>NC_133510.1:16078939-16381969 GCF_049354715.1 Callithrix jacchus
AATCCCCTCATGCCGAGCTCCCTGGGTGAGAGCACCGCTCCGTACTGTTTTGCGAAGCCAAATAGCTGGGTGGGATGAGAGAGAGCAGTGGAGAGAAATGAGGAGCAGCCATGAGAGGGAGGCCGAGTGAACTAGAGGCTCTGCCTGGCCTGAGACGCCTGCAGCCCACAGCCCACCACCCCAACAAGGCCTGCTGCACCAGGGAGGGCGGGGATGAAGGGGACTCTGGAGTTCCCCAAGGACAGAGGGGGAATGCATGGGAGGGGCAGGGGGTGGGGTGCAGCTGGGTCCTGCTCAGGCCCACAAGACAGTGGAGCATCTCTCTGTTGACTGTGCTCTTCTCACAGTGCCGCTGAGCCTGCAAAACTCAGCCCAGCTGCAGGCTGGTGTGCAAACAAACAGAGTGAGCTGTTATCTAAATTTTTAAAGAGATTTCCACCTCCACCACCCAGGAACTGCGATCCACTCCCACCTTCCAAGGCGTCCTGAGCCCCTTGCTGCCAAGCTGTCATCCCTCTCCAATGCCACTCCTCTTCACTGCCCCTGCCCACATCACAGTGCCCTCCCAAGTCGGGGAGACGCTCTTCTCAAACATGTCTCTGTGGCTTTCAAGTCTCTCTAAGGTTGTTCGGGAAAATGTGTACTCCCTTGGCTTTCCTTCCAGGTGACAGCATCTAAACTGGGCCTTAAAAAAGTAAGAGTTTAAGAAAGGAACTCCTGTGAGCAAAGGCACAGAGTTGGTGAAGCCTGGGGCCTGCTCAGGGGCAGGTGCAGTGCTTCAGTTAATGGTACCAATGCATGTGGTTTGGTGACAGATCTTAGCTTGGGATGCAGACGTGAAAGGTTTGGAGCCTTTATAGGTTTCTAAAGTGAGTGACGGCCTTTGACAAAGATTCTCCCAATGGTGGGTGATGAGGCCCATGGGAAGGCGTGGGGAGAAGGAAAGCAAGGGGGTCAGAGGGAGGGCGAGGGAAGGAGCACCTGTGCCCACGTCCCAGTGGTGGGAGAAGGGTGGGAATGCAGGACTGTCTGAGGCTGTCACAGGTGTGTGGGACACAAGGGCAGAAAGGCATCAAAGATGACTGAGGAGGTGCTGAACAGACACTCTCATGCCTTTCCTAGCCCCTCTGGGTTTAGAGGTGAGGGATGGGACAAGTATAGAGCCAGGTTCAGAGCTGGGGCAAAGGGAGGACAAAGGGGCGGGACTGTTGGTGCAGCCATCAGGTTGTAATTAACAAGAGTGCTTTTCCATCTGGACGCCAGTGTCGTGAAATGAGGACTAAAGGTGACAAGGAACTGGATCTAGGGTGGTTCACTTCTAGAAGAGTCTCCTTTTCTCCACTGCCAGAAGCTAATAGCCTCCAAGCTGCTCCCTGACCTTTGGCCTTCCCCTTCCCCTCCTGGCCCAGGCTCAACCTTAAGCCTCATCCCCACCTCGCACCCCTGCAGGGCCTCAGCCCGCCCCCACTGCCCTCTATGCCTGCAGCAGCTGGAGCCTTCCTGGCTGCCCCCTCCCCATAGACCACCCAGCCTTGCACTCACACCTGCCATGGAAGCTGCTGAAGTGGGGTGCAGGCCCAGGGAGCAGGTCTGCAGAGCCACCTTCCTGGCTGCCCCCTCCCCATAGACCACCCAGCCTTGCACTCACACCTGCCATGGAAGCTGCTGAAGTGGGGTGCAGGCCCAGGGAGCAGGTCTGCAGAGCCACCTTCCTGGCTGCCTTGCTGAGAGGGCCACAAAAGCCAAGATGTTGCTTGGTTGGCATAGAAGGTTTATGAGTAACAGCAGAGACACCTGGCTGGGGACATGCAAGGACCTCAATACCAAGCCCAAATCAGCCCCGTCATGAGTTCTCCAACCCCATGACCTTGGATCCCTTTCCTGGAGGAGCAGTAGAGGCCTGGATGCATAGCCCACTCTCCCCATGCACTCATTGTGTCTCTGACTCTCCCTCTCTTGCTCTGTCTCCTCTTACCACGTATTGCTAAAAGGTAACCAAGGCCTTTATGAAAGTCACACTAGGAAGGGCATGCTTAGACAGAAGGGCTTCTTAAAATTTGAAGCTGTGTGACTTCTGATCACCTTCACTGGGGAACATTCCAGAGGAGAGGATATGTTAAAGGTCAGGAAACTGGACTTGCTTGGAGGGAGAGCAGCTGTGCCTCCAGGAGAAGAGGAGCTCACAGTCCTTTACACAAGGAAAATGTGCAGCTCAGAGGGCAATTTGTTCAAGGATCCACAGCTAGAAACTGGCTGAGGTACTCAAACTCAGGTCTCCAGAGTTGCCTTCAATGCCAGTCTTTTGCTCCACTGAGTCACCTCTCAGAGGAGCTGCAGGCCTTTGAGTGGAAACAGATGGAGATGAGAAGGGGAGGAAGAGACACTACAAGGGGTTAGATGGAGGGGAGGGAGGAAGAAGGTAGTCTGGAGGGCAGAATAGCAATCTGGGGAGCCAGGGGAGGAGGAAATAGAGAGGGCTCTTAGGCCCTAACTGTGTGTACTATTTGTAGAATCTTTGTGCACATCTGAGGGTATCTTCTTCATTCTGGAGAAAGAAAAGAAAGGATCAAGACCTGGAACGAATGCCAACTGAATCTCCTGGTCAAGGCCTCCCCTGGCCCACTGATCAGGGGTGTGGATGTCAAGGCTCTTCCCCATCAGGCCAGCCAGGCCCCTACTCTGTGCCTCTGCTGCCACCCCTGCCCTTCTCTGTCCCCTGTGCCTGGCTTGTTCCACTCTCGGTCACCCTCACTTGCACCAGGCCCTGCTCACCAAGGGCTCTGGCTGGCTGAGCCTAACAAGGTGGTGGATGATGCTGTTCCCTGGGGCCGAGTCAAGTAGCTGCGCTGCCCCAGCGTCTCCATGAAGCTCAGCAGGTCCATGCATACCTGTGGGTCACAGACCGTCACATGTGGGACAGAAAGGACCCTCAGGATGGCCTCCTGCTCCAGGTGAGCACACAGTGGAGCACAGCAGGTCAGGGAGGTCTTCAAGGACCTCGGGCTTCCTGACTCCAAGTCCACGGTGACTCTCCAGTGGGTGCTGTGGCCATGACAGACCACCTGTGGCTGGACCTGCCCACTTCCGTCCTCTGCCCTGAAGTTCCAATCCACTCCTGCCCCACATCCTCCTGGAGAACTCCAAGCACTTACTCCCCACACCTCATGTGCCTGCAGATACTGAAACTGGCAGGAGTGTTGGTGAAGCGGAATCCAAGTAAAGGAAAGGTCTCAGGTTCTGGCCGTTGTAGGAAAAGCCAGGAACCAATCCAGCAAGTCCTGAGGGCCCAGCCTCCTATGACCCGTCTGGGAACCTGGGCCCCTGTTTTTCAGGCTGTTGGATCATTCTCTATTTATAAACAATCAAGACCAGGGTGTCTGGCTGCAGCCCTCCCAATGCACTATCCTACACCATCTGGAGCTGGGAGTCTCTGCTGCCTGCACCCCTGACTGCAGAGCTTGTTAAAAAGAGCTTCTCAGGCCCCACCCCAGCCATAAAGCTCAAGGCTTTCTCCCCACAAGCAACCTGTGGGTCCTCAGGGCCTGAGTCAGTGTCACTGGAGCTCCGTGTCTCCCGAGACCCCACAGCGCTGCCCACAGAACAGGCTCAGAGGAAGGCAGGTAGGAACCACCTCTCCACTTCTCAAACCCTTCTCTGGTTCTGAAGAACCCAAATGGAACTAAAGGGCAGGTGCCTGCGCCTGAATTGGCTTTGTGAGGGCGCCCTGCCCTTCCTCCTCATCCCCCATCTTCCTCCCTTTTCCATTTACATGATGTCAGTTCTCAAAAAAGCAATTGCTCTCCCAGCACAAACACGTGACTTCTGTGCTCAGGGGTCTCTGATCTTCCCGTATCAGCAGAACCACTGAACTCATCACCTCCTTCTTCAAGGTCTCCCTCTGGGGCACTAGAGAAGACACAGGCAGGCGTGCAGCCAGAGGTCAGCCTCCTCCCCGCCTTGGATGCCCGGGAGACATCAGACGACAGCCAGGTGGGAGGAAAACCAGGTACAGTCCTGGCCATCAAAGGCCAGGTGGAGTCTCCACAGGCATCTCAGCCATCCCTGTGCCTCCAACCACACTGGAACCCACCAGCCTGGCCAGTACTTTCATCAGGAGGGCATTCAAGCCCCACCCTCGCCAGTCTCCACAACGGCTCACACAACTGCTCACAGGTCAAGTCCTGGAACCCCAGGACCGTGCCCCGTTCCCACTCACCTCTGCAGAACACATCCCTGAAGACTTGCAGGGCTGCCGCTGCCTGGGCTGCCCCTTGAACTTGATGGCGTTTTGCAGCAAAATCACCAGCTGATCACCATGTAACTTGGCTATCAGAAGGGTGCGAACACATGACAGCTGGGTATGTTTAAACAGCAGGTAATACCCAGGCACAGGTCATGCTCACAGCAAACCCCTGAGCACGGCTTTGATGAAAGAGAAAGAAAAGGAACCGTGTCCACCCAGCATGTGCCAGGTGCCCTTCCTACCCCGCATGCCTGCCCATGGGCAGCACATGGTGCTCATCGGTGCTGTCCTGACATATGCACCTTTCTGAAATGGGGATCATGCCAGGAGAAAGGGGAGCCAGCCCCAGGTGAGACAGTGGGAACAACAGGGTTGGGGTGGGGCCATGGCTATGCCCATTCAGATGCACTCAACTTCAGGCAAAGTTTTCATGAATTATTTTGAATCTTGTCTCAGAGGATGGAACCCCCACCTTTCCGTAGGAACCTAGGCCACGACTCCAGCCGAGGGAGAGACCAAGGTTGTCCTGAGTTCACACGTGGGCACACACACACACACACACACACACACACAGCCAGGGCTAGGGAAACATAAACTTACTTGGTATGTTGAAAGCTTTCAGGGCTAAGCTGTGGTTCAGCATGGAGTAACAATCTGAGTAGCATTTGCCACTCATCTGTAAGGAGACAAAGTCCATCAGACTCAGGAGGATGGAAACCAGGGCCCCTATGTGTGGAGGAGGAAACTGAGGCATGAAGCCATGCAGTGTGTGGCACCAGGCTCTCAGCAGAACAGAAAACTGGAGCCCAGGAATCCATATTCCCAGCCTCAGAGAGAACAAGACAGTGGCCAGCAAATTAAATATAAGGAAGGCATCATCCTTTTGCAAAATGTTCAATTGTCCTCGCCTACTTCACTACACAGAGGACCTGGCACTTCCCACAGGCTGAAGAAGGGCCTTAAACCTTCTGCCTTTTCCCCAGAGTTCAGGAGAGCCACAAAGGCTTATCACCCCAGAAAGCACACAGGATGTGTCCGAGTTACCTCCTGGAAAATGTCCCACTCTGTGCCCAGAATCCAGGCATTTGCCTGTTTCTGAGAAGCCTGCAGTGTGTGCAGTCAAGGTCACCATGTCAAAGACTCCTGTGCCATCTGGACCTGGTCTAGGGAAGCCATCACCACCAAAGAAGAGAGAGAGGGCAAGGACAGGACGCCTCCAGCCCGCAGCACTCACCAGCTGAAGCAGCACGCCTGCGACTTCCCCAGCTGGGACTCCAAGCTGACATCTCACAGCTACTGAGAGCCAGAGCCCCAGTCAGCTGGCAAATGCACTGTGTGCACAAGGACAGTCAGGACAGGACTTCCCAGCCCTTCCAACGGCCTCGAGGGAAGAACTCCTTCCCCATGAAATCATGAGGTTGGTCCAAGCCCTCATGATTTCACGTGGCCCTCTCAGGCCTTTGAGGCAGGCCCAAGGTACAGCTCTCCTGTCGCTCAACACGACCAGGCCTGGACTGTTGCCCTCAGCCAAGACGCTGCACTTCTTTTCTTTTTCTCATGATACTGATTCTCTACCATGAGAGCTGCACTTATTTTCATAGAACCTCATTACTCCAAGAATACCTTAAGGGAATCCAATACTGCAAGTACTGGCTGGCCTAAAAGAAACAGGATATGGACTCAAACTTGGCATCCATCAACAGACGAATGGATAAATAAATTGTTGGGCCAGGCACCACGGCTCACGCCTGGAATCCCAGCACTTTGGGAGGCCGAGGCAGGCAGATCAGGAGATCAAGACCATCCGGGCTAACACAGTGAAACCCCGTCTCCACGAAAAATACCAAAAAATTCGCCAGGCATGGTGATGCATGCCTGTAGTCCCAGCTACTCGGGAGGCTGAGGCAGGAGAATCACTTGAACCCGGGAGGTGGAGGTTGCAGTGAGCCAAGATCACGCCATTGCACTCCAGCCTGGGCAACAGAGCGAGACTTTGTCTCAAAAAAAAAAAAAAAAAGAAATTTTGGCATATATAAAAAATTGAATATGATTTAGCCATTAAAAAGAATAAAAATTCTTTTATTTTTAATAAAATTTTAAAATGCAAGTAAAAATCCTATAACATTGGTCTAACATTTCTATTGTAGGCAGAATTCTGAGATGGCCCCCAAAATTCTAGGGCCCTGGTATACACACACTTTCCATCAGTTGCTCAGTCACGCAGTAATTTCGGTGTTGATAGGAAGGGATTTTGCAGTTGACATGAATATAGGGGGATGATTCCTGTGGGCTTGACCTAACCCTATGAGCCCTCTACATCTGGGTCTACAGGTCAGAGGGAGGGAAGGCAGAGGAACTCAAGGGTGATAGGGATCTGATGAGGAAGCATTGCTCGCTCCGAAGCTGGAGGGTGACTCAGGGCAAGGAACATGGGTGGCCTCCCTGAGGTGAGAGCTGCCCCTGCCTCACATCCAGCTGGAAAACAGGGAATTCAGTCCTACAGTCATGAAAAGTACACATTTTGGTAATTTGTCCCACAGCAAGAGAAAACATGCAGCTCCATGCTGTGCTTTTGTGACCATCCTTCTGACTGAACCTCATCCCACCCTTGTGAGGCAGGTGCGCTGTTACCATTATTTTGCAGATGAGGAGGAGGCTCCGATAGGTGAGGGGTCAGCTCCAGACCTCACCCCTGGTAAATACCACTTGGGACTTGAACGCCAGTGGTCTGCACAAGCAGCCTGGCCGCGCTGCCTCCCAGGTAGTCTCCTCTCAGGACTGCCGTGAAAACAGGGGTGTAAGAGCACCTTGCAAAGACCTGCACACATCACTGAGTGTCCTTAGAGACCCTGGGTCTCAGGCTCACCTTCTAGGAAACAGCCAGGTACTGCCAGAATTCCTGACTGCTCCATGATTTGTCTCCACATCGTCTTCTTGCAGTTACTGCTGAGAAATATAGCTCGCTTGTTCATCCAACACACAGGGCACGTCCTATGGAGATGCCCCAGAAACTTCCCCCCATGCACAGTGGCCTCTGACAAAGGGGGCAGGGCCACTCAGGACATGTGTTCTGACCAGCCTAGGCATTGAGCCAGTGTGTCAAGGTCACGCAGAGGTCCCCTGGGTCACACTGCTCACTTTCCCTGCACTTCTTTCCTCAGAGCCCCTTCTTACACCCCTACTTCCCCGCAGAAATCAGCGTTCCCCACCACCCTAGCTAACCTCACTCTTAGTCATTCTTTCTTACAAAGGCATAAACTGCAGCAGCATAAGGCAGGAGTTCTGTACCTGAGGACTAGGGGTGAGTTTCACAGGGTCTGAGACTCTCTGGAATTGTGTGCAAAATCCTATGCAAATGTGCCGTTCACCAGCTTCTCAAAGAGCCCCGAGTCTCCACATGGGTTGAGAATCACTGGATAAACCATTTTCCCAAAGTCCAAGCAAGCTGGCTCTTCAGGGCTTCTGTGTGTTTTATGAAACATGACTGCACCCCAGTCCCTTGGCAGCGATCATCCCAGGCTCTGAAGTGACAGGCAACAGCAAGAGTCCGTGAAACGGGAGGATGCTCCAGCCACGGAACCACTTCGAGAGCATAGGGAGGGCTTTTCTCTGTCCCTTGATTTCACTCCATGGGAGTCAGCACCTTCTCATCTACCCAAAAGGTGGCCCAAGCAGTGAAAACGTTCTCCATGCTTATGCTGTTCCCTCTACTTTGTCGTTGTTGTGTTTGAGCCGAGATTGCACCACAGCCCTCCAGCCTGGGAGACAGAGTGAGACTCCATCTCAAAAAAAAAAAGGAGGGGGGTTGGGGGGCGCGGGGAGCGAGGAACCCGGCCCTGCTTACCCGGCGGGACCGCGTTTCCCCCACCCTCGGCACTTCCTTCTGTGAATGTGAATGGAACTAAATGCTCCTTTCTCTCCCTCAATGGCCGGCCAGGGGAATTCAAATGCGGTCTTTGGGAGCTCGGTGTGGGTCTGGACCTTGGTTTTCAGAGCCTGCGCGTCCAAGGTCGCGAGTCTTCCCCGAGGGAAGCGACAGCTGCGGCGGTGCGGGAGGCCCTTCCTCGGTCGTTGAAAGCCACTTGAGGAATAAAGGCCCCCGAGAGAGCAAAACGACCACCCGAAACCGCGGAAGTGTTGGGGGTGCCGGGCCCAAAGCACCCACGTATCACCGCCGGGGACTCACGAGGAGCCTCTTCCCAGCGCTCAGGGAGGTGCCTGCTTCGTCCCCAGGCGTCAGGAACAGACGCCCACCAGGTGCACCAGCGGGTCAGACGCCGCCTTCGAGCGGGCTGAGCTTCTCCGAACTGGGAGCGGAGAGTAAGGGGCTCGACCCAGGACGTAAGTCCGGCCTTCTAGGCTCGGGATCATGGGCGCGCGGAGGGGCGTATCTGGGGGCCCAGGGTGGCACACGTGTCCGGCTTTTAGCTCCCCGACTCTGCACCCCTGGAGCGGTAATAGCGCCGGCCACGGAGACGGAGTTTCACCATGTTGACCAGGATGGTCTCGATCTCTTGACCTCGTGATCCACCCGCCTCGGCCTCCCAAAGCGCTGGGATTGTAGGCTTGAGCCACCGCGCCCAGCCTAAACATTATTCTTAAATCAAATAGTAAAACAAGCTATCAGAAACTGGTGATCTTGGAGAAACCCCATCTCTAAAAATAAATAAATAAATAATATTTTTTAAAAAAAAGGAAAGAAAGAAAAAGAAAAATTGGATATATTTATGGGGCACAAAGTAGTGTTTTTCAAATATGAACACACTGGGTTCATATTTGTAACATGAATGGCCTCACACACTTACATGGTGAGAACACTTCAAGCCTACTCTCGTCACAATTTTCCTGTCTGCACTGTGGTGTTGTTAACTCTAGTCACCATGTTATACAGCAGATCTCTGCAACTTCTTCCTCCTGATTGTCTCTGACCAGCATCTCCCCAGCCACCACCCCCAGCCCCTGATAACCACCATTCTACTCTCTGTTCCTATGAGTTCAACTTGTTCAGCTTCCACATGTAAGTGACACTGTGTGGTTTTGCTTTTCTGTGTGGTTTCCGGATTATCTGCTTAATGTTATGAATGCCCTTCAGCTCTATTCATGTCACCAATGACAGGATTTCTGTCTTTTTGAAGGCTGTATCATATTCCATTTATATATATATATATGCCACATTTCCTTTATCCATTCATCTGCTGATGGACGCTTAGGTTGATTCCACCTCTCAGCTATTGTGAATAGTGCTGCAGTGCCCCTGGGGGTGCAGATATCTTCGAGGAAAAGTTTATAACTTTATCCCATTGTGTATGATGTTAGCTTTGGGTGTGTATATGATGTTAGGCCATATATGGCCTTATTACGTTGTGGTACTGTCTTTCTATTTCGAATTTGTTGAGAGTTTTTATTGTGATAAAATGTTGAATTTTGTCAAGGGCTTTCTTTGCATCCACAGAGATGATCCTATGGTGTGAGTCCTCCATTCTGTGAACATACTGTGTCCTATTTATAGATTTGTACACATACAACCACCCTTGCGTCCCTGAGATAACTCCCACTTCATCATGGTAAATGATCTTTTTAAGGTGCTGTTGAATTCAATTTGCTAGTATTAGATTGAGGATTTTCCCATCTATATTCATCAGGGATCTTTGCCTGTAATGTTCTTGGTTTTGGCAACAGGGTAATTAATATTGGCCTCAACATGTGAACTTCAGTTTTCTCCCAGATGTTGGGAAAAGATGGAGCAGGATTGTTGTAAGTTCTTGAAATGTTTGGGAGAATTCAGCAGTGAAGCAACCAGGTCCTGGGGCTTTTCTGTGATGGGAGACCTTTCATTACTGATTCAAACTCCTGACTTGTTATGTAATGGTCTGTAATGTCTGCCTCATCCTTCAAAAAAGTAAATGGAAGAGTGTGCCGTAGAGATAGCACTGTGACCCGGGGCTTGGTCTTTGGAGGCAGACTGCCTGAATGATCGTTTCAGGCAGTCTGAATTTAATTAATTTAATTAATTTTTACATTAATCTAAATTTTTTAAAATTAGCCAGGCATGGTGGTGCGTGCCTGCAATCCCACCTACTTAGGAAGCTGAGGTGGGAGGATCTCTTGACCCCAGGAGTTTGCGGCTACAGTGAGCTATGATTGGCTAATACACTCTAACCTAAGCAACAGAGAGAGAACATGTTTAACAAGCAGTAAAAAGAAAAAAAGGCCAGGTGTGGTGTCTTATGCCTGTAATCCCAACGTTTCAAAGGGCCAAGAGGAGAGGATCCTTTGAAGCCAGGAGTTCAAGACCAGCCTGGGTAACATAGTCAGACTCTGTCTCTACTAAAATAAAATAAAATATTAGCCAGGCATGGTGACACACACTTATAGTCTCAGCTGTTTATGCAACTGAGAGGCAGGAGGATGACTTGAGCTCAGGAGTTCGAGGCTGTAGTAAGGTATGATTGGTACTCCAGACTGGACAACAGAAAAAAATTAATTAATTAATTAATTGAAAAATAATTGAAATCCCAGAAAGAAACCATTACATTTAAAGTCAATTGATTTGACAAAGGGGTCAAGAAACTTCATTTGAAAAGGAATAGTCTTTTATTGTTTTTGTTTTTGTAGAGATGGGTGTCTCACCATGTTGTCCAGGCTGGTCTTAAACTCTGGACTCAAGCAGTACTCCTGCCTTCACCTCCCAAAGTGCTGGCATTACAGGCATGAGCCACTGTGTCCAACCAGGAATAGTCTTTTCTGCAAATGATGTTGAGGAAATTGGATATCCATGTGCAAATTAATTTGGGTCCCTGCCTAACACTATACATGAAAATTAACTGAAAATGGATCATAGACCTAAATGTAAAAACTAAAACTATAAAATTCTTAGAAGAAAACATGGGAGTAAATCCTTGTGTTCTTGTGCAAGGCAATAATTTTTTAGATACAACAGCAAAATCACAGTTCAAGACAAGACTGAGCAACATAGTGAGACCTGGAAAAGGAGGAAAGGGGAAAAGTGAGAAAATGAAAAAAAAATGGCAAGTTGAACATCAGCCAAATTAAAAACTTTGGCACATGAAAAGAGACAATCAAGAAAGAGAAAGTCAGCCCACAGAAGGGGAGAAAATATTTATAAATCATATGTCTAATAAGTGACATATCCATAAGAACTCTTACAACTTAATATTAAAAGACAATCCAATTTAAAAATGGGCAAAGAACATGAACAGACACTTCTCGAAATAATATATATTAATGTCCATTAAGCACATTAAAAAGCACTCAACATCATTAGTCACTAGGAAAATGTAAATTGATCCACAATGAGATGTCACTTCACACTCACTAGAATGACTATAACCAATCAGACAGATAACAGCAAGTGCTAGAGAGGATGTGCACAAATCAAAATCCTCATACACTGCTGGTGAAAATATAAAATGGTGCAGGCTGGGCACGGTGGCTCACACCTGTAATCCCAGCACTTTGGGAGGGCAAGGCGGGTGGATCACTTGAGATCCGGAGTTTCAGATCAGCCTGACCAACACAGTGAAACCCGCTCTCTACTAGAAATACAAAATTACTTCTTCACAAGACGGCACTGAAAGTGAAGAAGGAAGGTCCTTCTTCCTAAAGCTGAAGCCAAAGCAAAGGCTTTAAAGACCAAGAAGGCAGTGTTGAAAGGTGTCCACAGCCGCAAGAAAAGAAAAAAGAAGATCTGCACATCACTCACCTGTCAGTTGCCCAAGACGCTGCGACTCCGGAGGCAGCCCAAATATCCTCAGAAGAGCGCCGCCAGGAGAAACGAGCTTGACCACTATGCTGTCATCAGGTTTCCGCTGACCACCGAGTCGGCCATGAAGAAGACAGAAGACAGCAACACGCTTCTGTTCAATGTGGATGTTAAAGCCAACAAGCACCAGATCAAATAGGCTGTGAAGAAGCTCTGTGACACTGATGTGGCCAAATTCAACACCTCGATTTGGCCTGATGGCCTGTTCAGCTGGCTCCTAATTACGATGCTTTGGATGTTGCCAACAAAACTGGGAAGATCTATACTGAGTCCAGCCAGCTACTGCAAAATATATGTATATCTTTTAACCATAGGAAAAAAATACAAAATTAGCCAGACACAGTGGCACATGCCTGCAATCACAGCTACTTGGGAGGCTGAGGCAGGAGAATCGCTTGAATCTGGGAGGCAGAGGTTGCACTGAGCCAAGATTGCACCATTGCACTCCAGCCTGGGCAACAAGAGTGAAACTCTTGTCTCAAAATAAATAAATACATGAATACAAAAATAAATAAAATGGTGCAGCCACTTTTTTGGAAGATAGTATGCCGGTTTCTCAGAACTGCCTTAAGCCCAGCAACTTCACTTCTAGGTACGTACCCAGGGAAAATGAAAATGTATGTCCACACAAAGGCTTGTATGTGAATGTTCATGGCAGCACTATTCACAAGAACCAAAAGGTCAAGACAACCCAAATGCCCGTCAATGGGCAAAGGGATGAAAACATAAAATATACAATGGAATACTGTTCAGCAATCAGAAGGAAGTTCTGCTGCTTGCTGCTGCATTGATCCACCTCAACAATGCAATGCTGTGGGAAAGAAGCCAGATGGAAAAGGACTCACATTACCTGGTTCAGTTTATATGAAATGTCCAGAACAGCCTAATATAGAGACAGAAAGTATACTACTTGTTGCCTAGGGCTGGGATGAGAATGCAAAGTAAGTCTGATGGGCACAAGTTTCTTTTTGGGATGACAGAAAGTTCCAAAAGTAGATTTTTGTAATGGTTGCAAAATTCTGTAAATATACCAAATATACCAAAAATCACTGAACTGGACCAGGCGCAGTGGCTCACATCTGAAATCTCAGCACTTTAGGAGGCTGAGGCAGGAGGGGGCCTTGAGCCAACTAGTTTGAGACCAGCCTTAGGCAACAGAGGCAGACTCTGTCTTTCCAAATAACTAAGAAATTTGTTGGGCATGGTGACACACACCTGTAGTCACAGTTATTCTGTAGGTTGAGGTGGGAGGATGGCCTGTGCCCAGGAGGTTTCAGGTCTTAGTGTGGCCATGGAAGACAACCCTCCTTGGGCCTCCCCCTTTCTGAGATGCTCCTCCTTCCCGCAGTGCCCTGTGTTCGAGCCTGAGCGCACTCTGTAGTTTCACGCTCAGCACCGACTCCCCTGCCTGGGGTGCCCTGCCTGGCCTAGGAACTGGGAAAACCTACCTGCTTCCAATACAGCTCAAGCACCTCTTCCTGCTGGGTGTGTGGGGTGTTTGTTTGTTTGTTTTGAGACAAAGTCTAGCTCTGTCACCCAGGCTGGAGTGCAGTGGTATGATCTCAGCTCACTGCAACCTCTACCTCCAGGGTTCAAGTGATTCTCCTGCCTCAGTCTCCCAAGTAGCCTTTAGGCACCAGCCACCATACCGGGCTAATTTTTGGACTTTTAGTAGGGACAGGGTTTCTCCATGTTGGCCAAACTGATTTCAAACTCCTTACCTCAAGTGATCCGTCGTCCTTGGCCTCCTAAAGTGCTGGGATTACAGGCATGAGCCACCATGCCCCACCCCTGCTGGGTGTTTTCTGATGCCCCACCTCTCCCCACCTGACGCAGATCCCACAGTCCCCTGAAGAGCCTTCTGCCCCAACGCTTCGCCCGACTGTTTGGTCCTGTATGTTTCCATAGCTGCCTCACCCTCTTAGACCACAGGCTCCTGGAGAGCAGAGCCCCGTATCTCAGTTGGCTTTGCATTCCCAGTGCCTGGCACAGAGCCTGGTTCCCATGAGCGCTCAATAACCCTTAAAAATTGACGGGCATTTTGGACAGCGCCAAGGCAGCGCGGGGAATGGGAGTGTGATCTGCTGCCCTCTCCTGCTAATGTGAGGCAATGTTCTAAGCGCAGACACCTCCCTCTCCGCTTTGCAAAAACAACTGCAGGATCGGGAAGCTGGAAAAGGAGCTGGTGGAGGATGGGGGCTGTGGACACTCTAAGGAGACAAACTGGATTGAGGGGTTGCTGAGACTCTGCAGTCCCCCCACACTTTTCCTGTGTTCATGGACACAGGGGCCAGGTCAGTGCTTTCAAAGGAGGGTGCATCCTCAGAGAGGCTCTGGCTCCCCCCACCAAACCCTCAACTCTTGGATGAGATCTTGCTTCTCAGTATATCTCTTGCCATGTTGTAACTATCCCTGCAGCTTTTATTCACTTCAGTGAGCAATCACTGGGTTTTCTCCACCATTGTTGTAAAACGTGTTTTGCTCTTGTGTATAAAAAGACTGTGCATTTAACCAGTGGCTTCCCCTGATACTAACTCGGCTTCCTGCTGCTGGGAGGTTGTCTCTGACATTCTGGGTTTCTCAGCTTTCTGTCAAAACCCAAACACAGTTGTTCCGCAGTATCCATGGATTGGCCCCAGGAACCCCCTTGAAGATACCAACATCACAGGCGCTCAAGCCCTGATAGAGAATGGCACAGCATTTGCAGACAACCTATGCACACCGTGCAATCATTTTTTTAAAGGAATATAAAACTGTTTATTGACCACTGTTCACTAGCATTTACAATAAATTAAACAATATACAGTCGAATAACATTCTGCTTGCTACAAAGCTGTTTTTCCTGGCTTTTGCTGAACCAATAAAGCAAATACTGAAAATATGGAGCCTACATGTAAGAAACGAGTTGGGGTAAAGAAGAAACACGCATGTCAATAGTTTAGATTACAAAGTGGTTCACACATTTATGGCAGCAGCTCCTAGACTGCCAACACTTCTAACTATCTGACTAGGTTTCCATGAGCCAAGTCTTAGATATATTCTATGAATCATGACCTTTTCATCAACACAGCAATAGAGATTTCAACATTTTTTAATGTTCATTTTCAAATGTTCATTTAACTAAGTTTTGTTTAGCTAATTAAAACACACTGGGATTTGTCTAGTTTCCTCATCTGATAAGGAAACCTCTAGTGATGGCAGTGATAAAATTTTTCCTTTTAGGAATTTTGCAAACAAACCAATTCATTTATAGATATAGATGCTTTAAAACTATCCAATTTAAATTGTCCTATTAAGTAGAATTACTTATTTCACTTGAAATGTATGGCTTCAGGAAAATTTAACATGAAGTGATTATCTCATAGCTTGCTCAGAATAATGGCCTCTCAGAAACATGGGTTTACCTGTGGGTTTTGTTTCAGTGAATGTTGTTTTAAAAAACCATTTACAAGGCTGGTTGCGGCGGCTCACGCCTGTAATCCCAGCACTTTGGGAGGCCAAGGCGGGCGAATCACAAGATTAAGAGATCGAGACCATCCTGGCCAACATGGTGAAACCCCATCTCTACTAAAAATACCAAAGTTAGCTGGGCGTGGTGGCAGGCGCCTGTAGTCCCAGCTACTCGGGAGGCTGAGGCAGAAGAATTGCATGAACCCTGGAAGTGGAGGTTGCAGTGAGCCGAGATTGCGCCACTGCACTCCAGCCTGGTGACAGAGCAAGACTCCGTCTCAAAAAAAAAAAAACTATTTATATATGCATTTTTTGTGTACACACACACATAAAAAAACAACAAAGTCTAGAATGGTCCTTAGGCTTATAAGAACACAAGTTCTGATTGAGTAATGACTGAAAATTTCCCCCAACATATGGAAAAGCTGTTGACTGATGCAGAAGAAATAATATACCATGGTACCAAATGTTCTTTTCTGATAAAGGAAGCAACTACAGAAATCTTTCATTTATTTGTTCCAAGTAACCAGTACTATTGATGAAAAGAAAAAACCCAGTTGGGCGTGGTGGCTCATGTCTGTGATCTCAGCACTTTGGGAGGCTGAGGTGGGTGGATCACCTGAGGTCAGGAGATCAAGACCAGCCTGACCAACATGGTGAAACCCTGTGTCTACTAAAAATACAAAAATTAGCCAGGTGTGGTGGTGGGCACCTGTAATCCCAACTACTTGGGAGGCTGAGGCAGAATTGCCTGAACCTGGGAATCGGAGGTTGCAGTGAGTGGAGATCACGCCATTGTACTCTAGCCTGGGCAACAAGAGCAAAACTCCATCTTGAAAAAAAAAAAAAAACAACAACAACTCATCCAACACTACTTTCAAAACAAACACATCAAACTTGATTTTCATTAGAATGTAGTTATTTTGTCACATTAGTAAATCAAAAAGCAAGACCCAAATATTTTATTTTATATATATATATATATAATGTGAACTATTGAGCTTCATCTTCTGGACAAAAATGCCAAGCTAGTCCAGGAGTTTGAGACCATCCCTGCCAACATAGTGAAACTCTATCTCTGCTAAAAATACAGGGCCGAGTGTGGTGGCTCACGCCTATAATCCCAGCACTTTGGGAGGCCGAGGCGGGTGGATCACGAGGTCAAGAGATCGAGACCATCCTGGTCAACATGGTGAAACCCCATCTCTACTAAAAATACAAAAAATTAGCCGGGCATGGTGGTGTGTGCCTGTAATCCCAGCTACTCAGGAGGCTGAGGCAGGAGAAATGCCTGAACCCAGGAGGTTGCGGTGAGCCGAGATCACGCCATTGCACTCCAGCCTGGGTAACAAGAGCGAAACTCCAACTCAAAAAAAAAAAAAAATACAAAAGCCGGTGTGGTGGCAAGTCCCATAATCCCAGCTACTCGGGAGGCTGAGACAGGAGAAGTTCTTGAACCCAGGAAGTGGAGGTTGCAGTGAGCCAAGATTGTACCACCACACTCCAGCCAGGAAGACAGAGTAAGACCATCTCAAAAAAAAAGGAATTACAATTTGAGGAAACTTCATATTTGCCTCTTTTGCCAGCACGAAGTCCACCTCACCTGAATCTTTCCACTTCACGAGAAACATCAATTTTCCATTGCCGCCTATGGCACCAATTCTTTCAGGATCAAGACCTCTGGCAAATCCTCTTGGCCTCTCAGCAGCACCTCTTTTCTTCTTTGATTTGCTGACTTGGATTCACTGTGAGATACAGTACAGATTTTCTTTTTGTACCATCTTTTTCTTTACCAGCTTTTTGAGAATTAAGAAAAGCTTCAATTAACTCTGTACAATTTGAATTTTCCTCAGGTTCCCAAGCATTGTCCGAATCTGTAAATCCCTTCCACTTTAGGGAATATTCCACTTTCCCATTCACTACAAATCCATCTACTAGTACTTTTTCCACCACAAATTCTTCAAGCTCTCTCTCTTCAACCTTTTTACTCTTTTCATTCTGTTTTTTCTCCATTTTTGGAGGCCATTTTTTACTGCTGACTTGAAGAGCTATTATTCACTGCTTCTGAGCTGCTCCAGGTCTTGGTCTGAAATGTGAAATGTCTTGTGTGCAATTTCTTTTTTTCTTTTTTTTCTTTTGAGATGGAGTTTCACTCTTGTTACACAGGCTGGAGTGCAATGGCACAATCTCGGCTAACCGCAACCTCCGCCTCCTGGGTTCAGGCAATTCTCCTGCCTCAGCCTCCTGAGTAGCTGGGATTACAGGCATGCACCACCATGCCCAGCTAATTTTTGTATTTTTAGTAGAGACGGGGTTTCACCATGTTGACCAGGATAGTCTCAATCTCTTGACCTCATGATCTGCTCTCCTCGGCCTCCCAAAGTCCTGGGATTACAGGTGTGAGCCACCGCGCCTGGCCTGCAATTTCTTTTTTTGGAGATGGAGTCTCGCTCTGTGACCCAGGCTGGAGTGCAGTGACATGCTCTCGGCTCACTGCAATCCCTGCCTCCTGGGTTCAAGCGATTCTCTTGCCTCGGCCTCCCAAGTAGTTGGAACTACAGGCATGTACCACCACACCCAGCTAATTTTTGTATTTTTAGCAGAGATGGGGTTTTGACATGTTGGCCAGACTGGTCTCGAACTCCTGACCTCAGGTGATCCAACTGCCTCAGCCTCCCAAAGCACTGAGATTACAGGCATGAGCCACTGCACCTGGCCCACTGCTTGCACTTTCAATCAGCTCTAGATTACTTGTGATACCTAATTCAATATCACTGCTATGTCAACAGTTGTTTAGAGAATAATGACAAGAAGAAAAGTTTGGACGTGTTCAGTAAAGCCGCAATCTTTTTCAAACATTTTTACCCCAGTTGGTTGAATCCCCAGTTAAATCCAGAAGCCACAGATGTGGCAACCATGTGGGAAGGGCCAGCTGTATTTATTAGCATCCCCCGACCCCTACACTGCCCACTGCTTCAACAGGTCAGGGGATGTCCTGCGCCCCTCCTGGCAAGGAGAAGCATTACCTCAGCTCCTGTTGGGACTGCAGGTCTGTCTGCATCTTGACGTCTGGAAAGTTTGCCTAACGCCTCACATAGGAAATGAATTTGGAGGAGCTTGGGACTGTAGATGGAGATTTGGGAGTGATGTCCACAGAAACACTTAAAGCCTCAGAGCGGCTAAGAGAGCCACCTGCAGAGAAAGGTCACCTGTCGTTCACCTTTGAATCCTCAAACTCTAACACAGGGCATTCAGTAAACATCAGATGTCTATGGAACAAATGCAAGTATTGGACATAAAAGAAGTGAAAGGGACTATCTTCTCATGGTGCAGAAAATTAGAGCTCCATGACACGTGTAGCCCTGAATTTAGGAATCCACACCACTAGACAAGAAATACCTTTTCAATTAACAAATGGCCTCTCCTCTCCTTTCCCTGAAGAGTTTAGTGAACGATGATCAGGAGGGCACCAAAAACTTTGTTTTCATGTCAAACTGTACCTCTCCTCCAGTGGTTTATCATCTACTTGAAGAGACAAGGCACAGATGAAGAATGAAGACTTCCCTGTCCTCAGAAGTCTGTAACCACACGGGATGAGGCATCCATCCCACACTTGCTTCTCCAGAATGAGTAGAGAACCATATGCAATAATTCGCTGAATTCACAACAACTTACCGCTGAAAATGTACAGCACAGAAAATCAGAGTTTGTAGTTAGGTGGCGCTATCAGGGCAGGCCTCCTGAAAGAGGCTGGCTTGGAACTGCCCTAGGCTGGGAAGAAGTTGAAAAGAGAACAGAAAATTAATTGTTCTGTCGCCTGAAGGAAACCTGGGTTCTCTGACCCAGAGTCTCAGCCAGATATCCTGGTGGGGAGACGGGTGCGAAGCCATCAACCACCCTGCCCATGTTCTCATGCTTGAGAGTGTGGCACCAGGGCAGAAGCAGCAAAGATGACCACTGCATACATTCCAGCTCCCAGACAGACGCACACCTAGCTTCTGATGCACAAGGCCCCATTCAACAAAATCCATACCTTTTCAGGGTGCAGGATAATAGAGTGAAGTGCATGTGGACTGGAGTGCAGTGCTGCCCAGATGAACGGCGCCAGCTCAGAGCATCCTCAGGGAAGCAAGCATTAGTTTGGAGAAGATTGAGAGATGAGGCCATCCAATGAGCCAGAGGGTCCCTAAGAGATGAAGTGGCCTTTGCCTCTGGGATTCCCTATCAATCATTCACAGAAGCAGCTTGGTCCACTGAGCTGGGCAACACTGTTCTGGAATAATAATGAACAGTACACCCAGCATGCCTCCTGCCAGAGTCCAATGAGGGGAGCAGGTGAGTGCTGTCTCCCCAGCACCTGCTCCTGCATGGACCAGCAGCCCTGACCTTTCTGACAAACCCCAAAGCGCTCCAACCACTATGTGGCTTCTCACCATCTCCAGCTCAAACTCTGCTTCCGAAGCCTAGTGGATCCACCTGATGGACCTCACCTCCTGCTGTCCCAGCACATACTGCTCCATCTGAGAGATGCCTCCTCCCAGGGCGGCAGCACTCATGTTTACCTGGGGGCTTCCTTGCACTGTTCCCATCATCAGAGATACCCTGCTCTCTTCCACCCCAAACAATGGTAGGAACAAATCAACACAGACTTAGAGTCAGAAGAGCCAGCTTCAATTCCTCCACTGAACAGAGAGTGCCTGCATATTCCCACAAAAGAACAGAAACTTAGAATCTGACAGTGACAGAGGTCTGACATCCACAGTCAGTCTCCGAAGCCTGAAGTCACAGTGTCCGCAGGGCTAGCTCACTATGGAGTTCCAGGGAGATGTTACTCCCTTGCCTTTCCCAGCTCCTAGAGGCAGCCTGGGTTTCTTGGCTCATGGCCCCACAGCATACGACTTCTGCCTCTGTGGCCACATCTCCGTCTCTTACTCTGGCCCTCTGGTTTCCCTCTTATGAAGACTCCTGCGATTACATCAGACCCACCCAGGTAATGCAGGGGAATCTCCCCATCTGAACATCCTTAGTTGAATCACATCTGCAAAGTCACTTTTGCCAGGTAAGGTCAGAAATCTACAGGCTCTGGAGAGTAGGATGTGAACATCTTTGGGGGCCATCATTCAGCCTGGCACACTGAGATATATATGTATTTTTAATTTTTGGTTTAGTTTTTAGAGACAGTATCATTGTGTTGCCCAGGCCAAACTCAGAATCCAGGGGTTCAAGCCTTCCTCCTGCCTCAGCCTCCCAAGTACTGGGATTACAGGTGCATGCCACTGTGCCTGGCTTATGCCTTACAAATCGATAAGAAAACTGATTTTTTTTCCTTTTTTTTTTTTAAATGAGACAGGGGCTCAACATATTGCCCAGGCTGGTCCTGAACTCCCTGACTCAAGTGATCTTCCTGCTTCAGCCTCCCACAGTGCTAGGATTACAGGCATGAGCCAACACACCAGCCCAGTTTGATTTTTTTTTAGTGGGTAAAAGGTTGGACTTCACCAGAGGAGATATACAAAATGGCAAAAAAAGAAAAAAAAAGTTTATGAAAAGATGCAGAACATCATTATTCATTAGGGAAATACAAATTGAAACCACAGTGATGTAATAACTGCATCCTCATCAGAATAGGTGAAATCGAAAGACACATCTGCACTGGCAAGGCTGCAGAACAGGCAGAACTCTCACATGCTGCTAGGGGGACACGCAAAATGGCACAGCTACTGTGGAAAGCAGTTTAGAAGTTTCCTATAAAGCCAAACGTAGGAACCAGCGATCCTTCCCCTAGGTGTTTATCCAAGACAAATGAAAGCAGATTTGTACACACAGTCTGTACAAGAATGTTCCAGCAGCTTCCTTCTGCTCCCCAGAAATGGACAGCAGCCCAAGTGGCCTTCAGCTGATAACTGTAATAAAGGAAGTGTCGTACATCCATACAGTGGGATAATGTATGGATTCATTCAGTAATGATAAAGAACAAGTTACTGAAACACACAGGAACAAGGGTAATTCTCAAGAGCTTTACACCAAGCGAAAGGAGCCAGACACAAAAGATACCTGTGTTAGGGTTCTTTACCTGAAATTCTGGAAAAGGAGACTACAGTGGGAGAAGCAGAACTCATTGAGCTGCACACCTAAAACTGGCAAATTTTAACATATGTCAATTATCTCAACAAAGCTGATACTAAAAATCAGTTGCACAATTGCGCAACAATGTGAATGTTCTTAATGCCACCGAACTGTAGACTTAAAATTTGTTAAAATGGTAAGTTTTCTGTTATGTATATTTTATCACAATTAAATGACCCCCCTAAATCAATGGCATTCTACATACTGGCAATAACAGTTAGAAAATAAACTTTTGGCCGGGTGCAATGGCTCACGCCTGTAATCGCATCACTTTAGGAGGCCAAGGCAGGCAGATCACTTGAGGTCAGGTGATCGAGACCAGCCTGGCCAACATGGTGAAACCTCATCTCCACTGAAACACAAAAATTAGCCAGGCCCAGTGGTAGGTGCCTGTAATCCCAGCCACTCCGGAGGCTGAGGCAGGAGAATTGCTTGAACCCAGGAGGAAGAGGTTGCAGTGAGCCGAGATCAAGCCATTGCACTCCAGCCTAGGTGACAGAGTGAAACAGCTCCGTCTCAAAAAAAAATAAATAAATAGAGAGAGAGAGACAGAAAGAAAATAAACTTTTGAAAGAGCATTTTTACAACAGTACCCAAACAAAAAAATACCTAGGAAAAACACTAATGAAAGATACACAAGACTCTCCCTGAAAAATATAAAACACTTTCAGAGAAAGTATACAAAAAATAAAAAAAGAAAAAGAAAAATATAAAACACAAAACATAACTGAGAAAAAAATTAAAGAAGAGCTAAATTAATAGAAGAATATATCATGTTCATGGATTGACTCAATATTTTAAGATGCCAAATCTCCCTAATTTTCCATACAAATTAATTGGAATCCCACTCGAAACCCTAGCATTTTTTGTGCACATTGAAGATGATTATCCAATGGACATGGAAAATCAAAGACCCCAGAGCAGCCAAGGCCACCCTGAAAAACAAACCCAGCTGGGGGGTTTCACTACCAGACAGTGGCACTTATTTTAAAGCTGCAGCAACTAAGATCCTGAAGGGTTGCACATGGACATCCACTCAGACCAATGCAGAAAACAGGAGTCCACAGACAGACACAAAGATGTGGTCACACCTCACAGGAGGCACAGGAGCCAGTGCAGCTCAGTGGAGAGCGTGGCTGTCAATAAATGGCACTGGGCCAACTGCACAGAGAGGAAAAAAATGATCCCTGACTCTGCACCTCAGCCCTGATGTAAATGAATTTGAGATGAATCCTAGACTAAAATCTGTTTAAAAAAAAAAAAGGTTGCTGAGCAAGGTGGCTCACGCCTATCTGTAAATCCAGCATTTTGGGAGGCTGGGGTGGACAGATCACGAGGTCAGGAGTTCAAGACCAGCCTGACCAGCATGGTGAACCCCGTCTCTACTAAAAATACAAAAATTAGCCGGGCATGGTGGCATGCACCTGTAGTCCCAGCTACTAGGGAGGCTGAGGCAAGAGAATTGCTTGAACCAGGAAGGCAGAGGTTGCAGTGAGCTGAGACCATACCACTGCACTCACTCCAGCCTGGGTGACAGAGGGAGACTCTGTCTCAAAAAAAAAAAAAAAAAAAAAAGTCTGTGTTCAATACAGTATATTGAGGAGGAAAAGAAAGTCTATAATTTAAACAAAAAAAGAGAGATCATCAGCCAGGCACAGTGGCTCATGCCTGTAATCCCAGCACTTTGAGAGGCTGAGGCAGTAGGATCACTTGAACCTGGGAATTCAACACCAGCCCGGGTAACAGAGCAAGACCTTATCTCCACTTAATTTTTTTTTTTTTAACTAGCTGGACATGGTGGTATGCACCTTTAATCCCAACTACTCAGGCGGCTAAGGAAGGAAGATCTCTTGAGCCCAGGAGGTCGAGGCTGCAGTAAGCCAAGATCACACCATTGTACTCCAGGCTGGGCAACAGAGCAAGGTTCTGTCAACCAAGGGATGGATAAATTAAATATGTATACATGTACTTGCTCATATATATATACATATTTGAGACGGAATCTCGCTCTGTCACCCAGGCTGGTGTGTAATAGCGCAATCTCAGCTCACTGCAACCTCCACCTCTTGGGTTCAAGTGATTCTCCTGCCTCAGCCTCCCGAGTAGCTAGGATTACAGGTGCTTGCCACCACACCTGGCTAATTTTTGTATTTCTAGTAGTGACAGTGTTTCATCATGTTGGCCAGGCTGGTCTCGAACTCCCGACCTCAGGTGATCCACCCACCTCAGCCTCCCAAAGAGCTGGGATTACAGGTATAAGCCACCACCCCTAGCCAACAAAGTCCTTTAAAATGGGTCAAAGATGTATACAAGTCTTTCACAAAAGAGGCCATCCAGATGGCCAATAAGTATACGAAAAAGTGTTCAACTTAACATACCAGAATCTCTGGGACACATTTAAAGCAGTGTCTAAAGGGAAATTTGTAGCAATAAATACCCATATGAGAATCGAGGAAAGATCTAAAATTGACACCCTATCATCAAAATTGAAAGAGCTAGAGGGGCAAGATCATTAAAAAATCTGGAGACAACAGATGCTAGAGAGGATGTGAAGAAATAGGAACACTTTTACACTGTTGGTGGGAGTGTAAATTAGTTCAACCATTGTGGAAGACAGTGTGGTGATTTCTCAAGGACCTAGAACCAGAAATTCCATTTAACCCAGCAATCCCATTACTGGGTATATACCCAAAAAATTATAAATCGTTCTATTATAATGACACATGCACATGTGTGCTCACTGTGGCATTGTTTACAATAGCAAAGATCTGTAACCAACACAAATGCCCATCAATGATAGACTGGACAAAGAAAATGTGGCACATATACATCATGGAATACTATACAGCCATGAAAAATGATGAGCTCATGTCCTTTGTAGAGACATGGAAGAATCTGAAAACCATCATTCTCAGCAAACTGACACAAGAACAGAAAATCAAACACCACATGTTCTCACTCATAGGCGGGTGTTGAACAATGAGAACACATGGACACAGGGAGGGGAGCATCACACACTGGGGTCTGTTGGGGGGTACTAGGGGAGGGACAGTGAGGGGTGGGGAGGGTGGGGAGGGACAACATGGGGAGAAACGCCAGATATAGGTGATGGGGGAATGGAGGCAGCAAACCACCTTGCCATGTATGTATCCATGCAACAATCCTACATCATCTGCACATGTACCTCAGAACCTAACATACAATTTTAAAAAGTGTTCAACTTAAGTAGCTATCGAGAAAATACAGATTATGTATTATGTATTAGCTCTACATCCCCCAGGTGCACTAGAATGAAAAGGACTGACCATCCCATGTGTTGGCGAGAGTGTGGACCAACTGGCACTCTTGTACACATTCAGTGGGAGCGTAACTTGAACCACAACTGTAGGAAATTGTCAGTATCTACAAAGCCAAATATAAGGAAAATCCAAACCCAGCAATTCCATTTCTTAAGTATCTACCAAACTGAAATAGGCACATATGTTCATCAAGAGTCATGTACGAAAATATTCAGAGAAGCTTCATTCATCATAGCCCAAAACTGGAAGCTCCAATGTCATCAGCAACAGAATGGATACAGTGTGGGGCGTTCAAACCATGGAAGATTACAAAGCAGTGACAGGTAATGAGCTACTCCTGTTCACAAGATGGATGAATTTCACAAACATAACGTGGAAGGAAGGAAGCCAGTCATAAAAGAGTCTATACTGTACGATTCCTCTTGAATGACGTTTAAAACAGATAAAACGAATCTATTACGACAGAGGTCAGAAAAGTGGTTACTGTTGGAGATGACTATTGACCTGGAGGGAACATTGAGGAGCCTGTCGGGCGCTGACATTTTCTGTATCTTCATCTGAGTGACAGTTTTATGGATATATACTTATAGAAAAATGTATCAAGCTATACATTTAAGATTTATGGGCCGGGTGTGGTGGCTCATGCCTCTAATCCCAGCACTTTGGGAGGCCGAGGCAGGCAGATCACCTGAGGTCGGGAGTTCGAGACCAGCCTGACCAACACAGTGAAACCCCATCTCTAGTAAAAATACAAAATTAGATGGGCATGATGGCGCATGCCTGTAATCCTAGCTACTCAGGAGCCTAAGGCAGGAGAATCACCTGAACCCGGGAGGCGGAGGTTGCAGTGAGCCACGATGGCGCCACTGCACTCCAGACTGGACAACAAAAGGGAAACTCTATCTCAAAAAAAAAAAAAAAAAAAGTTTATGTTATGTCTTTTTTAAAAGCAAGTAAATATGAATTTCCATATTTCAAGCTCTTTCTCAAGTTCTAGTTTTTTGTGAGGCCTTCCCAGAATACTTTTCCCAGATGCTGCCATTCTGCACTTTGAAACTATGCCACACTGGCTGGCCCTGGGTTCTGCTCTAATTCTCTTTATATGCAAGCTCCTTAAGGGCAGGTAGATTCTGTCACAGACTCTACACTCTACCCACCTCTGGTACAGACTAGGAACCTAGCAGGTGCTCAGTGAACATCTTTCTGCTGGCTGGCCATCTATAGCAAGTGTAAATCCGTGGGGGCAAGCCCTGAGGACAAGGACTGGAAAGGAAAGGAAAGAGAGGCTGGTTGGGGTGCCACATAACTGATTAATGAAGCCGCTGGTAAACCAAGAGCCCCTTAAAAAAA
Source organism: Callithrix jacchus (assembly GCF_049354715.1). Taxonomy (NCBI): domain Eukaryota; kingdom Metazoa; phylum Chordata; class Mammalia; order Primates; family Cebidae; genus Callithrix; species Callithrix jacchus. The sequence continues at coordinate 16,105,191 of NC_133510.1, forward strand.
AGATACCCTTCTTCTCCAAGGGTGTATGAGTCTAACAAGGGATAGCTTGGTCTATCCAGGAATCTATGTGAAAATCCCCACCCCTGACCAGGGCCTTCCAGCAACCTTTCTTCCCAGGAAATTAAACCTAAGGAGGTAAAACCCGAGGAAAAAACAAAATAGTTCCCCCAGAGGAGGCTGCTTGTAGAGAGAAGTGCTACGTAACATTTCATCTGTGAGCCTATGTGAAGAGTTAAACTCGAGATGCTATGAATACACATTTTGGCCAAATGTTAAAAGGATACATATTACAGTCAATATCTGACTAAATGAAAACTATTACCAATACCAACAGAGAATGAACTTCCAGGATACAAGAATAAATCTGAACTCTCGAGTCAATTATTATTGCTCTTATAATTCCTACATTTTTTAAAAGTTAGCAGACTGATCATAGAAGTTTGATGTTATACTGAAGGAAAAATAATGTCTTAATTTCTCAATAATAACAGCCACTGGATTGCTCCTGTGCTCACTGCAGTGCACATTTATGATCTTAAATACACGTTTACTTTCAACTGACAACAAAGGAAGGTAAGACTATTTTTCCCAAGTGGCAATCCATGTCCTAGTTATGCTAATTAGGTATGATAATAACCTAGACACATACATGATCCTTTTTCATATGTAAAATTTTGTGTTTATTTTTTAGTAGAGACAGCGTCTCACTATGTTGCCCAGGATGGTCTTGAATTCCTGGCCTCTAGTAATCCTCCTGCCTCAGCCTCCCAAGGTGCTAAGATTACTTACAGGTGTGAGCCGCCACACCTGATCACATGATCCTTGATCACACACAAGTTCAAGGAAGACAGAAATAATGAAGAAATCACCATTTGGCTATTTGGCCCTCTGAAGATCCAGGCCAAAGCCAAATGTCAGTGTATCCACAGATACAAGAGGATGAAGATTTGCTACTTCCTATCTCTCCAAGAGCAAAACAAAAATATGTATTTATCAGAAGTAAGAAATAAGATTTTATAAAAGGAAACAAACTTTCTTTCAGCAGGACAACCACCAAATATCCCATCCCTTCCCCTCAAAATCAGCTAATGGTGGGGTTCATGGAAGTGCTGGCATCAAGTCTACCTTTAAGAGGCTCTCAGTCTTGTTGGAATGACAAAATATCAGCAGGTGAAGCTACTGTGAGTTATATGAGATAGTCAAGTTCATAATCAAGGGTCCAGGAGCATAAAGCACAGTTGTAATTTAACAGTAGAAGAGAAGCACTCCTCTGGAACTAATGGAGCAAAGCCTTATCTAGACCAGTGGCTTTCAACTTCAGAGCTGGAGATGTCCCCATCTTCAACTGCATATTCCAAGGCCAGGTGCTGTGGCTCACATCGGTAAATCCAATACTTTTGGAGGCTGAGGCAGGCAGAATCACCTGAGCTCAGGAGTTCGAAACCAGCTGGGCAACATAGTCAGACCGTCCGTACAAAAAATAAAATTACTGGGCATGGTGGCATGTGCCTATAGTCCTAGCTACTTGGGGGACTGAGATGGGAGGATCGCTTGAGCTCAGGAGATTGAAGCTGCAGTGAGGTGTGTTCATGCCACAGCATTCTAGCCAGGGTGACAGAGCTCAAGAGCCTGTCTCAAAAACACAAACATTCAAAAAACACAACAGCATATTCCAGCAATGAAAAGGCTGAAGTGTGACATACACCACCACTCACCTACTCCCTGTGTGCCATGCACAGGTTCAGGTACTTCACACGTAATATCCCACTGCCAGTCGCAGTGGCTCACACCTGTAGTCCCAGCACTTTGGGAGGCCAAGGAGGGAGGATCACTTGAGCCCAGAAGTTCAAGACCAGCCTTGGCAATACAGGCAGGCCCCATCTCTACAAACAATGTTTAAAAGTTAGCCAGGTATGGTGGTGCATGCCTGTGTAGTCCCAGCTACTCCGGAGGCTGAGGTGAAAGGCTTTGCTCAAGCCTGGGAGGTGGAGGCTGCAGTGAGCTGTGATGCACCACTGCGCTCCAGCCTGGGCAACAGAGTGTGACCCTGTCTCCAAAAAATAAATAACCCATTTAATCTTCAAAGAAAACCCCTGTGAGATAGGCATTATCATGACAGCCGTTTGAGAGACAAGGAAACTTTGCTCAAGGACTCACGATGAGTTCAATGATGAGCTGAGATCTGAATCGAGGTCAAGAGCCTGTGCTGGAATTTGAACCCAGGAGAATCCAATCCAGAGCCCATGAGCTTAACCTTCACACAGGTCTTCACTATGCACAGGCCTCACATAGAGGCCTACTATTTTTAAATTGTATGAAAATGGAACTATAATCACTAACACAGATAAATGTTTTAAAGAATTGGTCAGTAGAGTTTGTATTTTCTCAATCAACAGACACCAAAGTTAACAAGAAAAAAATGTACAGGTCATTACCTTTTTTTTGGTAATATATTTTTGACAAATTATATTGTGAATGTTCTAACACAGGCTAGGTGACAGATTCCCAGGTTCATTGTGCTGGTATGCTGCATAACATGTATGCATACATGCACACACACACTCGTACTGCATTGCACAGTCTTTTGAATGGTCCAAATATTATACAATTCTTTGGATGTTAAGTGCATTGGCAGCCTAAGAAGGTCAAAATATGAACTATAGAAACAAGGGGTCTTCATGTGTAAATGATAGGCCCAGGGTTTGGGAGCTGAGCCTGGTCAGCTCAGAGAGGCTCAGTGTGACAAGAACAAAGCTTCTGATCCCAGCAGAAGTCACCTACGGAGAAGGTGGATGAGAAAAAGTGTGCTGACTTCCTCCTGCAAAAAAAAAGGGGATATTTTGGAAGAATTTCGAGTGACACCAGTTAAACATATTTAATAGAATACTTACTTAAATGGGCCAGGGAAAGGGTGAGGAGATAAAGAGACTTAAACACGTGCACACTTTCTACAGTGAGTATGTGTATGTTTTATGATCAGAAAAGTATCACATAAACGACCAGGAAATATTCCGTGAAACAGTAAGTATCTGCTCCGGGATTCAAGACCCAATACCTGTGGGCCCCTCGTTTCCTCCGTCGCTGTGTGTGGGGACAGAGCTTCTCACCGAGAACCTTGCCTTCCTGCCTTCCCTATCTCACAGCCCTTTGTTTTCTTAGCACTTTGTCCCCATCTCCACCGCAGCGCCTATCAGATCACACTAACGACCGTTATTTGCCAACTGCGGAGTTGGAGGCGACCACTGTGCTGGCTAGATACCATACACAGATTCCCTCTTTTTTAACCAGTAACACCCCTCATTTACAGATGTTACTACCCCTATTTTACAGACAAGAAATCGATACATAAAGATTAAATAACCTGCCCCAAATTAAACCGCTAACACATGGACCACCCAACTCGCCTTACTCCAAAGCACAGGTTCATTCCACTAGGGTATTGGCTATGTGTTTATATAATGGTAGGTACATCGGAAGGCTTCCATTAAGTATGTGCTGAACAGAATTAAAGAAGGGGGTCCTACACTGTCTGCTTCTGATGAAGAAAAAGACGCAGAAAAGAAACAGCCACACGTGGAGAATCAGTAGGTGCAAGCCAAGGACAGTTTGCGGTAAACTGCCACCCGGAAGCCAGCACCCACCATCCTGGTCTCCCGGAGTTTGGGTGGCTCCTGGCACTGTTATTTCTACAGAAAAGTAGTGGATTTAATCCCTACAGAGGCAGCGCCCCCGTATCCTCTGGAGGTGCCTCCAGTCACCTAAAGAGACATCTTCATTGTGGCTCTCAACTCATGTGGGCTGTAAATTGCTGGAGAGAAGCGCTTTTTCTTATGCATTCCTTTCAAGTTCCCTCGGCAGGGACTACAATGAACCATCGCGTTATGACGCTGAAAAGTTCATCTCTAAAAAGCGATCCTAATTTAGTTTGATGAGCCTGACGGCGTCCCAACAGCGAAGTGCCGGGCACATAAACGGATGTCCAAAAATATAATTATTATAGGAATAAAAATTCACGCTGGGTGCAGTGGCTCACGCCTGTAATCCCAGCACTTTGGGAGGCCGAGGAGGGCGGATCATTTGAGACCAGGAGTTTGAGACCAGCCTGGGCAACATGGCGAAAGCCCGTCTCTACTAAAAATACAAAAATTAGCCGGCGTGGTGGCGCGCGCCCGTAGTCCCAGCTACTCGGGAGGCTGAGGCAGGAGAAATGCTTGAACCCGGGAGGTGGAGGTTGCAGTGAGCCGAGATCGCGCCACTGCGCTCCAGCCTGGCGCCTGGTGACAGAGTGAGACTCTGTCTCAAAAAAAAAAAAAAAAAAAAGAAAAGAAAAAAGAAAAGAAAAAATCAGCCAAGACTTGGAAAAAGAAATAAAAAAGGAAACTTCATGCAACCAGTTACAACTGGGCACCACTCACCAGATACTACACTAAGCTGGGGTTAGGTGCTGAGCAAAACCAGGCTCCTCTCTAGATGGCTCTCTAGGTCCCACGACCATGGCTTTGGTGACACCGGTAGCTGCGCGCTCCACAGGCTGTCAAGAAACACTCAGGAAACAAACATTGAAAATACTCCGTCTGTGGGCCTTTAGGAAAACCGAGTGACTTTTTTCGGGAGGGGAACCCATCCTTGTAAGCATTCGCGGAAACGGCAGTTTCATTACCGCGAGGAAGGGTCCCCTGAGTGCGTGCCCCGTGTGAGTCCCAAGCTGGACGGCCATGCCCTGCCACCCCGTTCCTTGCAGCATCTGCAGGCGCGGGAGGAGGCACTGCTGCCCAGCTGGGGCTTTCCGACTTTGGGGAAATTGAGGTTGCTTTCCCTGGCTCTGCGCAGCGGGGCAGCGCTGTCCACTCACTTCCCCGCCCACACGCCCTTGCCCTTTTTCCCCCAGGTAGGCAAGGGTCTACGCGGGTCATAACGGGAAGGCCACGCCGCCCATGGTGAAAGCTGCTCCCGGGGAGGGCGTGCCGCCGCTGCCATCTGGCTGCCCGCGCTTCCCACACCCCGCCGCGGGCGCAGCGGACTAGTGGAGTAAAGTCAGGAGATCGATCGAGAAGAATCTGGAAGAATCCGGTTAGACAGGGAAGCGGCCGGGGGTGGGAGGGAGGAAAGGCCAGGGGAGATCCCGAGTCCGAGGGTCCCAGGAGAGGGGAAGGGGTGCCGGCAACCAGCAGGAGGCAAGAACAAGGAGAAAAAAAAAAATCCGAAGCGCCCGCAGCCCGAGCCCGAACGGGATCAGCCCCGCAGTCTCTAGAAAGTTCTGCACCCCGCCCGCTCTGTCCGCTCTCCGGCTCCTCCCAGCCCCTCCCTCGCGGCGGGGCGGGACCAATCGCTCCCCGAGCCGCTCCTGACCCACCTACCCCCGCTCCCGCGCCGCGAGCAGAGGTGCTCCAGTCTCTGAGCGGTCCGCAGTTAGCGCCGTGGCGCCTGGCCTCCCGCACGCTCCGCAGGTAGTACCCCCACCGGCTACCCAGAGTGCGCTCGCGCCGGCGCCAGCTCCCGGAGAAACGGCTCGCCGCCCGGAGATGACAGCCGAGGAGATGAAGGCGACCGAGAACGGGGCGCAGTCCGCGCCGCTGCCGGTGGAGGGAGTGGACATAAGCCCCAAACAGGACGAAGGCGTGCTGAAGGTGAGGGAAGGCGGGGTCTGCGGGGGCGACCGAACCCCGGGCCCGGCGGGCCACCCTTCCGCCAAGCCGGGAGCCCGCGGCCGGGCGCGGGTCGAGGCGGCCGCCTCTGCAACCTTGTGGCGGTTTCGCCGGGGGCCGGTGGCATCGCCGTCCCGGACCGTGATGCGTCGTTTGGGGCACTGAGGGTGGCCACGCGCTCGGCAGGGGGCGGCCTAGGTGAGCCGGCCGAGGCCCCAGGCTCCCTATCCCGCGGCGCCCGGGCCCGGCAGGGGGTCGGGATTGCAGCGCCCACCTCGGCGCGCGCAGGGCGGCGGAGAGGGGCGGGGCGGCCGCCGCGGGCGCTCCAGCTGCAGCCAGGGGCCAGGCCGGGCTGCTCCCACGCCGCGCCGCCCCCTATCCCCCGGGCTGCCTTGTAGGTGGCGGTGCCAGGGCTGGCCCACCCCGGCTGTGGAACATAGGCCAGGACGGGGAGCGACTCCCCACAGTGCTTTCCTGGCCTGGAGGCCTTTGTGTGACGCAAGCGCGACAGGGTTCTGGCGCCCTCCTGGTGTCCCCTGCCGACACCGGGACCCTGCGAGGTCCCCAACTCTCCGCGCCCCCTCCCTCGCCCCCCCGGGGAGGCCGAGCGCGGGGAATGCCGGGAGCTGTAGTTCCCCCCCCCCCGCGCCGCCTCCCGGAGCCCGTCTGCGGGGTGTGGGGTGGGGAGGAGGCGCTCTGCTGTGGAGCCCGCGGCCGAGTGACCGCTCGACTACAAATAGCCTGGGGAGCTGGGTGGAGGGCATCTTGACCTGGGCCAGGACAACCTGCCATGGGTCGGAGCAGGTTCTGGGGAGAGTCCGGAGATGGTGAACTCGCAGCTCGCATCTTATGCCCTCTCCCTATCCGCTGCTCCTCCTCATCCTGGCTTCCCACCGTTGAGCTCCGCGTGTGCGGCACCCGTCTCAGGGGGCCTTTACCTGGTCCAGAAGTGCATCTGGCTTGGCACCAGATAACTGGGGACCTCGAGTGCCTGATCCAGCGACTGTCCTGTGGCATGTGGCTTCCCCTTCTCGCTCCAGCGTCCTGCTGTTTTCTATGAGATTGTTATTCTAGGAAGGATCATTTCCCCCTTTGATCCGCCATTCCTTCCCTTTTACCTTTCTACTCCTCAAGGCCCCTTTCCGTTCTTCATGGAAGCTTTCCCTTAGAGGGTAACCACACACCTACCAGGTGGCGCTAAAGAAGCCTGTAGTTGCTGGGAAATACTCCAGCCTGGACTTAATCAGGAATACTCAGCTCCGAAGTCAGAGTTCAAGGCCCCAGGGAGAGCCTCCGGGTTCACCTATAACCTGGTTTCTTCCTTACCTGTTTTGAACTGTTTCTTTTCTCTTCACTTATACTCCTCTCTTTCTCCTGTCTCCAAACCAGACCCTGATCTGATGACCACTGGCATGAAGGAAGGAGGAGGAAGTATGGCATAAATACTTCCCCATTTGCCGATGATAATAATAATCTATTATTCAGCCCTTTACTGGTCTAATCTTCCAACAGCTGTAGGAGATAGGGATCATCATCACTGCTTTACAAATAAGGTGTGGAGAGTTTTAAGAACTTATCCATACACCAGAAACTTGAACTCAGATCTCTCAGTCTTTTGTCTCTTTTTCAAACCAAGTCTTGCTGCACCTCAAGAAAGACAAGGTTAGTTGACTCCTAGGCTAAGCTGCTAGTAACCGAATCTGGAGGGACAAGTAGGCAGAGGAGGATGGACACAGAGAGCTTCATTTATGTTCCTGGAGGCTTGCAGACAGTGTTGGTGCCCCTTTCCGCCCCCACCCCTGGGGTACTCACTTTCTCCCCCTTCCTCCCAGGTCATCAAGAGAGAGGGCACAGGTACAGAGATGCCCATGATTGGGGACCGAGTCTTTGTCCACTACACTGGCTGGCTGTTAGATGGCACAAAGTTTGACTCCAGTCTGGATCGCAAGGACAAATTCTCCTTTGACCTGGGAAAAGGTAGGCGTGGTCAGTGGGCTGGCAGGATAGGTTTGAGGTGGACACAAACTGTCACAAGCAGAAACCATTTTCTCAGGACCAGGCTCAGGGAGGAGTGGTTTATCACACTCTGTTACTCTTTCTGTCACTCTTTTCCTTCTACCGATCTGTAACTATATTGATCTATGTCTTCTCTTCTCATCACCTCCCAGCACCTTACTCCAGCTTCAAAGGTGGACTGTCTTGCATCTTAAAACTCTTTTTTTCAGGGTCAGGTGATCTTTTAAGAGTTCTGAGACCTGGTAACACTTAATGCAACCAGGTATCTCACCTTCTGGTCCCATTTCTAAAGGATGTCCAGCTTCCCCGTGAGTGTGGTTCAGTAACTCTCCAGGAGCACTGTGTGAGCCCAGAATCAGAACCCTGCTAAGGTGATCCTGTTTGCCTCTATATCTGCAGGGGAGGTCATCAAGGCTTGGGACATTGCCATAGCAACCATGAAAGTTGGGGAGGTGTGCCACATCACCTGCAAACCAGAATATGCCTACGGTTCAGCAGGCAGTCCTCCAAAGATCCCCCCCAATGCCACGCTTGTGTTTGAGGTGAGTGTCCAGCCACTGAGATCCAGGCTAAAAGCCAGGCCTTATCTCAGCCCAATGCCTGGCTGCTCTCCAGCCCTTCCTGCTTCTTGGAGACAATGTAGCCAAGGCTGAGGGCCTGGCCTTATGGGAGGAGTAGAAATGAACAGGGCAGTTGGCTCTGCTGCTGCTAGTAATAGAAGTAATGGAAGCTTTGGGTTGGAAGAGGCAGGCGCAAGCCCCTCTCCAGACTCAAGGCATGGTCGGGGTTAAGGCTTCTTTATCTCAAGAGTGGTACCCAGAAGAATACTGAAAGGAGTCGGGAGGTCAGAAACTATGTACCCTTATAAATAGCAGTACAGAATATTGGTGCTCTAGAGATCAGAAGAGGGAGCAATAGCCCTCCCCTGTGGGTCAAGGGCTGAGAAAAGCCGTCTCTGAGGAGCTAGAACTTGACATTGTTCAATATGAAAATGGTTGAGCCAATCTGTGGGCACTTGAATGTTGAGAAACTGCTGAGAGATATTGGGTAATCATTCCTAACACCTACCAGATTGGGCTTATCAGGTAGTGTGAATCAGGATTACCTGGAACACGTCCCGATGCGTCCTCATTAGTAGAGCAGGTAGCAAATAGATTGCTCTCCTCAGCTTAACTGAAGCCCATGTAGGCTGCCCACCTCTACCAAAGGTGAGGTAAGGGCAGCTCCCAAGAACTTAGCAAAATCGCCTTTCTACCCGACTCCTCGTGACTACCCTTATAGTCAGATCTGGCCTGGCAGTTAGTAGGGACTCTCCTGGGTGAGAGAAAGGTTGTGTTTCACTGCCCATGAGTTAGTATGGGAAGGAATTGTGTCACATCTTGTCCCACAGGTGGAGTTGTTTGAGTTTAAGGGAGAAGATCTGACGGAAGAGGAAGATGGCGGAATCATCCGCAGAATACGGACTCGTGGTGAAGGCTATGCTAAGCCCAATGAGGGCGCTATTGTGGAGGGTAAGACAGTACAGCCTTGGGTTTCAATTCTAATTTTGATATTTAGGCCTCAGTGGCTTTGGGTAGGTAATGTCTCTTCTCTGAGCCTGTTTTCTTGGCCATAAAATGAGGGGTTGGACCATATTGTCTTTGAGAACACAAGTAGGAGAATCTTGGGGTGATGTAGAGAGGCTGATGGCATCCTTCCTCAGTTACCTTTCCCTTTTACAACTCTGGTACACTGCCTCTCTTTCATGCCAGTTGCACTGGAAGGGTACTACAAAGACCAGCTCTTTGATCAACGAGAGCTCCGCTTTGAGATTGGTGAGGGGGAGAACCTGGATCTGCCTTATGGTCTGGAGAGGGCCATTCAGCGCATGGAGAAAGGAGAACATTCCATTGTATACCTCAAGCCCAGGTGAGGGGTGGGCACTTCATAGAGTAGGCAGGCAGGCAAACCAAGGTCAAAGATACAAAGTGAGTTATATCTCTCTTTTAGTGAATTATATTCTCAGCTGTTTGTATCCTTTTTAACTCTGGGCACACCAAACATACACCATTATGATCTCTTCGGTGTACTTGGAAGTGTGGTCATAGTCGTCTACATCTCCTTGGATCTAAGCCCAGTCTTATCAGTCATAATTGCTACAGATTCTCTCCTCTGCCATCAAGATTTGCCTCTCCCATTCATTCATTCAGTCATTACTGAAACATATCCATTACATGCCAGACACTACTGAAAATTCCTAGGGGTTCAGAGACTGATAGAACATTGTTTCTAGTTTCTAATTCTAGTTCTTTGTTTAGTGAGGTGTCATTTAAGTTAGTAATCACACTGCTGCCTGGCTGAGTTATTAGAAGGGTACGAAGGATGCTGAGGGACCATCTGATTGTGTGAAGAGGCCAAGGACGATTTGCCAAACATTTGAACCAAGTCTCAAGGGATAGGAAGGTACTTTCCAGGAAATGGACAGGAAGCCTTTTCAGCCTGGAGCAGGTTTAAGTGTTGCCAAGATGACACAAGTATTTTTCACCCCTACAGCTATGCTTTTGGCAAAGTTGGAAAGGAAAAGCTCCAAATCCCACCGAATGCTGAGCTGAAATATGAATTACACCTCAAGAGTTTTGAAAAGGTAAGTTTGTTCAAGGTCTTCCCATCTGAAGTCAAGTTCTACCCTCTAGGTGACTCTGGGGTAACTGACAACTTTGTTTCTCCTCTGGGGTGTGGCAGGCCAAGGAGTCTTGGGAAATGAATTCAGAAGAGAAGCTAGAACAAAGCACCATAGTGAAAGAGCGGGGCACTGTGTACTTCAAGGTGAGCCAACAGTCACTGTTCTGAGGACACTCCCAGGGAGAGTTGCTCTCAGCCCACTCCTCCCTTGGTGACTAAGATCGTTTTCTGCCAAGAAGTGGATGGGTTGGCACCTGCCATCTTCACCTAGTATATCTGAGCTTGCTGGCCTTGCCAGCGGGAGGGGTCGGGGCACGAACCTCTTGTGGCCATGTGTCACCGATGTCTGCAGGGTATAACAGCCTGGTATCCCTGAACCTGTGCCAGGTGTCTGAGCCTCTCTCCCATTCTAGGAAGGCAAATACAAGCAAGCTTTACTACAGTATAAGAAGATTGTGTCCTGGCTGGAATATGAATCTAGTTTTTCCAGTGAGGAAGCACAGAAGGCACAGGCCCTTCGACTGGCCTCTCACCTCAATCTGGCCATGTGTCATCTGAAACTACAGGCCTTCTCTGCTGCCATTGGAAGCTGTAACAAGGTGAGGCCCTCTCAGAGGGCATGGAAGAGGCATTCGCAGGCAGGGTTGGTTGAGCTGCCAGCATGTCTGAAACTTCCCTTGGTGACTAGGGCAGGGATAGTGGGGTGGATTCAGTAGGACCTCAGAGATTTCAGGCCAAAGGCACAGATGTTAGCTTTAGTGGTGGGAAGCATTTGGCGCAGAAGTAGAACACATGGAATGGGAAGAACCACATAAGGGTTTTCTCCCACCTTTGTTCTTAGCCTCTCCTCTTAACCTACTTGCTTTATTCTAAAGTGAATGTTAATGTCTAAAGTCTTTTTATTTCATCCAAAGACCTGCTGTCCTCCCTTTCTGCTGTTGGATTAAATGAGGTTCCTTTCTAGACCTTTTATTGTTCCATTTAATGCTCCAGGCCTTGTTCTTTCTGGGGTGGAGCCAGCCATTTGCATTCTTCCTCATCCTGCTGGGGGTACCTTTGGAACCCAGCCTTGGCCAGATGAGCTCCAATGGTGTTAACTTCCTCTCTGCATTCTTTAGGCCCTAGAACTGGACAGCAACAACGAGAAGGGCCTTTTCCGCCGGGGAGAGGCCCACCTGGCCGTGAATGACTTTGACCTGGCACGGGCTGACTTCCAGAAGGTCCTGCAGCTCTACCCCAACAACAAAGCCGCCAAGGCCCAGTTGGCTATGTGCCAACAGCGGATCCGCAGGCAGCTTGCCCGGGAAAAGAAGCTCTATGCCAACATGTTTGAAAGGCTGGCTGAGGAGGAGAGTAAGGTGAGGATTGGGGTAGGGGACAGTTGGGACAGCATCCCTCCACTTAACCTGGCTACTTTGGGCTCTTCATGCCTTTGGTTGTCTGCACCAATCCCAGAAACCAGAAGTTGCCCTTTCCCTGGAGCATTAAGGAGCATGCGTTCCCTGCTATTGGGGCCAGCGTTTTGTGATCAGTGCTGGAAACCTACCCACAAGCCCTAGAAGCTGGGTTGGTTGCTCTGATTTATGTTTTCTTGTCGGCCAGGTGCAGTGGCTCATACCTGCATTCCCAATACTTTGCGGGGACAAAGTGGGAGGATTACTTGAACCCAGTAGGTAGAGACCTTGGTGACTTAACGATGGCACCACTGCACTCCAGCCTGAGTGACAAAATGACACCCTGTCTCAAAAGAAAAAAAGAGCTAGATGCTTTGTGTGTGTATTGAAATAGATAATACATTTACATAGTTAAATTCAAACTGTACCAAAGAATGCACAGTAAGAAGTCTGCCTCCCCAGCCAGAAGCCCTTCTGGTTCTTGTATGGTTCCAATGTATTGCTTAATACCCAGGCAAATATTCATGTTGCTTTCTCCCTTTCCCCTAACAAGAGGCAACATGCTCTACCTGTGATTTGGCAGGCTGTGCTTTTTTCTCACAATAATATCTGGAAGCACCAGGCACGGTGGCTCACGCCTGTAATCCCAGCACTTTGGGAGGCTGAGGTTAGGAGTTTGAGACTAGCCTGACCAATATAGTGAAACCCCGTCTTGAAAAAATAAAAATAAAAAATATATATATCTGGAAGCTTATTTACATCAGTATTTAAAGAGCTTTCACATTCTTAGGCTTAAGTAGTATTCCATTGTATGGATATGGCATATCTTATTTAATCAGTGCCCTTTTAGTCTTCCAGTGTTTTTTTTTTTTTTTTTTGAAGATGGAGTTTTGTTCTTGTTACCCAGGCTGGAGTGCAATGGCGCGATCTCGGCTCACTGCAATCTCCGCCTCCTGGGTTCAGGCAATTCTCCTGCCTCAGCCTCCCGATTAACTGGGATTACAGGCACACGCCACCATGCCCAGCTAATTTTTTATATTTTAGTAGAGATGGGGTTTCACCATGTTGACCAGATAGATGGTCTTGATCTCTTGACCTCTTGATCCACCCGCCTCAGCCTCCCAAAGTGCTGGGATTACAGGCTTGAGCCACCGCGCCCGGCCCTTTTTTTTTTTTTTTCTAAGACAGAGTTTTGCTCCGTCACCCAGGTGGAAGTGCAGTGACGCGATCTCAGCTCACTACAGATTCTGCCTCCTGAGTTCAAGCAATTCTCTGCCACAGCCTCGTGAGTAACTGGGATTACAGGCACGCCACCACACCCAGTGAATTTTGTATTTTTAGTAGAGAAGAGGTTTCACTATGTAGATAAGGCTGGTCTCGAACTCCTGACTTTAGTGATCTGCCTGGCCCTGCCTCCCAAAGTAGTGGGACTACAGGTGTGAACCGCCATGCCTGGGCAGTCTTTTTGTTTGTTTGAAACACAGTCTCCCTCTCTCGCCAGGCTGGAGTGCAGTGGTGGGATCCCAGCTCACGGCAACTTCCGTTTTCCGGTTTCAGGCAATTCTCCTGCCTCAGCCTCCCGAGTAGCTGGGACTACAGGCACACACCACAACACCTGTCTAATTTTTTTTGTATTTTTAGTAGACGCATATTTCACCATGTTGGCCAGGATGGTCTCGACCTTTTGACCTTGTGATCCGCCCACCCTGGCCTCGCAAAGTGCTGGGATTACAGGCGTAAACCATTGCACCCAGCCACCCAGACAGTCTTAAAGAGGGTTCTAAACAAGCACTGTACAGTAGAAACACAGTATTAACCACACATAATTGAAAATTTTCTGGTAACCACGTTAAAAAGGTGAAAAACAGATGGAATTAAGTTTTAGTTGCATTTATATATTTTTCAGACCATCTTCAAAATCCAATATATATTTTTCACTAAAAACACATGAGTTTGAACTAGCCACTTACAGTAGTGGCTACCACATGGGACAGTGCTGTTCTAAACAGCACTGTAGTGAATGACCTTGTGAGTTCATAATTTGTACATATACAAGTGTTTTGTGTTTTTTTGAGACAGTGTCTCTCACCCTGTCACCCAGGCTGGAGTGCAGTGGTACACTCAGCTCACTGCAACCTCTGCCTCCCTGGCTCAAGTGATCCTCTTGCCTCAGCCTCCCAAGTAGCTGGGACTACAGGTGCACACCACCATGCCCAGCTAATTTTTATAATTTTTGTCAAGATGAGGTTTCACCATGTTGTCCAGGCTGGTCTCAAACTTCTGTGCTCAAGTAGTCTGTCCACCTCACCCTCCCCAAGTGCTGGGATTACAGGTGCAAGCCACCACGCCTGGCTTATACAGGTATATCTTTAGGGCAGATGCAGGAGAATTGGTGTGTCTGTAATTCTGCTAGAAATTAAGTGTGTTATTTTTTCACTTGGGAAGTGAGGCTCTTTGCTGTTCCTCTTCCTTCCAGGCCAAGGCAGAGGCTTCCTCAGGAGACCGTCCCACTGACACAGACATGAAGGAGGAGCAGAAGAGCAACATGGCAGGGAGCCAGTCTCAGGTGGAGACAGAAGCATAGCCCTCCTCCACCAGCTCTACTCCTGCGGCTGCCTGCCTCCCACAACCCCAGTCTCCCCACTCCACCCTGTTAGTTTTGTAAAAACTGAAGAATTTTGAGTGAATTAGACCTTTATTTTTCTATCTGGTTGGATGGTGGCTTTAGCGGGGAGGGGGGAAAGAAGAGTCTGGGGGATTGAGGTGGGGAATCATTTCAGGAGGTGTCACCCCCTCTTCCCTTCCCCCATTGCACATGAATGTATGTCCATCCATACATATTCATCAGAATGTTAATTTATTTTGCTCCCTCTGTTAGGTCCATTTTCCAAGGGTAGAAGAAGCAAGTGGTAGGGATGGGGTCTGATATGAACCCAGGGTGGAAAGGGAGACTCCTGGGCAGCCGTTTTCCTCATCCTTTCCCTCTCCCAGTCCATTTCCAAATGTGGCCTCCATGTGGGTGCTAGGGACATGGGAAAAACCACTGCTGTGCCCATTTCTTCTCTCTGTTCCCTTCCTCACCCTGACGGTGTGGCTGATGTCTTCTGGTGTCATGGTGACCACCCCCGTCCCCCATTCTGGTGTTTCCCCTTGTCAATCACCCCTCTCAGCCAGGTTGTATCCTGAAATCCCCTCAGCCTCTTCTCTGCACGTTGCTGAAGGTCCAGGCTTGCCTCAAGTTCCGTGCTTGAGCAATAAAGTGGAAACAATAAAACCTGGGTGTCAGGCAACCCTTTCTGTTCAGCCTTGGAGGGGTGGGTACATAATGGGTAGTGGCAAAATTAAGGGGTCACCCACTTGATCCCAGTTCAGCTTAAATAAATGCAGTATCTCATATAATGATGCCATAGTGGGCAGGAAGCAGACCTACCATGCAGGGCTTCCCGAGCACCGCACAGGCTGCAGACCTACGACGCAGGGCTTCCCGAGCACCGCACAGGCTGCAGTGAGACTTAGGCCTACACCCTCACCCTAGGTTCCCAGCACTCCCCTCCAGCAACCTGGTAGTTTTTAGTGCGTCTGGTTTTCCCTGCCACTTAGGAAGAGGAAAGTCTAAACATCTAGAAGACTGGGTCACATGCATGTTCGTTTTGAAGTTAGCATTGGTCTTCTGCCTACCTCTGATGTGGCAGAAGTATCTGTGCATTTTGGTTTCTTAACAAGGTAAAACTCCTGGTTTCACTAACCTCCTCCTGTCAGATACCCTTTACATGATTAAGGTTAAGAGTAAAGAACAGTGGACATGCCCAGCTTCCTTCTCAGCCTCAACAGGAAAAGGCTTGGGCTTTTTTTCTAAGTAGGCTTTTACCCTTAACTTGTATGGCATGGTAGAGCCCTGAGAGAAGCCAGGCAGCACAAGCCAGTCATGTTGAGCTGGCTCCAGGCCACAACCCATGTCTGCCCTCACCCCTCTCCTCTCCTACTGCGAACTCTCCAGTCCTTTCCCAACAGTGATGTGGTTGTCTGCTTACCCACATGCCTGTATAGTTCCTTCCAGAAGAAATATATCTATAATGATGGAAGATTAATTTCTGTGTAAAAGTTTTTCACCAAGCCATACAGCATGGCTGATGCTGAAGCTAGGACTAAAATTGGGGTGTGCGAGTCTTCCAGAGTGAGTATACCTTGAGCCCAAGACACCAAGGGTGCAGAAAGCTGTGACTGTGCCACTGCATGCCAGCATGGGCAAGAGAGCGAGACCCTGTCTCTTTAAAAAAAAAAAAAGTCCCAATATAACTGCTCTCTTACTGGGCTTACCTCACGTCACAGCCCTGTATTTGTGGTTTGTGTCTGGGTCCTCTTGGTATTTCAGAAGTAGTAGATTCTTACCCCTGCAGCCAACAATAATCACTAACTCATTAAGCATTTATGACGTGAGCCTAGCACTTGTACTGACCACATCACAAGTTAAACTTCGTCCTTGCAACCATCCTACAAAGGAGGTATAACCCTAATAACCCCATTTACAGATAAGAAATCCAAGACTCAAATGGAAAGGTATGTCTGAAAGGTGAGGTCCCTGAACTAATCCAGATGCTGCCATGAGGTTCATGTGGCTGTGGGCAAGTCTTGAGCCTCTTGCCTCATCTGTACAACTTGAAAGCATTCCTAAGGTTTCTTCCAGCTCTGTATCCTGTAGGATTCCAAGAATGTAAAACTGCATTTAACTGGAACATTTAGAGATAAGCCTTGGTTTATGTAATATTAAAACTGTCGAGTGAGGATGTTTTGTTAAAATACCTGCAAGTCTTTAAGCCTAAGAATAATCTCAACCACATACTCAAGTATGCCCTGGGTCAGTGCTTCAAGTTCATTCCCCAGTCAGTTGTCCCTTCCTACCATCACTTAAATCTTTCTATATGCAGAGAATGTGCCTGAATAAAGAAAAGCTAGTAGCAAGCAGTCCTGTGAGCTGTTAAGCTTTGCAAGTGGTCTCTAGAAAAAAACTAAAAATTTTCTTGTCCTAGTGCTGGTTCTAACATGGAGTTCTGTGAATTTTATCTCCTAAGTATTTCTGCTTCCTCCAGGTGCTAGTACCACTCCCTCTCATCACCATGCTGTCCTGCAAAAGGCGCCTATCTTGGACTCCCTCCTGCCCCACCTGCAGTTCACTCTGCACTGTATCCAAATCGTGTCCCTCTGAGTACTTAAATCACTTTCAATGGTTTCCCATCCAATTTAGGCTAAAGATCAGAATCTTTATCATGGCAAAACCCTACAAGGCTTGGCAAAGTGCACTTTGACACTTGCCCTCACTCTATACCAGCTACGCCGCCCTGAGGGTGAATGGAGAACTGTATTCCATTTCAGTTGGAGAAAAAATATGTGAAAGACACTTTATAAAGGACTAGTACATTACCTTTTTAGAAAATATTACTGGAAAAAAAAGAACCCGGCCAGGCGCAGTGGCTCACACTTGTAATCCCAGCACTTTGGGAGGCTGAGGCTGGTGGATCACAAGGTCAGGAGCTCGAGACCAACCTGGCCAACATGGTGAAACTCCTTACTAAAAATAAAAAAATTAGCCAGTCATGGTGGTGGGCACCTGTAATCCCATCTACTTGGGAGGCTGAGACAGGAGAATTGCTCGAACCTGGGAGGCAGAGGCTGCAGTGAGCTGAGATCATGCCACTGCACTCCAGCCTGGGTGACAGAGTGAGACTCCGTCTCAAAAAAAAAAACCAGAGCCTCTCATGCCTTATTCCTGTTATGCCTCAGTGAATAATTTTCCCTTTCCAAATGCATAACAACTCAGAACCTCATAACTCTTAAGTTGAAATGACAATAGACTAAGGGCAATGCTGAATAAAACCAATATAAGAGTGTAGACATTGTAAGTAAGGAAAATTGGTTCTCTTTCTGGAATTCATGATTGCTGCCTTATGGCTACAGTTCCCCAGTGGTTTGCCAACCTCAAATAATGTGGATGCATTATCCCCAGTTAGAAAATCTGGGAATCATAAAAACACTAATTTATACTGTACTGAATGACATTATACCAATTCTTTAAAATTTAATTTTCTTTTTTCTTTTGGAGACAGTCTCACTCTGTCGCCTAGGCTGGTGTGCAGTGATGCAATCCCAGCTTGCTGCAACTTCCACATCCCTGGTTCAAGCAATTCTGTCAGCCTCCTGAGTTGCTGGAACGACAGGCACATACCACTGCAACAGGCTCATTTTTGCATTTTTAGTAGAGATGGGGTTTCACCATATTGATCAGGCTGGTCTTAAACTCCTGATCTCCAGTGATCCACCAAAGAGCTGGGATTACAGGCATGAGTCACTATGCCTGGCCTATTTTTTCTTTCTTTTTCTTTTTTTTAAACAGTTCTCCCCCTTGCCTTGGCTCAGTGCAGTGGTGAAATCACAGCTCACTGCAGCTCCGACTCCCTGGGCTCAAGAGATACTCCCAACTCAGCCTCCAGAGTAGCTGGGACTACAGGCACACAACACCATGCCCAGCTAAAATTTTTTTTTTTGACAACATATAGTTCTTGTCTCTCAGGATGGAGTGCAATGGCACAATCTAATTTTTGTGTTTTTAGTACAGATGGGGTTTCACCATTGATCAGGCTGGTCTTGAACTCCTGACCTCAGGTGATCTGCCTGTCTCGGCCTCCCAAAGTGTTGGGATTACAGGTATGAGCCACTGCGCCCAGCCACACTACACCAATTTGAGAGGTAAAGTATGAGTGAATGGTCTCAATGATGATCAAGAAAAAGCAATGCCTTTGTGAATGTCTAGGGTCCTGTGGCTCGAAGAAAGGATCAGCCATATCCTATCTACCCACAAGACATGTATATTCCATAGGATCTTCAGTCTCCTGTTTCACTCTTAGAAGTGCCTCAGACAGGCCAGGAATGGGGGCTCACGCCTGTAATCCAAGCACTTTGGAGACCAAGGTGGGCGGATCACCCGAGGTCGTGAGTTCAAGACCAGCATGACCAACATGGTGAAACCCCGTGTTTAAAAAAAAAAAAAAAAAAAAGAAGAAGTGCCTCGGACATAAAATGATGTGTATTTTTTTTAGGTGAAATTCACATTTTTAAGTGAAATGAAATTAACCATGTTAAATTCAACCGTTTGGTGGCATTTAGTCTTTACAATGTTACCTAGTTCCAAAACGTCTTCCTCATTCTTTGTGTTTTAAGCCTCTTTCCTAATGTTTAAGTGACAGACTGGCAGTGAACTTCTCATCCATCAGTAGTCTCGAGCAGACCCTGACGAGTTAGTGTTAGGATCAAAGCTTCCCAGAGTTGGTGGTGCTTTTTAATAGGGCCAAATAAATGTGAGTAAGGGAGTGAGACTAAGTGGAGCTTTGAATAACAGCATTTCGCCCAGCGCAGAGCTGCCCCACACTACTCTGCCCAGTTTCTAGGTCAAGAAACGTAACTTTCCCAACATTTTAATATGCTAAGGTGTACCATGAATGAGAGAGGGGAGGGGGAGGAGGTGATATAAGTCAAACAGAGCCCATTAAGAAGCCCTGGGCCTTGCCCTCAGGGTGGTGAGGCTCTGGGCCTCACATTTTGAAAGATCTTTGGAGACTCTGTCTCATACCTGGGTACCCTGGGCAAATAACTTGGATAAGACCACTCTTGTCTACTGTTGGAGGATGAAGTGGACAAAATCTTCCTAGAAATGCTTCCCACTTAATCCCCTTATCTCCTCCTATGGAGATTTCTATTGTTTGTAAAGAATGTGCCACCCACACAACTGTATCCATGTCACCTAACTAGGAAGATAACCCAACTAGACAGTTCGGGCAAGTAAGACAAAAACCAGCTGAAAGAGTGCTTCACTTAGACAAGATGGAATTTAGATGGTGCCCAAAGAGACCTAGCAACCATCCAACTAGAAAGGGGCCAAAAACAGGAGTGCTCTCTGTGGAGCCAGGGTTCTGTCCATATGGTTCTACAATGCCTAGTCATACAAAACACTCACTGCACTTAGAGTAACTGATGCAAGGTGAGGTGAGGCACAGGCATGGAAGGACTTGACTTATCCCTATTTCTTGGATATCTATCTTTCCTCCCTTTCTAACTTTATTTGGCTCTCTTGACAAAAGCCAAAAAACATGGTATAGAAGTTGTGATCATAATTACATGATTTTCATGGCAAACATATTCTGCAATTAAAAACACACACCCCCTGTCACAGAAATATCCAGACCAAGATACCTAAATAATGAGGAAGATAAAACTAAGGCCATTGGGGAATGCTGGGTCCGGGGCTGATCTCAGATAACTGGTTAGGCCAAGGCACTTGATGACAGAAGCTAGGTCATCTCATCTCTTGTTCTGAATTATTTAGTAATATATTTCTTTTAAAACCACTTAACAGGGCTGGGCACGGTGGCTCACACCTGTAATCCCAGCACTTTGGGAGGCCGAGGCGGGCAGATCACAAGGTCAAAAGATCAAGACCATCCTGACCAACATGGTGAAACACTGTCTCTACTAAAAATACATATATAAATTAGCTGGGTATGGTGGCACCCACCTGTAGTTCTAGCTACACGGGAGGCTGAGGCAGGAGAATCGCTTGTACCTGGGAGGCAAAGGTTGCAGTAAGCTGAGACGGTGCCACTGCACTCCAGCCTGGGCAACAAGAGCTAAACTCCATGTCAAAAAAAAAAACAAAACACTTTAGAGGTAAACTTTTTTTTTTTGAGACAGAGTCTGTCACCCAACCTGGAGTGCAGTGGCACCATCTTGACTCACTGCAACCTCTGCCTCCTGGGCTCAGGAGATCTTCCCACCTCAGCCTCCTGAGTAGCTGAGATCACAGGCGTGCACCACCATACCCAGCTAATTTTTGTATTTTTGGTGGAGTCATGGTTTTGCCATATTGTCGAGGCTGGTTTTGAACTCCTGAGCTCAAGAGATCTGCCTGTCTCAGCCTCCAAAAGTGCTGGAATTATGGGCATGAGCCTTCACAGCCACCCTAGAGGTGAACATTTTAATACTGGTTTTGGTTTTCCCACCCCTTAAAACCTAATATGAAGCTTAGGGTTTGAACTAGGATGAGAGACTAGAGATGGGGTAGACCACAGGATGAGGGAGCATGCAACTGCTTTGTAGATGAGAAAATTTATTCAACGCACCAGAAACACAGGAATAACTGCGGGACCCGGTGCCCCTTTTTGTGTGTGTGTGACTGAGTTTTGCTCTGGTGCTAGGCTAGAGCGCAGTGGTGCGATCTTGGCTCACTCTGCCTCCTAGGTTCAAGCAGTTCTTGTGCCTCAGCCTCCCAAATAGCTGGGATTACAGGCACAAGCCACCACCCCAGCTAATTTTTTTTGTATTTTTAGTAGAGATAGGGTTTCTCCATGTTGGCCAGGATGGTCTCAATCTCCTCACCTCATGATCTGCCTGCCTTGGCCTCCCAAAGTGCTGGGATTACTGGCATGAGCCACTGAGCCCAGCCAGACCCAGTGCCTTTTAATGGACCTGGCCATCCCCACAGTACCCAACCATAAATATGGGCTTGTAACAGAGTTCAGCCTCAGAATATATTTGCAGTCTCCAGCATTTATCTAGACTTCCTCCAGTTTGCTGTTCTGATCTGATGTTCTTTCTTACCTTATCTGGCTGTCAGATCCATTGGGATGTCTAGGAAAAAATAGGCCACCACCTTCCCCAGAATAAAAGGTCCTGTCCTCCAGCCTCCTCCCACTATGTACAGACAGAGAAAGTAGGAACAGGCTCGGCATGGTGGTTCCCGCCTATAATCCCACCTACTCAGGTGGGTGAGGCACAAGAATCTCCTGAGTTCACGAGAATCTCTTGAACCTCCACGAGGTGGAGGTTGCAGTGAGCCCAGATAGCACCACTGTACTCCAGCCCAGGTGACAGAGCATGACTCTCAAAAATAAAAAAATAAAAAGGAACAGGCCCTGGTCCAAAATCCCAGATAAGGTAGATATCACTATTTTTTTGAAACATCAAGTATGAGTTAGCCTAGATTCATAGATCTAAATCTAAAAATTTATTGAACACCTGTACAAGTTCATCAACAATACTCATATTGCCCTGATTGATGAGGCACCTCAAAGAAAGGCAGGACTGGATTCAACATGGAAAGACAGTATCCCAAGAAGCCTGCCATGAGAGTGATGGTTCCATCTGTGCTACAAGAGAAAGGCCACTGGGGGTGAGATGCAAGAGCTTTGTGCTGAGGGCGGCCACAAAACAGAGCAGATCCAGAATCCAGGCAACCTTCACTTCCAGCCTGAAGACTTTCCTAGGAACTATGGTAGTAAATAATGGAAAGGCCCTGGGGTTTGGAATCAAACAACTCTGGTTTGAGCATGTACCCCGCCCACAACCCTTCTGCCATTTTACTTAATCTTGCTGAACCTGTTTTCCTTTAGCAAAAAAAAAAAAAAAAATACAAGCTGACATAGTGGCTGAACTAATTATGTGAAATATGTGAAATGTGTTTTGCAGCAGGTGGTTTTTAAACTATTGACCAGAAAGCACATACACTGTAAAAAATAATAATAAATAAAATTTGTTTTTACATTGTAAGTCAGTATACACATATAACTATCTACAATTGAAACTGGGGTTTCATAAAAACTATACTTACTACTTGGGAGTCACTTGGAATATTCTATTGTATTTAATTTTTTATATGCTGATTGCAAGTCACTACATTGTTTTCACTCCTAATGGGTAGTATTTTAAAAATACTCTTCGAAACCATGCAGTTATCAGTTATTACGAAGATTAGTAAGATTCTCAGGAATGATCTGATGGCTAGGAATCTTCACTGCCAGGGAAACAAAGAAAAAGGGTCCAGGTTATTAGGTCTAGCCCTAGGTAGCCCTGTTGCCAAGGGAACAGATCGGCCACGTCAGGGTTGGTTTACCCATGGGCTGCAGCCCTGTGGAGAAAAGGAGTGGCCCGTGGGCCTGTCACTCACATTCAGAGGTGGTAAGCCCGCCTCCAAGTCCGGAAGACCCGGAGGAAGACAGAGATTGGAGGTTCAGGCAGTGACGTAACTTTCTGCCTTAGGTGGCCTTCCGCTTTGGGGGCTGTTGCGACGGGGGTTCAGGGAATATTTACTGGGCTCCCCGCTCCCTCTGCTTTTGGAAGTGCCATGAGGTCAGTGAGCTACGTGCAGCGCGTGGCACTGGAGTTCAGCGGGAGCCTTTTCCCTCACGCAATCTGCCTCGGAGACGTTGATAACGATACGGTAAGTGCATGCGCACTGCAAGGGACATCCTGGATCTGTGCAGGGACCGGGCAAGGGAAGTGGAAGAGGCCGCCCGAGCGTGCCACGTGAACTTGAGCATGCGCGCTGCGGCTAGTATGGAGCTCTAAAGAGAAAAACTTTATTGATAGCTTCAGTGTCCTTGGTTGGTTTTGTTCCCTGGTTTTGTTTTGTTTTGTTGTTTTGTTTTTTTGAGACAAGAGTCTTGCTCTGTCTCCAAGACTGGAGTGCAGTGGCGCTATCTTGGCTCACTGCCACCACCACCTCCCGGGTTCAAACGATTCTCCTGCCTCAGCCTCCTGAGTAGCTGGGATTACAGACGCCCGCCACCACGCCCGGCTAAGTTTTGTGCTTTCAGTAGAGACGGGGGTTTCGCCATGTTGATCGGGCTGGTCTCGAACTCCTGACCTCAGGTGGTCCACCGGCCTCGGCCTCCCAAACTGCTGGGATCACAGGCGTGAGTAGTTTTTGAGTGGGATACATAGTTTGATCCCTCGGCCTGATTCAGTAACGTGTTCACTGGAGGAGACTGATAAACTGGTGGCCAAGTTTTCTGGATCACTGCTTCTCAGTTAAGCGTCTTTTAGTGGCTTCAATCACTTACCTTGGCCGGGCGTGGTGGCTCACGCCTGTAATTCCACCACTTTGAGAAGCCAAGGAGGGCAGATCACCTGAGACTAGGAGTTCGAGACCAGCTTGGCCAACATGGTGAAACCCCCGTCTCTACTAAAAATACAAAATTAGCCGGGTGTGATGGTACGCGCCTGAAATCCCTGCTACTTGGGAGCTCAGGCAGGGGAATCGCTTGAACCCAGGAGGCGGAGTTTGCAGTGAGCCGAGATCACACCCACTGCACTCCAGCCTGGGCGACAGAAACAAACCGTCTGAAAACAAACAAACAAACAAAAAAAACCACTTACCTTTCAAAGCCGTAAAGTGGAAATAATAATGCCGTTCTGCCTGTGGCTCCACCCCTCCAAAGACTTCTCTGAGCCTCCTCCCAGCCTCACAGAATTAAAGACTCTATCCGTGCTTCACTTAGGCACTAAACTCCTGTCTGCTGCTGTTACACTTGGAGCACTCTGCTGGGATAGATTGGGGTATTTCCCTGCCTCGCTCTACGGCGGGAGCAGCAATCACTCGCACAACCCAGTGTTAATAAGGTCCAGTTTTTTCAGTGCCCGCCCCATAGTAGATGCAGGTATCTGGTTACTTGTGCTGCATCTTTGTTGAATTACGGAAGCAATCTCCATCTACCTCCTCTCCTCAGCAGTCGTTCTTCTCTCTTTTTTTTTGAGACGGAGTCTTGCTCTGTCACCCAGGCTGTTGCAGTGAGTTGATCTCAGCTCACTGGGGCAACCTCCGCCTCCCGGGCTCAAGCAATTTTCCTGCCTCAACTCTCCAGCAGCTGGGATTACAGGCGCCTGCCACCATGCCTGGCTAATTTTTGCGTTTTTAGTAAAGATAGGGTTTCACCATGTTGGCCAGGCTGGTCTCAAACTCCTGACCTCATGTTCTGCCCACCTGGACCTCCCAAAAGTGTTGGGACTACAGGCGTGAGCCACTGGGCCATGCCCTTCTCATTTTTTAAATCAGTTACCACAGGTCAAGCAGGTAGAACAGTGTCTGTCACGAAGTTTATTGCTCACTTCAATGTTAGCGTTATTGTTGTTGTTAGTGTTTTATTCTGTTTTTCTGCAAATATTTATTGAACTGCTCATTACGCACCGATCTGGGAATTCATAAATGGACGAGAGAGTTCCAGTCCTCAGGTGGCTCATGATCAAGTTGAGTGATAGTCACAGGATAATAAAATGTAATGTAATGAGATACATTGACTAAAATATGTAGAGGATTCTCCAGGGGAGCATTAAAGGGAATAGTGTCTGATGCTTTTTTTTTTTTTGCAGACTTTTTCTATTATTTAGTATCTATTTCATATTTCTGATGCAAAGCACTGTACTGCCCTCTTCTGCCCTCTGCCCTCTCTTCCTACTCTGCCTCCCTGCTTCACACTTCCTTAACTGTCCTGTGCTCCCTGCCCCCACAAGACAAAGGCTAAAATATCTTTATTTCCCACCACCTCCTAATGCTGTGATGGAGAAGGTATTTGATGAGGTCTCTTTTGGCTCTAGCCCCTCTGGGGAGGAAAGAGTTATTCTCATAAATTTGTATTATGTTTTTCTGGGCTTTCATGTTTCTTCATGAACTGCCAAGCAGTTTAATTTTATGAGAAAATCAGAGAAGGCATTTTTTAAAAATGATGATGATTTTTTCTTTTTCTTTTTGAGACGGAGTTTCACTCTTGTTACCCAGGCTGGAGTGCAATGGCACGGTCTGGGCTCACCGCAACCTATTCCTCCTGGGTTCAGGCAATTCTCCTGTCTCAGCCTCCTGAGTAGCTGGGATTACAGGCACGCACCACCATGCCCAGCTAATTTTTTGTATCTTTAGTAGAGACGAGGTTTCACCATTTTTACCAGGATGGTCTTGATCTCTTGACCTTGTGATCCACCTGCCTCGGCCTCCCAAAGTGCTAGGATTACAGGCTTGAGCCACCGCGCCCAGCCCCAATTATTATTTTTTTTATGACAGAGTTTCACTCTTGCTGCCCAGGCTGGAGTGCAATGGTATGATCTTGACTCACTGCAACCTCCGCCTCCCAAGTTCAAACATTCTTTTGCCTCAGCCTCCCAAGTAGCTGGGATTACAGGCATGCACCACCATGCCTGGCTTATTTTGTATTTTTAGTAGAGATGGGGTTTCTCCATGTTGGTCAGGCTGGTCTTGAACTCCCAACCTCAGGTGATCCACCTGCCTTGGCCTCCCAGAGTGCTGGGATTACAGGCATGAGCCACCGATCCTGGCCAATTTTTTGTTTTTTATAAACAGGGTCTCACTCTGTTGCCCAGGCTGGAATGCAGTGGTACAATCATAGCTCACTGCAGCCTTGAACTCCTGGGCTCAACTGATCTCCTGCCTCAGCCTCCTGTGTAGCTGGGACTACAGGTGCATGCCACCATGTCTGGCTGATTTTTTTAAATGTTTTATAGAGATGAGGTCTCACTGTGTTAAACAGGCTGATCTCAAACCTCTGGCTTCAAGCAGTCCACTGGCCTTGTGTCCCAAAGTGCTGGGAATACAGGTGTAAACAACCTCACCTGGCCACATTTTAAATAGTAAATTAACAAAGTGGGGGCCGGGCATGATGGCTCACGCCTGTAATCACAGCACTTTGGGAGGATGAGGCGGGTGGATCATGAGGTCAAGAGATCAAGACCATCCTGGTCAACATGGTGAAACCCCATCTCTACTGAAAATACAAAAAATTAGCTGGGCATGGAGGCGCGTGCCTGTAATCCCAGCTGCTCAGGAGGCTGAGGCAGGAGAATTGCCTGAACCCAGGAGGCGGAGGTTGCGGTAAGCCGAGATCACACCATTGCACTCCAGCCTAGGTAACAAGAGTGAAACTCCGTCCCAAAAAAAAAAAGAAAGTGGCTTCAGATATATATTATTTTTCATGTTATCTGATTGCCTTCTTTGTTTAAAAGCATTCCCTTTTTTACATAGCGATATAGCACCAGCTTTTTTGAAATTGTGCTTTTTTAAATGAGTTACACTATTACACGCTCACTTCTACAATATTAGATATGCTACCATCTTTTCCACATGAGTTGTAAGCTCCATTATGGTAAACTCCATAAGGATAGGAATGTTTTAATCTGTTTTTTCCACTGCTATATTCTCAACACTTAGAACAATGTAGGTACCGGCCAGGCGTGGTGGCTTACACTTGTAATCCCAGCACTTTGGGAGGCCAAGGTGGGTGGATCACCTGAGGTCAGGAGTTCGAGACTAGCCTGGCCAACATGGCGAAACCCCGTCTCTATTAAAAATACAAAAGTAGCCTTGTGTTATAGTGCACACCTGTAATCCCAGCTACTACTCAGGAGGCTGAGGCAGGAGAATCGCTTGATCCCAGGAAGTGGAGGTTGCAGTGAGCCGAGATCACGCCACTGCACTCCAGCCTGGGCAACAGAGCGAGACTCCATCTCAAAAAAAAAAATACATATGACTGGGCGTGTGGCTCATGCCTGTAATCCCAGCACTTTTGGACACCAAGGTGTATGGATCATTGGTGGTCAAAAGTTCAAGACCAGCCTGGCCAACATGGTGAAACCATCTCTGCTAAAAATATGAAAAAATTAGCTGAGCATAGTGGCACACACTTGTAATCCCAGCTACTAGGGAGGCCAAGGCAGAAGAATTGCTTGAACCTGAGAAATGGAGATTGCAGTGAGATGGAGCCATGGCACTACAGCTTGGGCAACAGAGTGAGACCCTGTCTCAAAAAAAAAAAAAACACACACAAAACATTTATCCAAATGAATGCCATAGTATATAGTAGGCCCACAGACAATGTTGGTTTGTTTAAGTTTTTTGTAGAGATGGGGTCTTGCCATGTTACCCAGATTGGTCTTGAATGCATGACCTCAAAGTAAATCTCTGGCCTCAGCCTCCCATATCCTCAGCTGGGATTACAGGCATGAGCCACTATGCTGGGCCCCTGAATATTTATTTAATGAACACATAACAAAAAAAATTTTTTAAGAAACAAAAGTCAGAATGAAAGAGAATGCCCAGCAAGCCCCTGAGTTTTCAGGTAAAGTTGGGGGTACAAAGATAAATGCCACCGACTCCCGAGTAGCTGGGATTACAGGCGTGCACCACAACACCCAGCTAATTTTTGTGTTTTTAGTAGAGATGGGGTTTCACCATGTTGGCCAGGCTGGTCTTGAACCTCTGACCTCGTGATTTGCCTGCCTCAGCCTCCCAAAGTGCTGGGATTACAGGCGTGAGACACCATGCCCAGCCGGAAATCAAAGATTCAAATAAATTCCAGTTTGTTTCTAACTTATCCTTACTGTTTACCTGTTACCTCTGTTGCCTTTAGAACTAAATTTTTTTTGTTTTTTGAGACGGAGTTCCACTCTTACTACCCAGGCTGGAGTGCAATGGTGCAATCTCGTCTCACCACAACCTCCACCTCCTGGGTTCTAGCGATTCTTCTGCCTCAGCCTCTGGAGCAGCTGGGATTACAGGCATGCACCAGCACACCCAGCTGATTTCGTTTTGTTTGAATAGGAGTCTCACTCTGTCACCAGGCTAGAGTGCGGTGGTGCGATCTTGGCTCACTGCAACCTCCGCCTCCCGGGTTCAAGTGATTCCCCTGCCTCAGCCTCCCAAGTAGCTGGGACTACAGGTGTGCACCACCACACCCAGATAATTTTTGTATTTTTAGTAGAGATAGGGTTTCACCATGTTGGTCAGGCTGGTGTCGATCTCCTGACCTCGTGATCTGCCTGCCTTGGCCTCCCAAAGTGCTGGGATTACAGGCATGAGCCAGCATGGCCGGCCTAATTTTGTATTTTTAATAGAGACAGTTTTGCCGTGGTGGCCCCGCTAGTCTTGAGCTCCCGACCTCGGGTGATGCGTCCGGCCATAACTAAATTTCTTGAGAGTATAATATTAGTTCATTGTATTCTGGGGACAGGAAGGGGATGTTGGCTGTGCCTCCAAGAGGAGATCATAAAGCAGTTTGCAGAAGTGGGGTTTGAAGCCATTTCGTTAACAACGTGAGCCCTGGAAAGGGCAGCTACCCAGATATAAGTGGTGGAGCTCCATACAAGGACCTCCCTTCCCTAGAGCTTAGCTACCACTTGAGGGCACTGGAAGCCCAGAATGGGGAGCAGCCCCCTCAGGCCCCACCATCCTGTGTGGTTCCCACATATGCCTCAAGATCCAAACACCTTGCTAGAGGATGGAGGGCCTCAAGAGCTCACATTGTCTTTTTATTTGGCCCCTGATTAAATATGAGGTCTGAAGTTAGATTCTCTAAAACTCGATCATCTTGGGCTGTTTTCAAAGCATGTTCCTTTTTTTTTCTTTGAGATGGAGTCTTGCTCTGTCGCCTAGGCTGGGCTTCAGTGGCGGGATCTCAGCTCACTGCAACCTTTGCCTCCTGGTTTCAAGCGATTCTCCTGCCTCAGCCTCCCGAGTAGCTAGGATTACAGATGCCTGCCCCTATACCTGGCTAAATTTTTTGTAATTTTTAGTAGAGACGGGGTTTCACCATCTTGGGCAGGCTGGTCTTGAACCTGACCTCATGATCCACCTGCATTGGCCTCCCAAAGTGGTAGGAAAACCAACCAACATGTCCCATATGTAATGGGCAGATTGGAAGAGCTGAAGTCGGGCACATGGAGCCTAGAGCTGTTCAGGTGGCATACTTTTCTGGGATAGGCCACAGATTGTGTGTAGCCCCAGTCCCTGTAACCTCTCCTACCCCTAACATACATACCCCTAAATGGAAATAAAGAACTGGGAAACTATGGCTGCGTTGGCCCCAAAAGATTGTTTTGTGTTGTTTTTTGAGACAGGAT
Source organism: Callithrix jacchus (assembly GCF_049354715.1). Classification (NCBI taxonomy): domain Eukaryota; kingdom Metazoa; phylum Chordata; class Mammalia; order Primates; family Cebidae; genus Callithrix; species Callithrix jacchus. Next base: position 16,134,631 of record NC_133510.1, read on the forward strand.
CTTGTTCTGTTGCCCAGGCTGAAATGCAGTGGCACGATCATAGCTCACTGCAGCTTCATGCTCCTGGGATCAAGTGATCCTCCTTCCTCAGCCTCCTGAGTAGCTGGGACTACAGGTGTGCATCACTACACCTGGCTAATTTGTTTTTTCTTTTTTTTTTTTTTGAGACAGGGTCTCACTCTGTCACCGAGGTTGGAGTGCAGTGGTGCTATCCTGACTCACTCACTGCAACCTCCACCTCCCAGGCTCAAGCAGTTCTCCTGCCTTGCCCCCCGAGGGGCTGGGACCACAGGCGTGTGCCACCATGCTTGGGTAATTTTTATATTTTTTGTAGAGACAAGGTTTCACCACGTTGGCCAGGCTGGTCTTGAATTCCTGAGTTCCAGCAATCTACCCACCCCACCTCCCAAAGAGCTGAGATTACAGGCGTGAGTCACTACACCTGGCCTCACGGCAAATTTTTTAAGATTTTGTAGAAATGGAGTCTTGCCATGTTACCCAGGCTAGTCTCTAACTCTTTGCCTCAAGTGACCCACCCACCTCCACTGCCCAAATTAGTGGGATTACAAGTGTCAGTCCTTGTATCTGGCCAGACGTTTAATAAAGTTGATGAAGATACAAGTTGAGGTCTTGTGATTTCCCTTGGTTAGGCTAAGTAGAGAAGAACTGAAAGTGATTCAACAGAGTCCCATCCTAATGCTTTCTTCTCTCTCCATTTGAAGTTAAATGAGCTGGTGGTGGGAGACACCAGCGGGAAGGTGTCTGTGTATAAAAATGATGACAGTCGGCCATGGCTCACCTGTTCCTGCCAGGGAATGGTCAGTATTCACTTCCCTGGGCCTGGAGGGGGGAAGGGATCCCTTCTGTCCAGGGAACACCCACACAGGTGCTCACCCATGTGTCCTGACTCCCCAGCTACTGGGCCCAGCTACTGCCTTGCAGCCAATTTGATTCAGGGCAGCCCCCAGACGTGCTCCCATCTGTTCTCACACACATATACATGGACCGGGGTGTTTTTGTGTAGCGGAGTGCTCCTTGACGTTTTATGGAAGCTGCCTAAGATTGTCTAATCTTAAAGTATAGTCAAAATTGGGGGCAATAATTTGAATAAGTCTAGAAATATGATAGTCTAGTTCTATTAAATATGGAGTTTTTGTTTTAAGTCCAGATTGTCTTAACTACCTTAGGTCTTCATGTTGCTATCTGGGTAAACCAAGCCTATAGCACAGGAACTCAGTTAATAAAGACTATCACCCTAAGTTATATGGCACAGATTTTCAGTGGAGGATGGTGATGAGAAAACCCGCCCACTCCTTCTTGCTCCACAGAGATCAGGGAGGACTGGTCTCCCTTGGCGTCTCCCTGAGCCTGCCTTTCTCTCTTGCAGCTGACTTGTGTTGGGGTTGGAGACATTTGTAATAAAGGAAAGGTAAGAACTAAAGGGGACCTTGGGACTTCGGCAGGACTCCAGAGGCTCACCTTGATTCTTAGCTCACAGTGGAAATCAGTTGCAGGTTAAAGGCTTCAGCTCTGACCCCTGTGATCTGATGATCAGGCATGTTTCCAAAACTCCCTCCCCAGTCTGTTTCTATTATACGTCTGTTTGTCCTAGAACCTGTTGGTGGCAGTGAGTGCTGAAGGCTGGTTTCATTTGTTTGACCTGACACCTGCCAAGGTGTTGGATGCTTCTGGGCACCACGAGACACCAATGGGAGAGGAGCAGCGTCCAGTCTTCAAGCAGCACATCCCTGCCAACACCAAGGTCATGCTGATCAGCGACATCGGTGGGCATGGCTACCTCTGCAGGCTGCCAAGAGTAGGAGTCAGTGGATACTAGAGCAGATCCCAAGGGATTGGGGCGAGAGGGAGAGTCCACATTCATTTATGCATTTGTTTTGTACTGAGCTCCCGTCATAAGCCAGGCATCACTCATGGCACTGGGATTGCCATAGTGAATAAATAGACAAAAATCGCTGCACTCCTGAACCTTATTATGAAGAGACAGAAAAGAAACAATATAGGCCAGGTGTGCTCACTCTTGCCTGTAATACCAACACTTTGGGAGGCTGAGGTGGGAGGATCACTTGAGGCCAGGAGTTTGAGACTGTAGTGAGCTATGATCTCACCACTGCACTTTAGTGTGGGACCCTGTCTCTATTAGAAAAAGGAAGGAATAGAAAAAAAACACTATAAGTTTTGTAAAGTAATTAAGTATTATATTGGAAGGTAATAAGTGTGTGGCTGGATGCGGTGGCTCACACCTGTAATCCCAGCACTTTGGAAGGTTGAGGCAGGCAGATCACTTGAGTTCAGGAGTTTGAGACCAGCCTGGCCAACACGGTGAAACCCTGTCTCTACTAAAGATACAAAAACTAGCCAGGAATGGTGGCGGGCGCCTGTTATCCCAGCTACTCAGGAGGCTGAGGTAGGAGAATGAACCCGGGAGACAGAGGTTGCAGTCAGCCAGTATCATGCCACTGCACTCTAGCCTAGGCAACAGAGACTCCTCAAAAAAAAAAAAAGGTAGTAAGTGTAGCCAGGCGCCATGGTTCACACCTGTAATCCCAGCTTTGGTAGGCTGAGGCAGACAGATCACTTGAGGTCAAGAGTTCAAGACCAGCCTGGCCAACATGGTGAAACCCTGTCTCCACTAAAAATACAAAAATTAGCTGAGCATGGTGGCACATGCCTGTAATCCCACCTACTCGAAAGCCTGAGAGGCAGGAGAATCGCTTGAACCCGAGAGGTAGAGGTTGCAGTGAGCTGAGATCGTGCCACTGCACTCCAGCCTGGTGACAGAGACTCCATCTCAAAGGAAAAAAAAAGGTAGTAAGTACAATGGAGAAAATAAATCACAGAAAGAGCTAGAGTGTCGAAGTAGAAGTAGCAATTTTATTTGTTTTATAATGGAGTCTCGACCTGTCGCCTAGGCTGAGAGTGCGGTGGTGTGATCTCAGCTGACTACTACCTCCACCTCCTGGGTTCAAGCGATTTTCCTGCCTCAGTCTCCCCAGAAGCTGGGACTACCATGCCCGGCTAATTTTTTTGTATCTTTAGTGGAGACTGGGTTTCACCATGTTGGCCAGGCTGGTCTTGAACTTGACCTCGTGATCCGCCTGCCTCAGCCTACCAAAGTGCTCGAATTACAGGTGTGAGCCACTGCACCTGGCCAAGGTAGGAATTTTAAATGGAGTTGGTAGGGAAGTCCTCACTGAGAAGGTAACATTTGGTTAAAAAAAAAACGAAGGTGGTAAGCAAGGGAGCCACACAGATAGGGGCTTGCAGGTGGTGGGAGATACATGGGCTGAATTGGGACACTTGAGTTGTGTGTTTGGGAAGTAGTATAAAGGCAGAGGGGGGATAGGAGTTGTAGAACAGATGGACCAAATGGACGAGCAGGATGCTGCAAACGCAGGCAGGGGCGGGGCAGACTGAGTGTGAAGTGAGTAGACCAGCAGATGGGGCATGAATCTGCACGGCTAGGGAGTGCCACTGTTAGCAGAGGAGCAGAAGAGCAGAGGCTCTTCATGAGACTGTAAACCCCATCTTGTCTTTCATGCTCACAGATGGAGATGGGTGTTGTGAGCTGGTGGTGGGCTACACAGACCGTGTGGTGCGAGCTTTCCGCTGGGAGGAGCTAGGTGAGGGTCCTGAACATCTGACAGGGCAGCTGGTGTCCCTGAAGAAATGGATGCTAGAGGGTCAGGTAAGAAGCTGAGTCTGGCCACCAAGGCCCCAGGGAGCTGGGAGGAAGGCCTCCTGGAGGAGGCAGTGGGAGAACAGTCATGGGACAGGGCCAGGGTGGGGAGAAGTGAAAAGTCACCTTGTCAAGAGAGATCCAAAGACCATTTCAAATCAAGGGCTTAGGGAGATTGCTAGTGACAGGCAAAGAGAAAGGCATGTGGGGCTAAGAATGAGGAGTATGGAGTGGGCCACATCAGGACCTAGACCACAGCTGAGACATGAACAGGGGAAAGCATGTGGTCTGTGTGGAGAGGGCGGTGCCGAGCAGGAGCCCTGGAAACTCAAAATCCTTCCTCCTGCTGTCACGCTTGAAGCCCTCAGGGCTGTTCCCAGGACCCCTGCCCTCCCCCACCCCCACCGCCCTGTTCTCTGCAAGGTCTCACTTCTCTCTCCTTCTCCCTTTAATCCCATTCCCTGGTGCAGGTGGACAGCCTCTCGGTGACTCTGGGGCCACTGGGTGTTCCTGAACTCATGGTGTCTCAGCCAGGCTGTGCTTATGCAATTCTGCTCTGTACCTGGAAAAAGGACACTGGGTCCCCTCCTGCCTCTGAAGGGGCCACAGATGGCAGTAGGTAAGGGGGTACAGGCCTGTGGATGGTGTGGGGTACATGGAAGCAGGATGGACTCCCAGATGGCACATGGTAGTAAAATGGGTCTGCAGTTGGCAGAGCTGCCTTATCTGGGTCCCAGCCCAAGCACCTTTGCACTACTGGGGAGGATTATTTTAGGACCAAGGGAATCCTGAGCTCTAACTTGTGGCACCTGAAAGAGGTTCTGAGATTCCAACCTGGCATCCCCATCCCTGTCTTTTCTGTTTGCCACATGGGCCAGATGGGGTCAGTGGTAGGTTTTGAAGCTGACTCAAATCCCAGAAGCTCTTGCAGGGATAAGGGCTGGAGAGCTCAGCTCACTTGGTCTCCTGCTTGGTCCTTCCACCCTCCTGCTCGTAGGGAGACCCCAGCTGCCCGAGATGTGGTGCTGCACCAGACATCTGGCCGTATCCACAATAAGAACGTCTCCACTCACCTAATCGGCAACATCAAACAAGGTGAAAATGGGGGGCTATGGGTAAGAGGGGAGCTGGGGGCAGCCGTCAGTTCTAGATGAATGGAGATCCATAGCCTCCCCTCATTTCAAGCCCCGTCCTTCCCCTGTTGCTGTGGGCCACCCCCTCCCTGCAGGCTCTGACCTTGTGCCCTGCCCTTTACATTTTCTTCCTCTGGTCCTTCTGTTCTACCCACAGGCCACAGCACTGAGAGTGGTGGCTCTGGCCTCTTTGCCCTGTGCACTCTGGATGGTGAGCAGTGCCGGGATGGGGCGGGGGGCTGTGTGCCTGTGGGGTCTGCTTGGGGCCTGTCCCACCCACACTCTGCCTCTCCCCACAGGGACGCTGAAGCTCATGGAGGAAGCAGACAAGCTGCTATGGTCAGTGCAGGTCGATCACCAGCTCTTCGCCCTGGAGAAATTGGATGTCACCGTGAGTGGAAAGCCTGGCAGAGCAGAGCATTCTTGAGTTTTCCACATAGAGAGAGGAGATTTGGAATAATCAGTCTAGTCTCACATCCTGGGGAACTCTCAGCCTTTATCTTTAGTCTCCCTCTCTCTCTCTCTGTCTCCTTTTTTTTTTTTGATAGGAGGTTTCCCTCTGCCACCTAGGCCGGAGTGCAGTGGCACGATCTTGGCTCACTGCAACCTTCGTCTCCCAGACTCAAGCCATCCTGCCACCTCAGCCTCCCAAGAAGTTGGGACTACAGGCATGCACCACCACACTTAGCTAATTTTCCTAAATTTTTTGTAAAGATGAGCTCTCACCATATACGGTTTTGAATTCTTGGGCTCAAGTGATCCTTTGGTCTTGGCCTCCCAAAGTGTTGGGATTACAGGCATGAGCGACTGTGCTTGGCCTTAAGTCTCTTTAGATAGGTCTAAATCCATCTAAAGTGAGTTTGTTTCCTCTTACTCTACCGTATTTAATGCTATACTGTGCTGCTAGAAGTCTTGTCATTGCCATAACTTCAGCAGAAGTAATAGCCCCAAAGGAAAGTTCCTATAAGAGCCTGGAAGTAAGTTAGTCATCGCAACTCCAGAGGCATATTTTGTAGGTTCTTCTTTCCCGTATATGAATCTCTGTTTAATAGCACTGCAGCCCCTGAATCAGCAGGTAAGGGCTGCACTTTATATTGCCATCAGGCATGCTTGTTGGTTTGGGAGGAGAGGCAGACCAGGGTTCGAATCCTGATTCTGCTGCCTCCTAGCCGAGTGGCCTTTGGCGAATGACTATATTTCTATAAGCTGAGATTTCCTTGATGTAACATTGCACACTTCCTAGCATGGCTTGAGCATCACGTGAGCTCATTTGACAGCCCCTTTTACTGCCCAGCCCATGAGTGAAATTCCCCCTCCAGCTCGCTGTTTGTCATCCAGAGTCCAGTCCATGGCTCCTTTATGTGCCTTGTCTCTGGCCTTTTCCAGGGCAACGGGCATGAGGAGGTAGTTGCATGTGCCTGGGATGGACAGACCTACATTATTGATCACAACCGCACCGTCGTCCGCTTCCAAGTGGATGAAAATATCCGTGCCTTCTGTGCAGGTGACTCCGCCCCCACAGCCCCTTTCTAACCACACTTAAGTTAGATAAGCGGGTTAGCTACGCCAGGGAAGTGTTTGCCTCTCAGTTCCCTTCCTGACATATGCCCTGATGTAAGTCTTCATTAACCAGTGAGTTCTTCACCTCTTTTATTTTGGGGGTGAGGTGTGGGTACTACGTTGCCAGCTTGGCGATTTTGAATAAGAAAAAAATAACAGACCCTAACATCTCCACCCCTGAATATTTCAAAGAGTGGAATGAGTTTGTTGTCTGTCTGGGATGTGTGAAGACATCAGGAAGTTCTTTTCCACCTGAGCATGCCAGGTCTCTGTGAAGAAAGTTCTAGAGCATTTTCATTAGTTCCCAATCAGGGGCCTTGGGAGGCAGCACTCACTCTTTGGGTGGCTGGGGGATGCATTTGGAAGGAGGAATTGCACCTAGGAGAAGCCTTACTTTTGCTCTGATCGTGTTTTGCTTGTCTCGCTCTTGGGTGAGCAAGGCCATCCCTCATCACTCCAGGGATGTCACTACGATGGGAAAATCACAAATAGCACCTTTTTGGATGCTGTTCTGCCTGGGTTTTGTTACTGTTGTTTTTCTGTATCTGAAGTGGGCCAGATCTTTTCCTGTCTTACCTGTTTTACTGAGTTCCTAACAGAGAAGAAAGAGAGCCTTTAATTTTTGTCCTGACATCAGTGGGAGGATGGGAAGTGCTGACTTGGAGGTCTGTGTCTCGCTGTCTGCCCCCCACCCCCGGCACTGAAACTTCCTGACCTTTGTCTCCCTGCCCACATCTCCCAGGCTTGTACGCCTGCAAAGAGGGCCACAACAGCCCCTGTCTCGTATATGTCACTTTCAACCAGAAGATCTATGTGTACTGGGAGGTGCAGCTGGAGCGGATGGAGTCTACCAATCTGATGAAACTGCTGGAGACCAAGCCGGAGTACCACAGCCTGCTGCAGGAGCTGGGCGTGGGTGAGTCCCAGGAAAGCCAGTGGCCATGGTGCCCAGGAGACCCACAGCCTCTTACCCATCCCTTCTTGGCTCACAGATCCTGACGACCTCCCTGTGGCTCGTGCCCTGCTTCACCAAACGCTCTACCATCCGGACCAGCCACCACAGTATGCTCCCTCAGGCCTCCAGGATCCCACCTAGCAGTATTTGCCTCACAGTTGGTGAAGGATTCTTCTGAACCCCCACCCTACCCCCTAAAGCTATCTGTGTTATTGGCAGGATAAGGAATATGCATTACAGAAGTGCAGGATTTCACTCTGGGCGTGAAAGATGGCAGCAGCCTTAGGGTGACCACAAACTATAGACCTTGCAGTCTTTTTGGTGAAAGAAGAGACAAGGTGACTCTCTGCCCATTTCCTTATGGATGTCGCCCATCACACCAGCAGGGTCATAGGACCCTGGCCTTGTTCCAAATCATCTGGGACATGTCCTACTTCCCACTCTGACTGTGTAGAAAACAGACTTGTTTGCATGGCCCCAAACCCATACATAAGGAAACCAGGTTTTAGGCCCAGGGGAGCAGTGGAGGTAAGGGCTCCATTCCATCTTAAGCTCTGTTTTTCATGGCACAATGACATTAGTCATTGTTTTTTGTTTGTTTTTTGAGATGGAGTCTCGCTCTGTCACCCAGGCCGGAGTGCAGTGGCGCATTCTTGGCTCACCACAACCTCTGCCTCCTGGGTTCGAGCAATTCTCCTGCCTCAGCCTCCCGAGTAGCTGGGACTACAGGCGTGCGGCCCCATGCCCAGCTAATATTTGTATTTAAGTAGAGGTGGGGTTTCACCGTGTTGGTCAGGCTGGTCTCAAACTCCTGGCCTCGTGATCCACCCGCCTCAGCCTCTCAAAGTGCTAGGATCACAGACGTGAGCCACCATGCCTGGCTGACATTAGTAATTATTAAAGGAATGGCAGACTTTTGTTTTGAGGGGTCTTTCAGCACATTTTACAGTCTGGCCTTGCCCATGCTCCTAGCAGCCCTGAGATGACTTTCCTCCATTTACTGAAGCATCTGGGGCAGTGCTTTCTCACATTGTCATATTCTTCAGGAATTAGTAAGCTTCAGAAGCCCTGCTCCCATTTTCCCACCCACCCATTCCCCGAATAAAACACCTTATTGTCTGTAAGACAATAGACATTTAAAATGTGATACAGGTTTATGGTCCAGACCACAATCAGAATTATATCTTGGGCCATTTATGTGCTGTCTGTTCTTGATTCTCTGTGCTCTAGATCGGTGTTTCTCAAACTGTGGATGCAGTCCTTTGGTGAATGATGGCCAGCATTGTTTAAATAGGTAGAATAGAATAAAGTCAAATAGAAAATAGCAGAATACATTGCTCACAGTGTAGGTAAGTACCATTTTGTTGCAGTCGTATGTGCATTTGTATACTGAGTACTGTGTAAACTCTATTCCTGCTGTGGTAAGCTGCGGTCAGAGGAGCTTGAAAACCATTGCTCTCAGCTGGGCGCGGTGGCTCACGCCTATAATCCCAGCACTTTGGGAGGCTGAGGCGGGTGGATCACAAGGTGAAGAGATGGAGACCATCCTGGTCAACAAGGTGAAACGCCATCTCTACTAAATACAAAAATTAGCTGGGCATGGTGGTGCGCACCTATAGTCCCAGCTACTTGGGAGGCTGAGGCAGGAGAATTCCTTGAACCCAGGAGGTGGAGGTTGCGGTGAGCCGAGATCATGCCATTGCACTCCAGTCTGGGTAACAACAGCAAAACTCTGTCTCAAAAAAAAAAAAAAAGAAAGAAAACCATTTCTCTCAATTATGTTGACCCTAGTCAGATGGGTCAGCCTGAGTGATGGCCCACTTTTACATTTCGTTTCTGTAAGGGACAACGGGCAGAGTTATCATTCAGGTCTTGATAGGCAGAAAGGAGGACCACAGAAGATCATCGACATAGAGAAACAAGAGTTTATTCTGGTAGAGAAGCAGCTGAGCCGAGGGCTTGCCACTGGGCCTGGGGTCTGCATTTACAGAAGCAGCAGGAGCCAGACAAGGAAAGGCACAGAACAAGACCCAGGAAAGTGGACCTTGTGGAGCAAGGCAGTGAGGGAGAGGGAAGCTTTTAGGATTTTGAGACAAGGTTCTGTGGTAGACGTGGTAAGTGAGCCCCTCTCCTTTCCTTCTGAAGACAGGGCAGGCAGCTGAGAAAGGTCAAGCCAGGTGTCAGGGGCAGCTCCTTGCATCTCGGTTCTTCTGTAACTCAGTCTACCCCAGACGCAAGACTGTTTCAGCCCCAGGGTCCCAGTTCCATGGTTCAGGTTAGCTATACCACTGTCTTTCTCCGCTCCTTCATTTTGTTTGTTTTTGGAGACAGGGTCTCTTTCACCCAGGCTGGAGTGCGGTGGAACGAACTTGGCTCACTACAACCCCCATCTCCCAGGTTCAAGCAACTCTTGTGCCTCAGCCTTCCAAGTAGCTGGGATTAGAGATGCCTACCACCACGCCTGGCTAATTTCTGTATTTTTTAGTAGACATGGGGTTTTGCCATATTACCGAGGCTGGTCTCAAACTCCTGACCTCAAATGATCTGCCCACTTCAGCCTCCCAAAGTGCTGGGATTATAGGTGTGAGCTATTGTGCCCAGCCTCTTTACCCCTAACCCATGATTTGAGAGACTCAAACCAGCCAGAAAGACTCTCAAGGGTCTGGCTTCTTAAGGTTTGGATTCTTCATAATGAATTCAAAAAGCCTCTGTCTCCTGACAGACTCCAAACTTAAAAAAAAAACTCTGTCTTTTTGCTTTGGCAAAGCCTGGCAGGGTTTTAGAAAGCCACTGATTCCAGGAAAAGGCAAGCTTAAGCTCAAGAGACCAGAGATGGGGATAGGGAGAAGGCCTAATGAGGTGGATAGTTCTGGAAATCAGAAGGAATACTGAATAGGTTAAGTCTGAGTGCTGACAACCTCACTATCCTGTCCACCTCGGAGCAGTTCTCTACAAGGCTTTTCCACACACACACCAAAAGTTCAGGGACTTGGTGGGTACGAAAAGCAGATGGAGGATAAATACTTAGCGTTAATAGCAGAAGTATGTCTAAGGTTTTGCACAGGGTAGTCAGACAATAACTGGCTTCAGGCATTTGTAGCCCCGGAAAAGTAACTAATAAAAGCTGTCAGCCTTATGAGATGGACCTTCCTGTACTAACTCCCTCCCCTTGTATTGAATTCTGTTTAATGTTTCTTCCCCCACTCAACTGTGAGCAGATGTGTACAGAATCCAAGAGGCAGACTACAGGAGGTCCGGGGACCCAGGGTGGTGAGGCATGGCAGTCTAGTTGTGGGAGATAATTTGTGGTGAGAGACTTGGTGGTGTGGGAAGATGAGTTGTGTTTGGGGTGAGATTGGGTAGTGGGCAAGGACAGCAGTCAGCAGAGACTTCGACCCAGGCCAAGCAGGCACCCTGTTTTCATTAGGTTTCCATCTGTGGTCCTGATTTGGCTTCGCTTTTCTTGGGAGGGAAATGAATCAGAATCCTGGCATCGGGGCCCCTCTAGTGAAAACTCTTCCTGGGGAATAGGATGGACAGCTGCCAAGAAGCAGAGAGGAATGTGGCCGGCTGGGGGAAATGGGACAGCAGGGGTCAGGGTGGTGATTCAAAGGGCAGACACCGTAGTCCCCAGCTACCTGGCTCCAAGAGCCCCCTTTCCCCACACACCTCTTCCCCTGAGTCAAGGTCTTTCCCTCTGGGGACTGACTGAGACAGCAGTCACTGGCCAGGTTCTTGGTACAAAGGTAGGAAGGGCAGCTCTGAGAACGGGGCTTTCAGTCGCAGCACTCTGTGCTCCAGGTCAATGCAGCACTGTGGGGTGTAGAGCAGTCATGCCAGGTCACCTCAGTCTGTCACCTGCCTCCCAGCCTTCTTTTACTCCCCCTCCCACTTCCCACAGCTTCCACCTGCCTTTTGCTCTTCTCCCATCCCCGTTTCCCTAGACTTCTGTTGGAGGGGGATGACCCGGTTCTCTTGATTTTTCCCTTGGTGGTAAGTAAGGAATCTCTAAGGAAATAAAGTGAGAATTGCCCATCTCTAAGTCACTCTCATCAGAACCAGGTCCAGGCTTCCACACTTGCACCTTCTACTACTTTTTCCCCAGTGCTTTGTTTGGATCAGGCCCCGAATGTGGGTGCCTTACCTTGAGAGAAAGCAGAGTCTGCAGGCCCAGGCAGAATTCAGGACTCTCAACATCTGCAGGAACCATTTGAAAACAAAAGAGGCTGAAGGTGCCCTGTGGTCACTGGTTCCCTCTTCTCAGCCCTTGCTCCTTCTCTGCCCACCCCATCCCCAGGTTCAAGGACGTTGACACAGAGATAAGGGATAGTCAGAACATCTCTGGGGACTCCTTTTGCCACAGGGGCTGAAAGTCTCTGCCTTTGGCCCACACTGAAGAGAAAGGTAAGAGGTGAGCACCAGGGCTGTTGCAGAAGGGGAGACTTACCCACCACCTGTGCCGAGCACACCACAGTCTCCTGCCCCACCTGTAGCTCCAGCTGCTCCACCTGGGTTGGGAGTCCAGAGGCCAGGTCCCCAGCTGAGGCTTTTAGGACTCTTTTCTCTAACCTGTGGTTGGGAAGCAAGGGTTATGGCTACCACAGCCCCCAGTGGGCTCCACCCCATTAATCAGCAGATGTCCCTCTCTGCTGTGGTTTCACCTCCAACCCCTGACCCCCCGTGGGATCTAAGTCCTTGTCTTCTCTGCCAGAATCTTCTAGCCACTCTTTTGTTAAATAACAGCTTTATTGAGATAAAATGTGCATCTATCGTCACTATCTAATTTGAGAAAATTTTCATCACCCCAAAAGGAAACCCTATCCCCCATTTGCTTGTTTGGGCCACACTCTTACCCCAGGCGACTGAGACAACCAGCAGAGATCTCATTGTGTTGGGTGCCTGTGTCCACGGCCACTCTAAGCAGCTGGTCCTGGCACTAAGAAAGAGGGATTGCGGTGGATCAGTGAGTGAGTCCCTAGGGGACTGGGTTGGGATTGGATCCTTCATTTTCCCAGCCCGTTGATGATTCCCTTTTAGAAATGAGTAGATAAAATTAACTGTCTTTAAAACTGGCTTTTATGAGACTCATACAATAGGGGCAAAACTCCCAGATAAATCAAAAAAGGAAGTGGGCCAGGTGGGGTGGCTCATGCCTGTAGTTCCAACACTTTGGAAGGCTGAGGCAAGAGGATCACTTGAAGCCAGGAGTTCAAGACCAGCCTAGGCAACATAGCAAGACCCTGTCTCTAAAAAAATGGGAAAAGAAAAAAGTAGAGTTATATGTGATGAGTTCATAAGTTTGGGGAAGATCTGCCAGAAATGGAGAAATGGTGATTTATTTGTTTAGAGGAATCCTTGGGAGTTTCGTGGCCTCCTGGTTTGAAAACTCCAGGTTAGGAATAGAGGAAGGATGAAAAGATTGGAATCCCCTGTTAGGAAACTCAGATGCAGTCACCAAGAAGTTCACCACTGGAAACACAGGAGGACAAGTTCACTTACTTTAGGAGACACACAGACGTTTTGATATACACTTGGATGTACACACGTCATTTTCTCATTCCAAGCATTCATTGAGTATCTACTATAAGATATGTTACTGGAAGGCACATTAATGAATGATGGTTTTTAGGTGTCTAAAGGAAGTAAAATATAAACTCTACTACATGGCAAAAAGTTCTAAGGTCTATAAAAGGATGTGAATGGCCTGACCCAGTGACTCACGCCTATAATCCAAGCCCTTTGGGAGACTAAGATGGAAGGATTGCTTGAGGCCAGGAGTTCTAGACCAGCTTGGCCAACGTGGTGAAACCCCCATCTCTACTAAAAATACAAAAAAAAAAAAATTCAGCCAGGCGTGGTAGCACACACTTGTAATTCAGCTACTCAGAAGGCTGAGGTGGGAGGATAGCTTGAGTCCATGAGGTTGAGGCTGCAATGAGCTGTGATCGCGCCACTGTACTCCAGCCTGGGTGACAGACAGACCCTGTCTCTAAATAAAAGGAGCCGGGTGCAGTAGGTCACATCTATAATCCCAACACTTTGGGAGGCCGAGGCAGGTGGATCATGAGGTCAAGAATTTGAGACCATCCTGGCCAACATGGTGAAACCCCATCTCTACTAATAATATAAAATTTAGCAGGGCATGGTGGCATGCACCTGTAGTCCCAGCTACTTGAGAGGCTAAGGCAGGAGAATCACTTGAACCCAGGAGGTGGAGGTTGCAGTGACCCAAGATCGTGCCACTGCACTCCAGCCTGAGCAACAGAACGAGACTCCGTCTTAAAAAATATGAAAAAGGATGTGAGTAGCATGGCATGCCTTAGAGGTTGGGAGGGAGGAAAGGCTGTTTCCTACTGGGGAAATCAGAAAAGGTTTCGAGGAGGTAACATCTGAACTGGGATTTGAAAGCTTGCAGAATGTAGACCCAGAATGGTTGGAGAGCAAGAAGAGCAATCCAGGGAGAAGCAGCACAGAACAAAGACGGTGAGCGGGAATTTATTGGGAATGTCTCAGTAGTCGCTGAGTGGTTAAATGATGATCAAAGATGATCGAGCTTCTTAAGAACTAGGACCGCAGGCTCAGTGCCTTACACATGAGCTTTTTCCAGAATTACATCCATGCACACACACCATTCATCTGTGTAGAGCACACTGAGGAGTACTTACATTTGAGTACTGTATTTTGACCAAGGAAAGGGGGTAGAGTAATGGTGGTGACAGATGGAATTGCACAGAGGGAAGATGGGTTGAGGCAAGGAGGAAAGAGGTAGAGGATTGGTCACATGGTTAGGTCCAGGCTAGGGAAAGAGGTGCCCTTTCTCCCTCCCTCCCCCTCCCATCAGGGCAGAAAGGAGAGCAGGTGAAGTGAGCGGCAGGCAGAGTTAATGAAAGTGTGTCCCTGGGAGGCCTCTCACCTTGCAGTTGACCAGAAGAGCTGGACTGTCTGTCTTGCTCGTCTTCTTCCTGCTCTCTTGGCCATGAATCGAGGCCTGCACCCAGGGAGACTCCCCCTGAAGCCGATTCGGGTTTCCCTCCACCAGGCGTCTTTGGATCACACTGTGTGGCTGCTGGCTCCATCACAAAACATGAAGGTAGGCTGTTCAGTTACCCCACTTAGATATCCCAGGCTCCCCCAACCCCACCCTAGACCTGAGCTTTACCCTAGGAGCTTACCCTAGGGTCCCAGCAGTCAGGTAACGAGCTCAGAGTAAGCCCCAGTATCAAATCATGCCATTTTTCTGGGACACCAGTAGATTACTTGGCAGTGAAGAACTGGGAAGAGGAGAATGGTCTCTTAAGTTGAACTGACTTTTGGCCAAAGGGACAGTTCAGGAACTAGTATGCTTAGGGGAAATTTGTCTCAAATTCACATTTTTTTTAACCAGGAGTTTTTTGTTTTTTGTTTTTCCTTCCCTTCTGATCTTATCCTTCAATGGGCTGCAGATCCCAGGGTTGGTGGTGTGATGAAAAGAAGTAAGAAATTGAAGAACTAGGCCGGGCGCAGTGGCTCACGCCTGCAATCCCAGTACTTTGGGAGGCCGAGGTGGGTGGATCACTTGAGGTCAGGAGTTCGAGACCAGCCTGGCCAACATGGTGAAACCCCTTTTCTACTAAAAATACAGAAATTAGCTGGGCATGGTGGTGCGTGCCTGTAGTCCACACTACTTGGGAGGCTGAAGTGAGATGATCACTTGAACCTGGAAGGCAGAGGTTGCCGTGAGCCAAGATCACACCACTACACTCCAGTCTGGGTGACAGAGCAAGACTCTGTCTCAAAAAAAAAAAAAAAAAAAATTCTTAAGAACTGATGCTGGGAGTCATCTTTGACCTGTCCCTCATCTGCAACTACTCCTGTTCCATCTAATCACTTCCCAAATTCTGCAAGTTTTGTCTTTTGTCTAGAATCAATCTGTTGACCTGTCCCTCATCTGCAACTACTCCTGTTCCATCTAATCACTTCCCAAATTCTGCAAGTTTTGCCTTTTGTCTAGAATCAATCTGCCCCTCCTTTCTTTCTCTCTTCTTTCTTTTCTTTTGTCTTCTTTTCTTTCAAGGCGGGATCTTGCTGTGCTGCCCAGAGTGGGCTCTAATTCCTTGGCTCAAGGCATTCTCCAGCCTCAGCCTCCTGAGCAGCTGGGACCACAGGTGTATACTACACCACCTGGCTCCCATCCTTCCTTTCTGTTACTGCCTGCATTCCAGACTCGCCACAGCTCTCTTGGATGCCTGGAACACCTTCCTAAGTTCATAAGAATCTGCCTCCAGTTCTGTTGCCTTTCAGATACATCTGCTCGGAGCTTCAGACTGGAAGCAAGCTAAAAACCATGCTACTCTAAACTGCGGTCTTCGGATCAGCAGCTTGAACATGATTTCGAAGTTTCTTTGAAATGTGAACTCTCATACCTACTGAATCAGATGTTTCACTGTGACAAGATCCCCAGGTGATTCATGTGCAGGTTAAAGTTTGAGAAGCACCGAAGTAAAACATAAAACCAACCATGTACTCCTTTTTTTTTTTTTGAGATGGGGTCTTGCTTTGTCACCCAGGCTGGAGTACAGTGGCACAATCTCAGCTGACTGCAACCTCTGCCTCCTGGGTTCAAGCAATTCTCCTGCCTCAGCCTCCCGAGTAACTAGGATTACAGGCGCCTGCCACCACACCCAGCTAATTTTTGTATTTTTAGTAGAGACAGGGTTTCACCATGTTGGTCAGACTGGTCTTGAACTCCTGATCTCAGGTGATCCACCCGCCTCAGCCTCCCAAAGTTTTGGGTTACAGGTGTGAGCCATCGCACCTGGCATACTCCCTTGTTTAAAATGCATCAAAGACCTCCTCTACCGCCCTCCTCCCCCCCGCCCCACAACCCTACCCTGCATTGCTTACATGCTAGAGCCCAAGCTTTTGAAGGGGAGGCACAGCCCAGAGTTTGTATCTTAGGGATTCCGCGTACATCCTATAATTACTGCAGGGGGTACCTCCTCCAGGATACCCTGTCTGAGTCTTCATGCTCCTCTCTTCATATACCCCAGGCTGGGGTCCCTTGTCTCAGCTCCCTTTGCCATGCTTACAAATGTTATGTATGGATCTTACTCTCCCATTAGCCTGGAGAGTCCTTGAGTATCTCACTCATCTCCCAGGGCATGGCTCAGCATCTAGTAGGCACTCAATAAATGGTTACTGCAGACTGATTCTTCCCCTAGGCTCTACGCACCCCTCCACCTGCCCTCTCTCCTTGGGAGCCTGGGATTGTTTTTCTTCCCTTAGATTAATGAGGCCCTTGGGGTTGCTCCTGGCAGCAAAACACAGCAGGAGACCCAGCGCTGGGAAAAGTGCAGCGAGTTCTGGGCCTGGCTGGAGAGACTGGCTCTGCATTTCCCATCTTCCACCTTCCCACGATGGACACAGGCTTCAGACCTCTCCCACTGTTGTGCAGTTGGCTCCACAGCCATCCCAGGGAGGGAGACAATAGGGTCTCCCCTACCTGTTGTGCCTTCCCTCCCAAAGCCACAGGCGTAACTGCTAGATATCAGCTGGGGAGATCCTAGGCAGAGGGCAGAGGTGAAAAGCCCAGGGGTTTCTCATCAGAAGGCAGGACCTGCCACGCTGGGATGGCAATGTCTATAGAGCACATTCTCCTGGGCCAAACAGATGTAGGTTGTTCCTCAGTAGGTTCTAGCCATTGAGAGCCAAAGAACTCGCTTCCCAGCTCCATCCCTGTTTTTCAGCTGTGCTTGCTGCCACTGCAAGGAGGAATCAGCCCCTGGCAGTTCCCTGAATTGAAGTCTCAGTGCAATGTTTTTTCCTCATTGGGAGCTAGGGAGTGGCCAGGCCTCTGGGCTGGGGTCCTGCTGGGGGCAACCCAGGCTGAGAGGAGTCTGGAAAGGTAGAGCTAGGTCAGGAAACGTAATGAGGCCTTGCATTGGCCTTCTTGGCCTTCAGGTTCCTGGGGAGAAGCAGCTGATGGAGTGCAGGCCTACAGACATGCCTCCAACATCTCAGGCAGGCCTGGTTGAGTACCTCTTCTCAGACCAGGAGAGGGGTCGGAACCAACTGCTCTGAAGCCTTTCTACAAAGGACTTCCTCTCTTCCATGGGTCAGAGGCCAGGTGTATTTATCAGACTAAATGCGATAGTAGCTGGGGGAATAGTAACAGCATTGAGGTAATGCCTGCTATTAGGCACCGTTCTAAGCACTTTATATATATTAGCTCTAACAACTCTCCCAACAGTCCTATGAGGGAGATACTATTAATTTTATTCTCACTTAACAGATGTAGAAACTGAGGCACAGAGACGTAAAGTCAATTGCCCAAGGTAGTAAGTGGCAGAGCCAGGATCTGATCCCAAGCCAAGTGGCTCCGCAGCCCCGCTGGTCAGCGCTGCCTCTCAGAGGGGAATGCCTGAATCTGCAATTGTCACCCGCCCACTCACCTGCTCAGTTACTCCCCTGCCCCACTCTGAGGCCAAAGCTGCTGCAGACAGATGGGAGGAGAGGAGCCTGGGAGGTCCATTCCACTTAGGAGTGGGGGAGCAGCGCTTGAGGCGGCCAGGGGCCTGGCAAGAGCCATGCAAAACCCTGATGCCCTGGGAAGGATGGAGGACCCTCCCCCCCGCCCCGCCAATGCTTTGATTCTGAAGAAAAAGGGCAAATGAATGGACAGACCTGGTAGAGGAAATCTGTGGTTCGGGAGGAGCAGGAAGTCACAACCCTAAACTGGCCAGTCCTCCAGGTCCCCCCCGGTTTTCAGTGAACACTCTGGAGGGTTCCTGTGTTCCCCTAAGTCCCCACTCCCAGACAGCCTAGCTCCTCACCACCCTCAAGTTGGGGAAGCCGAGCAATGAGAGTAGGACCCCTCAGAGTCACTGAACCATGAGAACGTTCCCAGTGAAGAGCCTTGAGTTGGCAGGATGACCTCTCCCCGTCACGGCAAGGGAGGGAGACCTGAACGCTGAGGGTCTGCGCTTTATGTCCTGCCACTCCCGCTCAGGATCTGGAAGGAAAGGGCCAGGGGACGCTGGTGGGGGAGGGGATGCCTCACCAAGTCCTTGGAGGTGCCCAGCCTCTTCAGGGAGTCCAGTGGGAGCAGGTCGGCTGAGTCCTTGTGCAGGAACTGAGTGGCCTGTTTGAGTCGGCGCTGCTGGCTCAGGTGGGCTCGGTCCCGAAACTGTGCCTCCTGCCCCCTGGTCCTGGCTTCTCCCTCATCTCTCCTGGCCTCCTGCTTGGTGCTCATGGCCCCTGCCGGAGGAGCGGGCCTGGGGCTGCTCAGGGGGGAGCCTCACCCGAGTCCTCTCTGCTTCTTCCTGCCTGCCTCTGTCCAGAGCCAGCAGCTCTCCTCCCAACAGGAGGGTCTCCAAGGGAGGGAAAGGGGGGAGAAATAACGTGCAGGAGCGTCCGCGTCAGTCTTTAATTTCCCGAGATTGCTGTAGAGGGAGTGAGACTCCGGCTGGAAAAACCCAGTCCTAGAAGAGAGGGAGGGTTGGCAGGGCCCACAGCTGGCAGGCTTGGCCACGTCCCTAATGCTGGGGTCCTGGTCAGAGCAGGCGGTGGATGGGGCGCGCGCGCGCGCGCGTGTGTGTGTGTGTGTGTGTGTGTGAGAGACAGTGCTGTAAACTGTCAGGGTGCCAGTGCCAGGTGGTTTGCAAGGAACTGCCTGTCGCTGTGTGTGGGGGCGGCAGCCGGAGTGTACCTCCCTACGTGTGTGGCCCCAGTCCTCTGCATCCCTCCCAGGCTCCCCAGGGCTGCCCAGCTGTTTCTTCTGCCTGACCTCTCTGTAACCCAGGGCTGGCATGCAGGCCAGTAACTGGATTCCGATCAGAGAGAGGCAGCGTGAGAGTGTCCTTCCCTCCTTTCATCCCCCTAGGTTTACCTTGCAGGGTCTCTTCCTCCTGCCTAACAGATGTCAGAGTCTAGCAAATTTTCTCTGGATTCTGGGTTCCAGGGGATGGCGGGAACAGCTCTGAAACATCCCATGAGTAGAAATTGTCCGCCGGTATCTCAGTCTCCTTTATATGACTCTCCTCAAGTCCTGGCTCTTTAAAAAATGTTATATTTTGACCTGGCATAGTGACTCATGCCTGTAATCCCAGCACTTTGGGAGGCCAAAGCCGGTGGATCACGAGGTCAGGAGATTGAGACCATCCTGGCCAACATGGTGAAACCCTGTCTCTACTAAAAAATACAAAAGTTTGCTGGGCGTGGTGGTGCACGCTTGTAGTCCCAGCTACTTGGGAGGCTGAAGGTGGGAGAATTGCTTGAACCCGGGAGGCGGAGGTTGCAGTGAGCCGAGATCACGCCACTGCACTCCAGCCTGGTGCCTGGCAATAGAGCGAGACTCTGTCTCAAAAAAAAAAGTTATATTTCAAACATACAGAAGTTATAAAGAGTAAGATAACCAGTACTCTTTACTCATCACCAGTTTAAAAAATCAGCTGTTGAAGCTCTCTGTGCACTTGCACTTCTGCCTGCTGCGATTGGTGTTTCCCATGCTCATACTTCCTTATATTCTTTATGCAAATACTTACATATGCATTCTAAGCAATATATCATTGGTTTTGCCCTACTCATTGTCTTTATTCTTCTGCAGTCTGCTTTTTCCCCCCACTCCCGCCACCCCTCTGTAATCTGCTCTTTTTTGCTCAGTATTTGTTAGTGAGGTTCATCCGTGCTATATGCCTAACTCTTTCATTGACTTTACCTGCTGTGTAGCATAGTATTCCACTATATGCTTGTATCACATTGAGGAAATGTAAGTTACTTTTCATTTTTAGGCCTAACAAACAATGCTGCTATGAATTTTTTTGCACACATCTCCTGGGGCACCTATGTAGGCATTTCTCTAGAGTATACACACCTAAGAGTGGAATTGCTGGGACACCCCCATATACAGCTTTGCCTTTTTGGCATATTGCCAGAGTGTTTGTACCAGTGCACTCTCAGACAACTTCCATGGGGGCTCCTAAGTTTCCACAACCTCTCCAGCACTTGCTATCAGACTTTTTCTAGCCCTGGCTTATCAGCAGAATTTTCTCTCCAGCCTTTCCTCTTCACCATCAGAGAAATGCATTGGCCAAGCACCTGTTTCCCTGTATTGGACACTCACAGGATGATTACCCATCCTGAGCCCTGAGCCCTATGGGTGCAGTCTGACCCAGACAGTTCCAAGGCATAGGCACATTTGGACAAACCAGATGTTCACTGAGCTTCTAGGAACCAAGCCTCTGAGATAATTTCACAACCACTGCAATTATATGAAGAAATATTTTATTCTAATCCCCATTTCAAGGTAAGAAAAGTAAGCGTTATGGGTTGAATTATTTCCTTCACCCCCCCTGCAAATGTATGTTAACACCCTAACCCCTAGTACCTCAGAATTCGACCTCATTTGGAGATAGGATCTTTACAGATACAGTGAAGTTAGGAGGAGGACATTGGGATGAGCCTAATCCTATGTGACTGTGTTCTTTTTTTTTTTTTTTGAGACAGAGTTTCACTCTTGTTACCCAGGCTGGAGTGCAATGGCGCGATCTCTGCTCACCACAACCTCCACCTCCTGGGTTCAGGCAATTCTCCTGCCTCAGCCTCCTGAGTAGCTGGGATTACAGGCACGCGCCACCATGCCCAGCTAAATTTTTTTTTGTATTTTTAGTAGAGATGGGATTTCACCATGTTGACCAGGATGGTCTCGATCTCTTGACCTCGTGATCCACCTGCCTCAACCTCCCAAAGTGTTGGGATTACAGGCGTGAGCCACCATGCCTGGCCCTGTGTTCTTATTAAAACGAGGAAGTTGGCTGGGCAGGGTGGCTCACGTCTGTAATCCCAGCACTTTGGAAGGCCGAGATGGGCGGAGATCAAGACCATCCTAGCTAACACAGTGAAGCCCCATCCCTAATAAAACTACAAAAAATTAACCGAGAGTGGTGGCACATGCCTGTGGTCCCAGCTTCTCAGGAGGCTGAGGCAAGAGAATCGCTTGGACCTGGGAGGTGGAGGTTGCAGTAAGCTGAGATTGCACCACTGCACTCCAGCCTGGGTGACAGAGCAAGACTTCGTCTCCAAAAAAAAAAAAAAAAACAATGGCTGGGGGTGGTGGCTCATGCTTATAATCCCAGCACTTTGGGAGGCCAAGGCAGATGGATCACCTGAGGTGAGGAGTTCAGGACCAGACTGACCAAAATGGTGAAACCCTGTCTCTACTAAAAACACAAAAAAATTAGCTGGGCATGGTAGCACATGTCTGTAATCCCAGCTACTCGGGAGGCTGAAGCAGGAGAATGGCTTGAAACCAGGAAGGGAAGGTTGTAGTGAGCCGAGATGGGTCTATTGCCCTCCAGCCTGGGCAACAAGAGTGGAAATCTGTCTCAAAAACAAAACAAAAAATTTAAAAATTAGCCAGGTGTGGTGGCATGTACCTATAGACTCAGCTACTGAGGAGGCTGAGGTGGGAGGATCACTTGAGCCCAGGAATTTGAGACTGCAGTGAGCTACGATGGCACCACTGCAATCCAACCTGGGTGACAGAGTGACACTGTTTCTAAAAGAAAAAAGTTCTTAGAAAATATGCCCAAGATTCAGTTATCATATGGCAGAGCAGGTCGTCAAACCCTTGTGTTCTATCTCCCAAGTTCTGTTCAGTTGACACTGTGCCTAAGGAGAATAGTGACAGAGACGATAGACATGGAAAGAAAACCAAACTAACAGGTTGTCATTGCTCAGGGTTCGCCCCACCCAGAGCCCGGCTTTGTTTCGACTTAGCTTTAGCGGAACTTTCCAGCTCCCTCCCATGTCGTGACATACCATACGGTGATTGCTTGGGATAGAGGTCAAAGAGGATCCTCTTGACTTATTTTGCTGAGTTCCTATAGTTGTTTCAACAGGATTAACTGTATAATGTGTAACTGAGAGATTATCGAGTGACACACAGCGTGATGCTGGGCAGGCCTCAAGCTGAAAAGCATCTCCTCCAACTCGCTTTATTCTTGAATGAACCAAAGCAGTTCATTCCTTTGATTTGAAAATTCTAGGGCCGGGCGCAGTGGCTCACGCCTGCAATCCCAGCACTTTGGGAGGCTGAGGTGGGTGGATCACGAGGTCAAGAGATCGAGACCATCCTGGTCAACATGGTGAAACCACATCTCTACTAAAAATACGAAAAAATTAGCTGGGCGCGGTGGCGCGTGCCTGTAATCCCAGCTACTCAGGAGGCTGAGGCAGGAGAATTGCCTGAACCCAGGAGGCTGAGGTTGCAGTGAGCCGAGATTGCGCCATTGCACTCCAGCCTTGGTAACGAGCGAAACTCCGTCTCAAAAAAAAAGAAAGAAAAATTCTTTAGCATCTTCAAGAGTCCTTTACTAATGCCTCCTTTGGGGGAGTCATGCTAAATTATCAACTCACAAGGATGAGATGGCTCTAGGGAGCCAGGCTGCCGACATGGATGGGTCCCAGGCTCTTAGGTGAGCTCAGGTCTGTACAGTGCAACCCAGGGAAAAATAAATGTGCCTGGGGCAGAGAATGGAGACTTTGAGGTTTGGAGTTTGAAGAGGGTTGGGAGACATCAGCTTCTCTTTTCCAGTTGGTCTGATAAGGCCTTTGTTGCCTGGTCCCGGGAACCACTTGTGCTCAGAAAATGCCATTCTCTGGAATGTAGCTGTGGAGTAGGAAGAGAGTTGGCCCCTATGTTCTGTGACCCAAGCAAGTACTGTCTCACTACTATCTTGGGGCAGACTCAGCAGTAAGGAGAATCTCTCTTGCCTTTTTGTGTTTCTTGTTTTCTTCCTTTGTAAATACAAGGCACGGTCTTTGTCCTTCCCCCAGATTGCCAGGAGAATGGGGTATATTGTTCTGGCGATACAGAGCTCTGAGATCTTTCTTCAGGACTGTGGAGACCCCTTTGCTATGATGATTCAGAATGTTGTGAGGGTAGCTGAGTTGTCTGGCCTTGCCCATAACACCTCAGTTTCCTCCCCTCATCATTTTTTGACCTAACAGAGAATTTAAAATAGTTTTTTTTTGGCTGGGCGCAGTGGCTTATGCCTGTAATCTCAGCACTTTGGGAGGCTGAAACAGGTGGATCACTTGAGATCAGGAGTTCGAGACCAGCCTGGCCAATATGATGAAACCCCATCTGTACTAAAAATACAAAAATTAGCCGGGTATAGTGAGACACACCTGTAATCCCAGCTACTTGGAAGGCCGAAGTGGGGGAATCGCTTGAACCTGGGAGGCAGAGGTTACAGTGAGCCGAGATTATGACACTGCACTCCAGCCTGGGTAACAGGGTGACACTCTGTAAAAAAAAAATTAGTTAACAAGGAATAACTTCTTTGATCTCTAATAATGATACAGAGGGGGAAGAAACTTCTTCCAACTATTCAGAATGATTAAGCCAATCTGAATTGGTAGGAATAAAAGAAGTGAAGGTATTCTCATCCAAGACACTTGGAAAATGTCTGTTTTCTCTGAAGCGAATGGATTCTAAATTCAGAAATCTGAGAGAAAAAATGGAAGTGTGAAATACGGCTCTGTCATTGCATTAATTCTCTGTATTCAATTTTTTTTCCTTCAGAAAAAAGTATTTATTGAGCACCTATTATATACTGGACACTAAGCTAAGCTGTGGGTGCACAATGGTGAGCCAGATGAAGTCTCTGCCCTCATGGAGTTCACATTCTAATGGAGAAGGCAGACAATGAACAACTAAATGTATAACCTCAGGTGGCGGTGAGAAAATACACCGTGGAATACTAGGGAGCCATAAAAAAAAAAAAAAAGGACAAAATCATGTCCTTTGCAGCAACATGGATGCAACTGGAAGCCATTATCCTAAGCAAATTAACACAGAAACAGAAAATCAAATACTACATGTTTTCACTAATAAGCGGGAGCTAAACAGTGAGTACAAATGGACACAAAGATGGGAGCAATGAATACTGGGGACTCCAAAAGTGGGGAAAGAAAGAGAGGAGTTAGGGCCGAAAAACTTCTGTTGGGTACTGTGTTCACTCTCTGAGTGACAGGGCCAGTAGAAGCCCAAACCTCAGCACCATCCAGTGTACCCTCGTAACAAACCTGCACATGTACCTCCTGAATCTAAGAGAAAAAAATGGTAAGAGCTACCAGGTTTATGAATAGGAAGGTTCAACATCATAAAGATGGCTGGGCATGGTGGTGGGTGGATCACCTGAGGTCAGGAGTTCAAGACCAGCCTGGCCAACATGGTGAAACCCCATCTCTACTAAAAATATAAAAATAAAAAAATAGCCAGGCATGGTGGCTCAGGCCTGTAGTCCCAGTGCTTGGGAGGTGGTGTCAAGTTCAAATGAGCTGAAATTGTGTCATTGCACTCCAACCTGGGAGAAAGAGCGAGATTCTGTCTTAAAAAAAAAAAAACACACAAGGATTAATTTCTTCCCCAATTTGTCCATAAATTTAATATAATTCTAGGCCGGCTGTGGTGGCTCACGCCTGTAATCCCAGCACTTTGGGAGGCCGAGCGGGGTGGATCACAAGGTCAAGAGATCGAGACCATCCTGGTCAACAAGGTGAAACCCCGTCTCTACTAAAAATACAGAAATTAGCTGGGCATGGTGGCACGCGCCTGTAGTCCCAGCTACTCGGGAGGCTGAAGCAGGAGAATTGCTTGAACCCAGAAGTCGGAGGTTGCGGTGAGCCGAGATCGTGCCATTGCACTCCAGTCTGGGTAACAACAGCGAGACTTCTTCTCAAAAAAAAAAAAAAAAAAATTTAATATAATTCTAAATAAAATCCAAATTTTTTTTTTTTTTTTTTTTTTTTTTTTTTTTTTTTTTTTTTTTGGAAAAGGGAAAGAAAGCAGGGTGAGAAGAGAAAGTGATGGAGTCGAGCTGGGCAGAATGGCTCCGTTAGAAGCAATGACATTTACATAAAGCTCATTATGGAGGGGGCCATGCAGACACCTGGAGGATTCCCACAGACAGGGAGAAGAGTGCAGGTAAGACAAGGTAGCCTGGGACTGTCCTCCTATGTCCCCAAACCTGCCTGGGGCAAGGGAGTGGACTGGCCTTTCTCCATCCCCTCAGTCCAACTGGGCTCCTCCTATGGCCGGTCACTCACACCTGGAAGACAACAGATCAGCTGGGGTACAGAGCATCATCTCTTGCTATGAAGAAAATAGGACTAACTTGTCTACACCAGGACCAAGCCCTTGTCCTGGATCCCCCTGCTCAATCACACTGGCACAGTGCTCATCCCGCTGAATCTGACAGGCCTGCCAGAGCCTGGGTGTCCCCTGCAGAAAGGAGAACACGGAGCACCACTGAGTGCATTCTCAGACTTGCCAGAGGGCTCTGTTTTTTTGTATTTCTACCAATGATGAAGGGGCCAAGAAGGGCTCCAAAAGGAAGATTTCCTTGGCCTTTCAGCTTTATAAGCCCTCAGACAAGAGTGCCTCCTAAAATACTTTCTGTCTTTAGATAAAACCAGACTACACATTGCATTTATCACTGGATGTCAGGTAATTATTGGTGATCTTAAACTCATGCTGTCTGATGCAGTAACTACTAGCCATATGTGGCTATTGGGTCCTTGAGATGCGGTCAGTCTGAACTGAGATATGCTGCAAGTATAAGCCACACACCAGATTTTGAAAACAATTCAAAAAACTGTGAAACATCTCATGAATTATTTTTAAATTGATTATATTACTTTATATTGATTTTTTTTTTTTTTGAGACAGAGTCTTGCTCTGTTGCCCAGGCTGGTGTGCAGCGGTATGATCTCGGCTCACTGCAACCTCTGCCTCCTGGATTCAAGAGATTCTCCTGCCTCAGCCTCCTGAGTAGCTGGGACTGCAGGAGCTTGCCACCGTGCCCAACTAATTTTTGTAGTTTTAATACAGACGGGTTTCATCATGTTGTCCAGGATGGTCTCGATCTACTGACCCCGTGATCCACCTGCCTCAGCCTCTCAAAATGCTGGGATTTACAGGATTGAGCCACCACACTGGGTCCCATATTGATAATATTTTTTATCTATTGGGTTAAATAAAATACATAAAAATAATAGGTGGGGCGCGTGGCTCATGCCTGTAATCCCAGCACCTTGGGAGGCAGAGGCAGGCGGATCACCTGAGGTCGGGAGTTGAAACCAGCCTGACCAACATGGAGAAATCCTGTCTCTCCTAAAAAAAAAAAAAAAAACAAAAACAAAAATTAGCCAGATATGATGGTGCATGCCTGTAATCCCAGCTACTCGGGGGGCTGAGGCAGGATAATTGCTTGAGCCTGGGAGGTGGAGGTTGCAGTGAGCCAAGATCGCACCATTGCATTCCAACCTGGGCAACAAGAGCGAAACTCCAACAAAAAAATAATAATAGACCAGGTGCAGTGGCTCATGCCTATAATCCCAGCACTTTGGGAGGCTGAGGCAGGCGGATCACCTGAGGTTGGGAGTTTGAGACCAGCCTGACCAACATGGAGAAATTCCATCTCTACTAAAAATACAAAAGTAGCCAGGTGTGATGGCACATGCCTGTAATCCCAGGAGGCTACACTGGAGGCTACACTGGAGCCTGAGGCAGGAGAATTGCTTGAACCCAGGAGGCAAAGGTTGCAGTGAGCTGAGATCACACCATTGCACTCCAGCCTGGGCAACAAGAGCGAAACTCCACCTTAAAAAAAAAATCATAATCATAATCATAACAATGTAATAATAAAAATTAATTTCACTTGTTTCTTTTTAAAGAAAATAGGTAAGAAATTTTTTAGGTCTGGTGTGGTGGCTCAAGCCTGTGATCCCAGCACTTTGAAAGGCAGGAGGATCACCTGAGACCAGGAGTTTAAGACCAATGTGGGTAACATAGTGAGATCTCATCTCTACCAAAAAAAATTCAGCCAAGCATGGTGACACGCGCCTGTAGTTCCAGCTACTCAGGTGGCTGAGGCAGGGGCTTGCTTGAGCCCAGGAGGTAGAGGCTACAGTGAGCTGAGATCGTGCCACTGCACTCGAGCCTGGGAGACAGAGTTGAGACCCTGTCTCAAAACAAACAAAAACTGTTAATTATATATGTGCTCCATTATGTTTCTGTTGGAGAGCCCTGATCTAAATAGATTCCACAGCTCCTGTCCTCTATCCTGACAGAATTGAGATTCTATCAGTAAGTTCTTTTTAAAATCTAACTCCCTGTGGCTATATTCAAAGTCCCTGCCCTCTTATCCAAGCCTAGCAGAAATAGAGATGAACTGTATCCCACCTTCCTTTTGACAGCAGTTCATGCCTTCAAGGATCTTTCCATGTTTTCACCATTCACTCCTTGAGGCTGAATAGTGCCAATTCTTGTCTCTGCTGGGGCAGATGGAGAGGAGAACTCCTCTGACCCAGTGAAATCACCCAGTCCACTGCCCTGCCACATAAGGAAATTCCCAGAATATTCTTTATAGAATGGGTTATTCAGAGCTAAACAAACAGCTCTCTTGAACCCATAAGGGCAGCCAGTTCTATTTCAGGCTTTCTCCTCTGGGCCTGTCAGATCTGCTGAAGACAGGAATGAGGTTGTTTTCCAGAATTCTCCTGTCCAGCAAGGGCCCCAGGCACCCTGTGTTGCCAGGAGTGCACACCTCCCTACTACCATCCCAAAAAGGTGGATCTTCCAAAGAGTACCAGGCTAGGACAACATCTCGTATTTGTCACACTAGGATGATTCAGCTATTTCATGGATGGCAAAACCAAGGCACGAAGAGGTCAAGTATTTTGTCCCTATTGATGAAAGCAGCCTAAGCATAGCCTAGTGAACTCAGAGGAGCTTGGTCAAGAGTTCCAATACGGCCGGGTGCGGTGGCTCACATCTGTAATCCCAGCACTTTGGGGTGCCGAGGCAGGTGGATTACGAGGTCAAGAGATCGAGACCATCCTGGCCAACATGGTGAAACCCCATCTCTAAAAAAGTTTAAAAAAAAAAAAAAAGAGTTCCAACTCACAGCTGGGTGTGGTGGCTCACGCCTATAATCCCAGCACTTTGGGAAGCCGAGGTGGGGCAGATCACCTGAGGTCAGGAGTTCGAGAGCAACCTGGCCAACATGGCAAAACCCCCTCTAC
The DNA here is from genome assembly GCF_049354715.1 of Callithrix jacchus. Classification (NCBI taxonomy): domain Eukaryota; kingdom Metazoa; phylum Chordata; class Mammalia; order Primates; family Cebidae; genus Callithrix; species Callithrix jacchus. The sequence continues at coordinate 16,163,045 of NC_133510.1, forward strand.
TAAAAATACAAAAATTATTCGGACGTGGTAGCACACGCCTATAGAGTCCCAGCTACTCAGGAAGCTGAGGCAGGAGAATGCTTAAACTTATTGGTGGAGGTCGCAGTGAGCTGAGATTGCGCCACTACACTCCAGCCTGGGTGACAGAACAAGACTCCATCTCAAAAAAAAAAAAAAAGTTCCAACTCTGTTTCTGTACTAGCCGGGTGGCCTTGAGTGAAGTGCTTAATCTTTTGGCATTTATTTCTTCATCTGTAAAAATGAAATAACACATAATCTGTAGAGTTGGTATGAAGTTTAAATGAGGCAGAATAGCAAACAATAGTAAATTAGGCCAGGCACTGTGGCTCACACCTGTAATCCCAGGACTTTGGGAGGGTAAGGAGGGAGGACCTCTTGAGTTCAGGAGTTCAAGACCAGCCTGAGCAACATGGTGAAACCCCATCTCTACTAAAAATACAAAAAAAAAAAAAAAAAAAATAGCCAAGTGTGGAGGCACATGCCTGTGGTCCCAACTACTCAGGAGGCTGAGGTGGGAGGATTGCTTGAGCCTGAGAGGCAGAGGTTGCAATGAGCCAAGATCACACCACTATACTCCAGCCTGGGTGACAGTGCGAGACCCTGTCTCAAAAAAATAAAATAAGGCTGGGCATGGTGGCTCATGCCTGTAATCCCAGCACTTTGGGAGGCTGAGGTGGGCAGATCACATGATGTCAAGAGTACGAGACCAGCCTGTCCAATGTGGTGAGACCCTGTCTCTACTAAAAATACAAAAATTAGCCTGGCCTGGTGGTGTGTGCTTGTAATCCAGCTACTTGGGAAGCTGAGGCAGGAGAATCACCTGAACCAAGGAGGCAGAAGCTGCAGTGAGCCAACATCACACCACTGCACTCCAGCCTGGACAGCAGAACAAGACTCTGTCTCAAAAAAATAAATTAAAAAAATAGTAAGTTACATGCCTCCGTTTACTATCTCCAAGAGAGGAAACATACAGGACCTACCTTCAGCACTGCTGTTCTTCCCTCTTTATCTACTTTATTTCCTGCTTCCATTCTCCTGCATTTTTTTCCCTTCTCCTTGCCTACGCTCTGAGCTTGCACTTGGCATGCTTGGACATGACCTCCCCTTTCTAGTGACACTCAGGCTAAAGAAGGCACTGACTCTTGTTGGGGAACCATGTCACAATACCTAGTGTCAGTGTTCAATAAACACCCAGTAAACTTCAGTGTTGTCGAAGGGAAGCCACACATGGAAATGCCTACCTTGGAATTTGGACAATGGCAAGATGCAGCAACGTTCTTTGCAAGCACGGAGGCATTTGTGAGGCTCTGCTCTGGGACTGGCAGAGAATGAATTGGCTTCGAACTAACATAAGTGGAGCAACTGTAGCCACAGGAGCCGCTGACTGTAATGGCAAGTAGGCAGCAGTCACTATTTTTACTGTGTAATGAAAAGAGCAAACGTGTTCACCCCGGTGGCATCACAACTAAGCATGGGGCTCAGTGATGGAAGACAGGCATGAAGACAAGGGGTTCCCGGCAAGTGAGGCAGCGATGAGTAGAAACAAAGGCCGGAGGGTCCCAGGGAAGCTGAAAGGTGAGTTGGGGGCCATCTGCAGAGGGGATCTGGGCTCAGATTTGTCATCTCAAGGAGAAGCTATGGGGCCTTTTTGAGGCATGGCAATTAGATGAGACAACCCTGGCAGACAGAGCATGACTGGCAACGTGACTGGCCCTGCATAGTTCCAGGGGTTCCCAGTCCCCACAGCTTCCAGACTCCCTGGCCCAGCCATTCCTCAGGTTCCCAGCAGCTCAGGAACTTGCATCAGCAACTTGGGTCACGACACCAAGATCAGGCTAGGAGAAGGGGAAGTGGAGGAAGAGGAGTTGTTGACCTGGAAATGTCTGGGAAGGCTTCCTTTGCTGGGATTAACTATTGTCCATGAAGCTGGTGGCATTCAGCAAGGCACAGAGTGTCCTGGGGAGTGAAGTGCTGGGTATGTGGGGGAAAGAGGTGCCCATGCCTTCACCCCTGCTTCCCTCTCAGAGCTGCACTTTAGCTGTGGTGAAGCTTAGGCAGATCCAGATGCAGAGACTACCCCCACCCCACCCCACCAAAGGCTTTCAAAACCTCTAGGTTTGGCCAAGCGAAGTGGCTCACGACTGTAATCCCAACACTTTGGGAAGCCAAGGTAAGTGGATCACCTGAGGTCAGGAGTTCGAGACCAGCCTGGCCAACATGGCAAAATCCCATCTCTACTAAAAATATAAACATTAGCCAGGCATGGTGGCAGGCACCTGTAATCCCAGGTACTCGGGAGGCTGAGGCAGGGAGAATCGCCTGAACCCAGGAGGAGGAAGTTGCAATGAGCCAAGATCACGCCATTGCACTCCAGCCTGGGCGACAGAGCGGGACTCTGTCTCAAAAAACAAAAACCTCTGTGTTCATTTGCATGTGGGGATGGAATGGTTGTTCATGGTTGCCAGCTAAGTGTATGTAGGCTGAGCTGTGGTTACATTTTTTTTTTCATTTAGGATCTTACTATATTCCCCAGGCTGGTCTGAAACTCCTGGGCCCAAGTGATCCTCCTGCCTCAGCCTCCCAAGTAGCTGGGACTACAGTGCACAAACAGCTGGAGGTCCCCAAGCCTGGAAGGTACCTGGGTGCTATTGCTGTCCCACAGACCCTCATGGCCTGCTGGAGCTAGGGGGCGCCAGAAGCCTTGCCTCTGTGTCTCTGGCTGGCTGATAAGAGCCAGGACGCTCCTGCAGAACAGAGCAGAGCAGAGCTGGAAGGTGGTGGGGTGGGATGAGGTCTGGACTTGAGCCTGGGAGCTTCTGGGTAGGCAGGGTCTGCTGGGACAGGCGCCTGTGTGAGTGCAACTTCCTTTCTTCTCGCCCCTAGCTTAAGGCCAGAGAGTAGGCAGCTTGTTTTCAAAAATCTCAATAGCTTTCTTCTTCCCACTCCCTAAATCTTCTTGCCAACCCTCTAACCCTGCCCGGGGCTTCTCACTGTGAGGTGGCAAGTAGCCGGAGAAGCGGATGATAGCACAGGCCTTGCAGTCCTGGCTGCGGCAGACCCCTTCCATCCTCCCCCCAGGAGACTGCCTGGTTATTTTTTTTTTTTTTTGAGATGGAGTTTCAATCTTGTTACCCAGGCTGGAGTGCAATGACGCGATCTCGGCTCACTGCAACCTCCGCCTCCTGGGTTCAAGCAATTCTTCTGCCTCAGCTGCCCGAGTAGCTGGGACTACAGGTGCCACCACGCCCAGGTAACTTTTTTCTTTTGTTTTAAAGATGGGGTTTCACCATGTTGGTCAGGCTGGTCTTGAACTCCCGACCTCAGGTGATCCACCTGCCTTGGCCTCCAAAGTGCTGGGATTATAGGTTTGAGCCACCACGCCCAGCCAACTTTTGTATTTTTAGTAGAGACAGGGTTTCACCATGTTGACCAGGATGGTCTCAATCTCTTGACCTCGTGATCCACCCGCCTCTGCCTCCCAAAGTGCTGGGATTTTTTTTTTTTTTTAAGATGGGGTTTCACCATGACGGCCAGGCTGTTCTTGAACTCCTGATCTCAGGTGATCCACCCACCTCGGCCTCCCAAAGTGCTAGGATTACAGGCCTGAGCCGCCGTGCCCAGCCAAAGTGCTGGGATCATAGGTGTGAGCCACTGTGCCCAGCTGACTGTCTGGTTTTGTGGTCCCAAGCAAGTCACTTCTCCATGGGCTTCAGTTTGCCCATCTGAAGTCTGAGGGCTTTAGACTTATTTTCTAATGGCGTGCCCAGCTCTGACATTTTTGGATCCTATGTAGAGGGAACACTCCTTTCCACCCTCATTCCTAATCCAGAGTGAGGAGAATGGGCAAATTCCCAGAGCCCTGGCACTCCCGTGGGGGACTCAGGAAATGCTCCTTTGCCCCCCAGTTCTGCTCTCACACACCCCCTCCCACATACACTCACAGACAGCATGGAGAGAGGGACAAAACGAAAGATTGTGTAAGAGAATTATGGACGTAGCATTAGAAGGAAAGTGAGAAACTCCAAGAGTCTGTGATATATTATTTTTAATTAATTAATTAATTTATTTATTTATTTTTGAGACGGAGTCTTGCTGTCTCGCCAGGCTAGAGTGCAGTGGCACAATCTCGGCTCATTGCAACCTCTGCCTCCTGGGTTCAAGCAATTCTTCCACCTCAGCCTCCCAAGTAGCTGGGACCACAGGCGCGTGCCACCATGCTCAGCTAATTTTTGTATTTTTGGTAGAGACGGGGTTTCACCATGTTGGCCGAGATGGTCTCAATCTCTTGACCTAGTGATCCGCCCGCCTCGGCCTCCCAAAGTGCTGGGATTACAGGCGTGAGCCACCGCACCCAGCCTTATTTTTAATTTAGATGAAATTCACATAACATGAAATTTACCATTTTAAAGTGTACAATTCAGTGGCTTTTAGCATATTTACAATACTGTGCAACTACCACCTCTATCTAGTTCCAAAATATTTTACATTCTTCCTTCCTTCAGCATCTGGTAAGCATCCATTCACCTTCTAGCTTTGTGGATTTGCATGTCCTAGACATTTCATATAAATGCAGTCATACTCTGGGTACGGTGGCTCACGCCTGTAATCCCAACACTTTGGGAGGCTGTGATAGGTGGATCACCTGAGATCAGGAGTTTGAGACCAGCCTGGCCAACATAATGAAACCTTGTCTCTACTAAATACACAAAAAAATTAGCTGGGCATGGTACCAGCCTCCTGTAATCCCAGCTACTAGGAAGGCTGAGGCAGGAGAATCGCTTGAACCTGGAAGGTGAAGGTTGCAGTGAGCCAAGGTGGCACCATTGCACTCCAGCCTGGGCAACAAGCAAAACTATCTCAAATAAAACAAAACAAAATAAATAAGTGCAGTCATGTACCCACAGAGTACTGCACTCTGTACTCATTACACAGTAACTCCCCATGCCCTTCCTCCAAGCCCCTGATATCTTCTATTCAACTTTCTCTCTATATACATTTGCCTATTCTAGGTACCTCATATAGGTGAAATCATACAACATGTAAGTGGTCTCCCATCCAAGTACTAACCAGGCCAGACCCTGCTTAGCTTCCAAGATCAGATGAGATTGGGCGTGTTCAGGGTGGTATGGCCATAGACAAAAATCATCCAACATATGAGTGGCCTTTTGTGTCTGGCTTCTTTCAGCATGATGTTTTCAAGTTTTATCCACACTGTAGAATCTATCAATATTCCATTTCTTCTTATGGCCACACAACAGTCTTTTTTTTTTTTTGAGACGGAGTCTTGTTCTGTCACCCAGGCTAGAGTGCAGTGGCGTGATCTCTGCTCACCACAAACTCTGTCTCCTGGGTTCAAGTGATTCTCCTGCCTCAGCCTCCAGAGTCGCTGGGGTTACAGGCACTTGCCACCATGCCCAGCTAATTATGTTATTTTTAGTAGCGATGGGGTTTCACCATGTTGGCCAGGCTGATCTCAAACTCCTGACCTCATGATCCACCCACCTCAGCCTCCCAGAGTGCTGGGATTACAGGCGTGAGCCACCACACCTGGCCTGGCTACATAATATTCTATCTACTTATTATTTTTGTTCTTTTTCTTTCTTTCTTTCTTTTTCTGAGATGGAGTCTGGCACGTTGCCCAGGCTGGAGTGCAGTGGTGCAATCTGCTCTCACTGCAGCCACCGCCTCCCAGGTTCGAGTGATTCTCCTACCTCAGGCTCCCAAGTAGCTGGGATTATAGGTGCCCGCCACCATGCCAGGCTAATTTTTTGTATTTTTAGTAGACATGGGGTTTTGCTATGTTGGCCAGGCTGGTCTCGAACGCCTGACCTCGTGACCCACCTGCTTCGGCCTCCCAAAGTGCTGGGATTACAGGTGTGAGCCACCACACCCAGCCCCTATTATTTTTATTTTATGAACACTGATTGACAGCTTCATTTTTGGAGGGCCGCCAGTGTGCCACACACTTTGCAGGACCTTCACCTATACTCTTTTATTTGTTCCATTTAGTATAAACTAATGGCCTCCATTGTGCAGGTGAGGAACTTGAAAGCCAGAGGGAATAGCGGCTTTTCCAAAGGTCACATAACTGCTTACTGGTTAAAGCAGTGCTAGAACCCTGTGGTGTCTTGATTCCCAAGTGCCTGCAGGGCTTGAGAGAAATGGAGACAAAGAAGGCCATGGGCAAGAGGCCAAGAGAAGCCCAGCGGGTGCTGACCCTCACCATGGGGATGTGATGGGGGTGGGAGGAGGTGAGGTAGGGCCCCCCCATTTTAGCTTCTTCCCCTCCATCCACCTTCCCATTGCCCTCCCTAGCCATCTCCACCCCAGCCAGGGCCAACACCATTCTGACTGTTGCTTTGCCTGCCTCCACTTTAGCCCTGGTCTTGGATTCCCTGATAGAAAAAGCTGAGGCCCAAGGCCTCTGGGCTGACTGCTCTTTTGGCATAAGTCCTCCACAGCCTTCCCCCAAGGGAGAGACCACTCCTTTACCTTGAAGCTCCACTTTGTTCTACTCTTGTTCCTCTGATGAGACCTGGTCAGCCTTCCTGGGGCCTGACTCTCCCTTTCTCCAGCACCAGCCCTGACCTGACCTCTCCTCCTCCAAACCTGCATGGGGCCCTGCAACGAAGCACAGCTGCGTCTGGTCTTTGTCCAGACATCAGATGATCAGGGAGGGGATGGCATTGTGGTTATTTTTGGCTAAGAGGCTTTCTGTACCCTGCCCAATCCCAGCCTCATTCCCAATGGGTTATGAGAGTGGAGATAGCTTCTTGTTATTCATGTTTCTTACCGCATATCTTCCCTAACCCCAACAGACACACACACACACACACACACACACACACACACACACACACACACATCTTCTTCCTTAGGAACTGGAGCCCCCCTCCCTCCCATGCTCCCTGCTCTACCCAGCTTCCTGGCCTCAGTTCTCCCACCTTTGGTGAGAGTCCTCCAAGGAAAACATATAACAATTTCGAGTTTCAATTGCAATAGCCAGGATACAGAGATGGCTTGAGGTTGGGAGGGTGGTGGAGAGGCTGTTCTGTAGAAGCCAGAGTCCTTCTGCTACCCCAGGCTTCTTGCTGAAGGAGCATTGATTGAGAACACTGGAGCCTGGGGCTCTGGTCCCCACACATCTGGAGGCCTTTTTAGAAGTGTCCAGGTCTTCTCTGCCTCTTCCTTGCTGGGGTGTTGCGAGCTTGTGCCTTGGAGAGATGGTGGAGGGGTAGGGCAACTCTGTCCTTTATTAGGGTCTGGAAATCTCTTATGAGGTCCTGGCTCAGGGGCGCACTGGGCAGCAAGGCCAGCTTTAGCACTTTCTCCTGGTAGTGAGGCAGAGGGTTCGGGCAGGGCCAGCTCCTGGCAAAATTACTGGGAAACGGGTTTGGCAAGAGCTGGAGGCCCTGGGGTTCAAACCTCCCACCATCTGATATGTGCCGGTACCTGTTAGGGGAAGGGTGTGAAGAGAACAGAGAGATCAAAGAAGAGATCCAGGCACAGTGGAGAGACGCAGAAGGGGAAGGGTGATGCCACTGTCCACAGCTAGTTAGCCATGAGGCAGCAGGAAATCCGTTCTGTCTCTCCGCCTAATCGGATATTGACCTATGCCAAATGGCCTGCATCTTATGTTTGGCATTAGGCTGGTGACGTATGTTGCTCAGCTAGTAAGCCTTCCATCCTTTCCACGTACTCTATATAATATTATGATCCAGATCCCAATCCATATTCTAACTGTCCTTCAAGTCTCACCTTTTCCTCTAATGCAGTGCCAGTGGGAAGATCACAGACTCAACTCAACTGGATGACTGCCTCTTCTCAGTAAGCCTGCGGTATTGCGTCCAACAGTAGGAAATAGTCTTTTTTTTTTTTTTTTTTTTTTTTCAAATTTTTAAAAATAGAGACAGGGTTTTACCATGTTGACCAGGTAGATCGCAAACTCCTGACCTCAAGAGATCCACCCGCCTCGGCCTCTCAAAGTGCTGGGATTACAGGCGTGAGCTACGGCGCCCGGCCATTTTTTTTTTTTTTAACACAGCTAAATAGTAGCAGATTTTCTATGACTCAATACACTTTGCACCTGGTTCAGCAGATAGTTCTCTGCTGTTGTGGGTTTATGCAGAGGTTCTCAGCCTGACTGCACATTAGAATCACCCTGGGAGCATTTAAACACACCCTACCCAGGCTGCCCCAAGGTCAGTTAAGTTAGAATCTCCAGAGGGAGGCTCAAACTTCAGCATTTAAAAAAGAGCCCCTGCATTTAAAAAAAGACATGGTGGCTCATGCCTGTAATCCCAGCACTTTGGGCAGCCAAGATAGGCGGATCACCTGAGGTCAGGGGTTCGAGACCAGCCTGGCCAACATGGTGAAATCCTGTCTCTACTAAAAATACAAAAATTAGCCGGGCATGGTGGCAGGCACCTGTAGTCCCAGATACTCAGGAGGGAGAGGCAGGAGAATCACTTGAAACCGGGAGGCGGAAGTTGCAGTGAGCTGGGATTATGCCACTATACTCCAGCCTGGGCAAGAGCAAGACTCCGTCTTAAAAAAAAAAAAAAAAAAAGGCCCCAGGTCATGATAATGGGCTGCTAGGATTCAGAACTGCTGGGTTTACACGTAAATGTTCTATTTCTCCAACAAGATCATGCTTACATCTCATTCTATGTCTGAAGTCCTCTGGGTCCCTCGTGCTTCAATGTGCTTGCTGACTGATCCAAAGTCATTTTTTGAGACGGAGTCTCACTCCGTCACCCAGGCTGGAGTGCAGTGGCACAATCTTGGCTCACTGCAACCTCCACGTCCCAGGCTCAAGCAATTCTCCTGCCTCAACCTCCCTAGTAGCTGGGATTATAGGCACCCACCACCAGGCCTGGCTGAATTTTGTATTTTTAGTAGACATGGGGTTTCACCATGTTAGCCAGGCTGGTCTTGAACTCCTGACCTCGTGATTCACCTGCCTCGGCCTCCCAAAGTGCTGGGATTCCAAGCGTAAGCCATTGTGTCTGGCCTAATTTTTTATATTTTTAGTAGAGACGGGGTTTCACCATGTTGACCAGGCTGATCTCGAACTTTTGACCTCAAGTGATCTGCCAACCTTGGCTTCCCAATGTGCTGAGATGACAGGCATGAACCACCACGCCTGCACACCCAGCCCAGAGTCTTTTTTTTTTCTTTTTTTTTTGAGACAGAGTCTCACTCTGTTGCCCAGGCTGGAGTGCAGTGGCATGATTTTGGCTCACTGCAACCTCCACCTCCTGTGTTCAAGCAATTCTCCTGCCTCTGCCTCCTGAATAGCTGAGATTACAGGTGTGCAACATCATGGCTGGCTAATTTTTGTATTTTTAGTAGAGACAGGGTTTTGCCATGTTGGTCGGGGTGATCTTGAACTCCTGACCTCAGGTGATCCACCCGCCTCAGTCTCCCAAAGTGCTGGGATTATAGGCGTGAGCCACATTGCAGGCCAATTTTTAACTTTTTTTTTTTTGAGACGGAGTTTGCTCTTGTTACCCAGGCTGGAGTGCAATGGTGCGATCTCGGCTCACCGCAACCTCCACCTCCTGAGTTCAAGCAGTTCTCCTACTTCAGCCTCCCAAGTAGCTGGGACTACAGGCGCGTGCCACCACGCCCAGCTAATTTTTGTATTTTTAGTAGAGACGGGGTTTCACCTTGTTGACCAGTATGCTCTCGATCTCTTGACCTCGTGATCCACCCGCCTCGGCCTCCCAAAGTGCTGGGATTATAAGCGTGAGCCACCGCGCCCAGCCCTTTAACAACAACATTTTTAATCCCTTAAGTAGCTGCTCAGAAGGAATGGCAGAACTCAATGAGCTTTTCCTTTCATCACAATTTCTTGTTCCCACCTGGTGAACTTGTACACCTCCTTCAAGGTCTAGCTCAAATACAGTCATGCATCACTTAATGATGGGGGTACACTCTGAGAAACGCGTTGTTTGGTGATTTTGTTGTTGTGAGAACATCGTAGTGCACTCAACACAAATCTAGATGGGACAGCATACTATACTTATAGGCTGTATGGTACAGCCTATGGCTTTGAGGCTACAGACCTGAACAGCATGTTACATACTGAAGACTACAGGCAAGTATAACACAATGGTGAGTATTTATGTATCTAAATATAGAAAAGGTAAAGTAAAAATATGGTATAAAATATTAAAGATTGGCTGGGTGTGGTGGCGGGTGCCTGTAATCCCAGCTACTTGGGAGGCTGAGGCAGGAGAATTGCTTGAATCTTGGAGGCAGAGGTTGCAGTGAGCTGAGGTCACGCCACTGCACTCAGCCTGGGCAACAAGAGCAAAACTCCATCTCAAAAACAAACAAACAAAAGGTATTAAAGATTAAAAAGTGTACAGGGCACTTACCATGAATGGTGCTTGTGACTTCCAGTTGGAAGTTGCTCCGTGTGAGTGAAGGCCTAGGACATTACACTACTGCGGATTTCATAAACACTACATGATTCGGTAACACTAAATTTATTTATTTATTTAGGATGGAGTCTGGCTCTGTCACCCATGCTTGAGTGCAGTGGTCTTGATCTTGGCTCACTGCAACCTCTACCACCTGGGTTCAAGCGATTCTCCTGCCTCACCCTCCCAAGCAGCTGGGATTACAGGTGTGCACCACCACTCCTGGCTAATTTTTGTGTTTTTAGTAGAGGCAGGGTTTCTCCATGTTGGCCAGTTTCTCCATTTAGCCAGGCTGATCTTGAACTCATGAGCTCAGGTGATCTACCCACCTTGGCCTCCCAGAGTACTGGGATTACAGGCGTGAGCCACCGTGCCCAGCCATTAAGTTAATTTTATTTATTTATTTATTTATTTTTTCCGAGACTGAGTCTTGCTCAGTCACCTAGGATAGAGTACAGTGGCTCGATCTCGGCTCACTGCAATCTCCTCCTCCTGTGTTCAAGCAATTCTCTTGCCTCAGCCTCCCGGGTAGCTAGGACTACAGGCGCCTGCCACCACACCTGGCTAATTTTTGTATCCTTGGTAGCACAAGGTTTCACCATGTTGGCCAGGCTGGTCTGAAACTCCTGACCTCATGATCCACCTGCCTCGGCCTCCCAAAGTGCTGGGATTACAGGCATGAGCCACCGCACCTGGCCCTATTTTATTTTATTTTATTTTTTTGAGATAGAGTCTCGCTTCTTCACCCAGGCTGGAGAGTGCAATGGAGCAATCTCAGTTCACTGCAACCTCCGCCTGCCAAGGTTCAAGTAACTCTCCTGCCTTAGCCTCCCGAGTAGCTGGGATTATAGGCATGTACCACCACACCTGGCTAACGTTTTGTATTTTTAGTAGAGAACTAAAAATTTTAGGGTTTCACCATGTTGGCCAGGCTGATCTCAAACTCCTGACCTCAAGTGATCTGCCTGCCTTGACCTCCCAAAGTGCTTGGATTACAGGTGTGATCCACCACGCCCAGCCCACTAAATTTATTTTTAAAATGAAGTCATTGTGCTAAAATGTTAAGACAGCTACAACATCATCAAGCGGGAGGTTTTTTTAGCTCCATTATAATGTTATGAGACCGCTGTGGTATATGTGGTCTGTCGTTGACCAAAAGGTTATGTGGCACATGACTTCCTGCTATGTGTCGTGCCTTCTCTGTGAACAGCAAAACCTTGTCTGAAACTCATTCCTTCATTCCTGGCTCCAGGGCCTGGGCCTCCAGCAGTAAACAGGTGAGACAAGGACCCTCTTGTCATGGAGATACCACACTAATGATGATACCTCTATTGAGCCCCCTCTCTACGCTAAGCCCTGTGCCATTTGACCCTGTAACCACCCTGCTGTGGGAACTTTTTTTTGCGATAGGGTCTCACCATGTTGCCCAGGCTGGAGTGCGTGCCACGGTGATGGCTCACGGCAGCCTCAAACTCCTGGGCTCAGACAGTCCTCCCACTTCAGCCTCCCATGTAGCTGGGATTACAGGCATATGCCACCATGCCTGGCTTATTTTTTTGATATTTTTGTGGAGACGAGGTCTTACAGGGTGCTCCAGGCTGGTCTTGAACTGGCCTTAAGCAATCCTCCCACTTTGGCCTCCCAAAGTGTTAGGATTATAGGTTTGAGCCACCACACTCGGCTAGACAAGATACTTGACCTCTCCATCGCAGAGAGACCACCTGTAAAATGGGGTTAATGAGGCCTGGCACAGTGGCTCATGCCTGTAATCCCAGCACTTTGGGAGGCCAAGATGGGTGGATTACCTGAGGTTGGGAGTTCAAGACCAGCCTGGCCAACACGGCAAAACCCTGTCTCTACTAAAAAATACAAAAATTAGTCAGGTGTGGCGGTGGGCACCTGTAATCCCAGCTACTTGGGAGGCTGAGGCAGGGAGAATGGCTTGAACCCAGAAGGCAGAGGTTGTGGTGAGCTGAGATTGCACTCTAGCCCAGGCAAAAGAGAAAGACTCCACCTCAAAAAAAAAAAAAAGATGGGGTTAATAGTTTCTAGTCAGAAGGTCCTGGGGGATTAAATAATACAGTGACGTGTTCAGAATACCACCTGGCACTGTCTTGCCACTGTGAATAGCTCTAGAGTGCTCTCTTTCTCCCCTTTGCGTGCCCAGGATCAGTACCTATCAGCAATTGGCAATCTTCAGGGCAAGGGCAGCAGGGAGAAGCCTGGGTCCCCAAGAAGGGGACTGATCTCTCACCAAACTTTGGCCTCGGTTTTTGTTTTGTTTTGTTTTGTTTTTGAGGCAGGCTCTCTCTCTGTTGCCCAGGCTGGAGTGCAGTGGCACAACCTGAGCTCACTGAAACCTTCACCTCCCAGGTCCAAGCAATCCTCCTGCCTCAGCCTCCCCTAGTAGCTGGGATTATAGGCACATGCCACCATGCTCAGCTGATTTTTGTATTTTTAGTAGAGATGGGGTTCTGCCATGTTGGCCAGGCTGGTCTCAAACTCCTGACCTCAGGTGATACACCCGCTTTGGCCTCCCACAATGCTGGGATTACAGATGTGAGCCACTGCGCCTGGCCCCCCCTCCTTTTTTTTTTAGATTAAGAATCCCCACAACCTCCCGCTGCAACTCCCCAGTACTTTGGCCATGCCCTTGGGATTGGAATTTGAGACATTCCCTCTTCATTGCCCTCCGGCTTTCCTGTTACTCTTGCAAGCTCAGTGCCTGGGCTGGACACCGTTGGGAAGCACCCGTGAGTTCTCCGGGTGGCCGGAAGGGGGAGCTGCGGGGTTCACAGCGGCTCCTCTCACATCCTTGACTCGGCTGTGACTTAGCTCTGCCTGGAGGGCCCCAGCCACTGCTTTGAGCTGTCTGCAGGGTTTCCGCCCCGACTTCCCCATGAAGCCTCCCTGCTGCAGGGACACTCCAGCTCACTGCAACCCTTCTCTCCCGAATTTCTGTAATAACGTCTAACTTCTGTTGAGTTCTTCCACCTATTCACTAGCTCAGTTTATCCTCCCACAGTGAGGTCGGTACCTGAGGATCCCCCTTCATGGATGGAGCTGAAGCTGGAGGACCTGGGCACCTCACCACGGGGATGGGGTTGGAACTGTACTCCAAGCCTTTGGGCTCCAACTTTCCCTCCAGTTCTTTCCATTACTAACTGACTTCCTTACAACACTCACTCTGTCTCACACTTGGGGTCCTTTGCACAAGTATCCTTATTTTGATTGCTCTCTTCGCAAAGCTCCTTGAGGGCAGGCACTGAATCACACTTCTCCGTATCCCCAGTGCCTAGCAGGTATCACCTGCCTAGCTGTCCCTCCAGATTTTAGTGAAATGTCATGTCTCCACTCTCTGTCCTTCCTTTGTCTCTACCTTGTCCTTCCAGCTACACTCAGAAGAGTTTGGTTTTCAGATGGCCAGAGGTGGGAAGGGCAGAGTCCCCAGCTAGAAACAGGAACCCGAGAGAGGGAGGGGTCACCTGGGCAGGGCAGGCTGGGTGGGCTCCCTGAGGAGGCGCCATCTTACTTCTTGAAGTTTGCCGGAGGCCAGATGTTGCCCTGGGCATCTAGTGGAGGAGCCCTTGCCTCACTCCTCAACTTGAGCTTCTCCACCTCCTTCAACTCCTTCACTGTCCTGAAAATCACCTGCTTCTTCCTATTCTTGTCCACGAATGTGGAGTAACAGTGGAGGAAGGTCAGGAAGCTGTTTTGCCCCATCCAGGAGGGAGGGGGGATGGGGTGCTCTGCGGGGGGACGTCTGTGGGCCTTGGTGTCAGTCAGCCAGCGCCAGACATTGCTATCGTAGGGCCTGTCAGGCCGGGTGGGGAAGGTGGCAGGCAGACGGCCCACATCCAGCCACGTGTGAAAGCCCCAGGTGTGCTGGGTGGCACCCTTCCAAGGGTGGACGAGCCGCTGCCGCACCTTGGACTTCATATCTGTGCAGGGCGGCAGCTTCAGGGCCAGCTGGTGGTAGGCTTGCCGGGTGAAACCAGGGAACTCCCAGGACTCACTGGGCAGGAAGAACTCACGCTGAGCCCACGTCTGGGAGGGCAGGAGGTTCTCACTGGCCTGGACCATCTAGGGAGAGACAAAGGGAGCCGGGGAAGGTTGTGTGGGCAGGGGCGCAAAAAGGTGGGCAAGGCAGTCTGATCTCCTTCCCAGGCACAGCCTCCTCCAGCCCAGGATTCTCATCAGGACACAGAAGGCTTGGCGGGGCCACATCTCCGGCTCTCTCCTACCCAGCGGAAGTTATGGCTGCTCCGTATCATTCTAATGTAACATTCTCATGATCACTCAGCTTTTGTTCTCTGCCATTGACCATATTTTGGCTTTGACTTCCCATCCTCTGTGCTCAGCTTTCACTCTTTGCCTTCACCTCCCTCCTCCATTCTGGCGTCCCCACATTCCCACCCAGGAACTGGTGCTCTTTAGAAGGCACATCAGGCCGAAGGTAATCATGAAGGGAAATGCCCCTAGCATGCCAAGGGAGCAGCCCACCTTCACTTGCTCCTGGTCTTGGTGACATACCAGAAACCTCCTTCCCCAGAAAATAGGGCCAGGTGTTTTCCCATCCCAGACTCCTCTCAATACTGGTTTCTCTGTCATTGACGCTTTCGTCCCACTCCTCATTAAAATGCTAGTATAGAAAACATCTAGAATGGCAGCTCCTTCCCCTTTCTGCACCCTGCCCCTGTGAAATAAACAGCAGCAAATGCATATAGACACTGTGCTAAATACTTGTACACATCTTATTTACTCCCCACAAATATTGCTCTTGTGCCCATCTCAAAGATGCAGAAAGCAAGAAACAGTGAGGGTAGGTAACTCACGCAGGGTGCTGAGTGCCTGAGTGACAGCTGGGACTTAAGCCCTCTGTCTGTGCTCCTGCTTGGCATACCATGCCGTGTGAAATGAAATGGCCTTGGCACAGTGCCTGACTGCAACAAGAAGCGTTTTTTTTATTTTTATTTTTCATGAATTTCTCCTCAGAAAAGAAGTGTCTCTTTGAAAATACTTCTCCCTCCTATTCATCCCCAGGGACATTTCTTTTTCTTTTCTTTTTTTTTTGAGATGGAGTTTGGCTCTTGATGCCCAGGCTGGAGTGCAATGGTGCAACCTCTGCCTCTCAGGTTCAAGTGATTCTCCTGCCTCAGCCTCCCGAGCAGCTGGGATTACAGACCTGTGCCACCATGCCCAGCTGATTTTGTATTTTTAGTAGAGACAGGGTTTTACCATGTTGGCCAGGCTTGTCTCAAACTCTTGACCTCAGGTGATCTGCCCACTTTGACCTCCCGAAGTGCTGGGATTACAGGCGTGAGCCACTGTGCCTCGCCCCAGGGACTTTCCTGATTACAAAAACCCACCTCTTTCTTGGGCTTGGTCCCCTAAGTCATTTCTGTAAGAACATCCCAATGGCTGGGGCTGGGAGATGTGGCACTAGCCAGGCATCTCCTCTCTGTTCTGAGCTCCAGGTTCCCAGTGTCACAGCACAAAAAGGGGAAAACAGCAGAAAATGTGTGGGCCAGGCAGTCTGCTCCCTAGGAGAAAGCCTGGCCCACAACAGGGGACAGCCTGTAGCCCAGTGGGGTCCAAAAAGGTAGGCAGCACAGATGGCCCACCCCTACCTGCAGGAATGGTTCTTCCACATGAGATGGGTGATTTGGCCCTCTGAGTGATCTTTGCTGGTTACTGGCCATTCTTCTGGGGTTCAGAGCTAGGAGGATGGCTTTATGGGGAAGCCCTTTCTGGCACCATTGTTTACTCCTAGGGTTGCTATGGTGATGCTACCTGAGTGATGACACATAGAGGAGTCCCTCTCCTGTTGCTGGAGGCTCTTTTGTCCCTTGGACAGATGAGACAGGCAGGGGACAGGGCTCTCCTCAAGTTCTGACTGCAAAAGATGGTAACAGGAGCTGCTGCTGGGCAGAAAGGTAGGGCAGAGTGGCTCCCAGCCTCAGGGTGGGGATGGCAGTTGGAATGAAGCACCTGTATCTGGGCCCATCCTGCCTTAATGTTCAGGGGGCCCTACCCCTCGTGAGCTTTTCTCTTATTAAGGAATAATAACTTAGGCCAAAAGGCCTAAGTTAACCAGCAGGCCCAGAGGTCTCAAGGAACAAGGTCAGAGATGACAGGGAAGAGGTCAGCTGTGCAGGACTAGCACTGGGAAAACTAGCAATTTGTGTTGTGAAATGTGTGTGCCCGTGCAAGCGGCAGGAAGGAGGGGATTCCCTCTCAAGCCCTTTGTGTGCTCCAAGTGCTTCTCTGGGTTAACTTGAAGCCTTGCCTTTTCCCTGTCACCATTGTCTCCATCAACACCCTCTTCCTTTCCAACCACTTCTTGTTCCTTAGGAGTCAGACACCAACAAACCACAGAGCCCAGCATGTCCACCCTGGCTTTTATTGAGTAGGTAGTTACAGTAGTGTTCTCAAGCCAGCTCACACCCATGAGGTCAGCTGGGGCCTAGGGTGGCTCTTTGCAAAGCTGAGGGGCAAGATAAGGAAGTCAGGCAGGTCAGGGGCCCTTTCAGCCTTCTCAAGCCTCCACCTGAGTTCTCGTCAATGCTAGTCCCCTTGCTATGATTAGGGACATTGTCAGAGAAACATCTAATGGCGCATATCTAGGCACCCACACTGTGCTTCAGTTGCATCCGTCCTCCCACCCCAATTTCAACTCTTCACCCAATACAAAAGACCTTTTTAACCAGGATGTCTTGCAGGAAAGCTGACTAGGAAACATGGGGTTGGCAGGGAGGGGCAAAAAGGACTCTGGCAAGCAGATCCACTTGTCTGCTGTCTGCAGTAAAGAACCCGAGACCCAGGTACCTTGGCCTGGAAGAAACCGTGTACTGCAGGTCCTCCCTTCTCTTGGAACTAAAAGCAAGGAACAGAAGTCAACTGAAACTCCTGGTCATCCTACCCACCTTCTGGCAGTCTCTGCATAATGATATAAGGAAATAAGCTTACATTTATAATTAGAGGATAATTTGGAGAATTTACACTATTTACAAGGGCCACCCTGCAAAGATCAGGGAAGGTGAGAGATTGCTGGGCACAGAATGGGAACAGGCTGGGGAGTTCCTAATCTCTTTTCACCATTGCCTTTGTCATTCCCACCCTTCAGCTCCTGGGAGGGACAACAGAGGAATCAGATTCTCTTGGGCAGCATAAGGTCCCAGCAGCGACTAGGGTATGACTGCTACCTTTGCATAATCAGGCAGCAGGGAGCTAGGAGTGGCAGAACAGTCTCTGCCTGCTGTCCGAACTCAGAGGCCTGGGGTGCAATGAGCCTTGGACTGCCCAGCCACAGAAGTGCCCAGGGTGGTGGACAGCTTGAGCACAAGGGAAAGGGCAGGGCTCTACTGCAGGTCAGGAATGAGCTGGGACCAGTTGATGTTGTCAGGGCCCAGTGGGTCCTCCTCCAGGCCAGGGAAGCTGATGTCCAGCAGGATCTTGCTGAGGCTATCATTCATTGTGTCCAGAACCAGGCCTTCTGTTAGAGAATGATTGGCTGCAAGGCCAGAAACCTGTGGCTCCGGGGAGCCTGGCTTGGGGACTTCCATATCTGAGGGAGAAGAGTTGCCAAAGGGGTCGGAGGCAAGGTCTAAGGGTTCTGAACTGAGGAGCCTTTGCGGTGATTCAAAAGGGGGAATGCTTTTCAGTGGGGTGGTGCTGAGATCCATCAGCCCCAGGGGGTCAGGCAAGGGGCCAAAGGTACCCTGGGGGGTCTGTACTGGGCTGAAATTCAGCCCCCCTACTCTGGCTGGGGGCGTGAGCATCCAGGATTCAGGGGTTCTGGGGAGGACAGATTTGCTCGGGGTAGAGGAGATGGGCATTGTTTCCTTAATGGGTGTCTTAAAAGGTCCTCCCTCTCCCTGGGGGTAGCTGAGCTGGGAGGCAGGCTCAGAGGAGTCTGCTGGGAATGGGAGCTCTGTAGCCCAGCGGGAAGTACTGGGCCCCTCTGAGAAGAGCAGCTCTGGCTCATCTACACAGGGAGGCATTAGATGCTGTTTCCTCCGAGACCGGCTCATTTCCCTCCTCTCCCTGTGTTTAATCGCAAGCATTTCCGAGACACACCGGGTTGGGGACCTGAGCCCACTGTAGGACTTCTTGGGTCTTGGGGTGGGAGATTGGTACGAATCCTCCCAGGAGGGAGAAGATTCCTCTTTGAAAGATGGGGCTGGGGAGGGCCACTCTTGCAAGGGAGGGCTCTCCACTTTGATGGGTCTCACTAAGTGTGGCATTTCCTCCCCAGGCTGGATTTCTTCCTCCTTGATAGACTGAACTGGAAGCAAAGGAGAGAGTCCTTCTCCAAACAGGAGTTTCTCCTCTTTCACTGGACCTGCAGAAGGAAGAGGAGCTATCCCCTCCTCAGCTAGCAGTGCCTGAAAGGGAAACAGAGACAAGGTGAAAGGGAGCACTTGCTTCAACCTGCAGTCACCAGGCAGGACACACAAAATCATATATTGCTACTGATCCTCTTTGTGTCGTTTTAAAGTCTTAAAATGCTGAAAACCTGGAGCAATAAAAAAAAAAGTCTTAAAAATCTATTAAATATGAAAATGTCAGGTATGCTGAAGTTGGTAGTTCAATTCTTGGGGTAAAAGATGAGAATATATAGTATGTACTGGCATAATTATAATAGCATTCATCTGAGAGAAAATACAATTGCATGCCTATCTTACACTGTATACGAAGATTTAACGCATGAAAATTAGAACCTTAGGCTGCTCTGATGGTATTGGGAAGGGACATTATTGTCACTAAAGTTGGTACACAATCCCCCCAACTGCTAAATTTGGCTTAAAGAAAAAGAAAACCTTAAAACCATACAAATCCTGTAAGAGGATCTAGGAGACTACATATACAATCTGAAGGTGGCGTGACCTTCGTGACCAAGACTGGAAACTCAGAAGCTGTAAAAGAGAAGAGAGACATTTGACTACATAAAATTATAAAATTTTACTCTGGCAAGAGGTACCATAAACAAAGTTAAGAAATAATGCCTGTAATCCCAGCACTTTGAGACACTGAGGCCAGTTTGAGACCAGGGTGAGCAACATAGTGAGATCCCATCTCTACAAAAAAAAAGTTTTTAAATTAGCTGGATGTGGTGGCATGCACCTGTAGTCCCAGCTACTTGGGAGGCTGAGGTGGGAGGATCACTTGAGCCCAGGAGGTCAAGGAAAGATGCAGTGAGCCATGATTATACCACTGCACTCCAGACTGGGCAAGATAGCAAGACTCTGTCTCTAAATAAAATTTAAAAAAAGAAAAGAAATAAACAATAGAGGTATAAAAATAGCTTCAGCATAAAAGACAGAAGGTTATCATTTTAACAACAAAGAGCTCTCACAGTGGGCCAGCAGGGTGGCTCATGCCTGTATTCCCAGCACTTTGGGAGGCCAAGGCAGGCAGATCACCTGAGATCAGGAGTTCAAGACCAGCCTGGCCAACATGGCGAAACCCCGTCCCTACTAAAAATACAACAAATTAGCTGGGCATGGTGGCATGCGCCTATAATCCCAGCTACTTGGGAGGCTGAGGCAGGAGAATTGCTTGAACCTGGGAGGCAGAGGTTGCAGTGAGCTGAGATTGAACCACTGCACTCCAGCCTGGGCAACAAGAATGAAACTCTGTCTCAGAAAGAAAAAAAAAGATTAGCAGGGTGTGTTGGTGCACACCTGCAATCCCAGCTACTTGGAAGGCTGAGGCACAAGAACTGCTTGAACCCGGGAGGCAGAGGTTGCAGTGAGCCAAGATCACACCACTGCACTCCAGCCTGGGTGACAGAGCAAGACTCTCTCAAAAAAAAAAAAAAAAAAAAAAAAAAAAGAGCTCTCACATATTGATAACAAAACCTGAAAAATGGTCAATGTCCATAAATAAGCAATTCAGATAGAGGACAATTTCAAGTCACCAAATATAATGACAAGGTGCTCAGACTTACTGATAAACAAACAGAGATAAAATTAAACAAGAGGGTAATGGGTGCACCAAAATCTGAGATCAGCACTAAAGAACTTAACTCATGTGACCAAACACCACCTGTTCCCCAAAACCTATGGAAATAAAAAATTTTAAAATAAATAAATAAATTAAATACAAATTTAAAAAATTAAGAAGATATCACCTATACACATTAGATTGGCAAATATTAAACAGACTAATAGTACCAATTGCTGGCAAAGATACAGATCTTATCATATATTGCTGGTTTAAACATGACTTATCACAGCTTTTTTGTAAAGCAATATAGCAATATTTAATAGAATTTAAAATACATTCTCACCTAGCAATCTCACATCTGGAACTTTATCCCAGAGAAATGAAAGCACTAGTAAGAGAGATCCTTGCAGACATATTTATTGCAGTATCATTCAGCAAAAATTGAGAAACAGAATATGTTCACAAACATGGAATGGCTGAAAAATTTATGGTATAGCCACATCATGGAACATTATGGACATTAGAAAATAACGAATTAGAACTATGCCAAGTCACGTGGAAGAATCTCCATGAAGTATTGTTGAGTTAGAGAGAGACATGTAGAGAAGTATATACAACATGATCACATTTTCAATGTTCTATGTGTTATATGTGTACATATAAGATGGCTATCGCTATGCACGTATAACTAAGAGCATGGATAAAATATGCTCTTAGTTATACTATACATGTATAAAGCATATTAAATTATCAACATGTTATCTCAGAAGTAGAGGTGATGAGGGTGAAGGTAGGGTGGAGAGGGGAGCCAAAAAGAAGGAAAGGGGAAAAGAAAACCACTGCATTAAAACCAAAACAAGTGTCCATGCTACAACCACACTAATGCATTTATGCTAAATTATGTATGCTTTGTATAACTGTGCAATATATTCATTTATTTATAATATAATTAAATAATTTTTTTTTTTTTTTTAGAGACAGGGCCTCATTCTGTTGCCTAAGCTGGAGTGCAGTGGCACGATTATAGCTCATTGCAGCCTCCAGCTCCGGAGCTCAACTAATCAACCTCCCAAGTGGCTAGGACAACAGGTACAGATAAAAGTGCCTGGCTAATTAAAAACATTTTTTTTGTTGTTAGAGAGAGGGTCTTGCTTTGCTGCCCAGGCTGGTCTTGAATTCCTGGCCTCAAGCGAGCCTCCTGCCTTGGCCTCCCAAAATGCTAAGATTACAGGTGTGAGCCACTGTGCATGGCCTAAAATATTTTATAAAAAAATAATTTTCCTGACTAATCTGGAAAAAAAAATAAAAAATAAAAAATAAAAGCAAACCCAAGTCGCTCTAAACTCTAGTCTCCGTGAGTCTTCCATGTCCCTGAAGGGGAAGCCCTTCAGTTTGGTTTGGTTCCATCTCCCTGAGGGGGACTGGGGAAGCCCTTACTCACAAAACTCTTGAACAGCGTTAAGTGCAGATTTGATAACTGATCCAAGTTTGCTCTGAACTTACCCTTCTCACCTTCCCCTCAAGCTAGACCAGTGACACTCAAGCAGGGGTGCTTCCCTCCCCACCAGGGGACATTTGGCAATGTCTGGAAGCATTTAATTGTCACACCTGATGGGTGCTACTGGCATCTAGTGGGGAAACCAAGGGATGCTGCTAAACACACTAATGCACAGGACAGTCCCCTCCATGTCCGACAAAGAATTCTGCAGCTATAAATATTAATAGGACTTACTTGAGAAACCCTGAGCTAGTCTGACCCAGTCACTCTACTACTGCCAGGCACGAACTCCATGTCTTGCCTCCATGGCACATTGCCCATTAGCATGCTCTCTCCATACCTGTTTGCTTACCCACATCTACTTTTTTTTCCCCTTTTTCAAGACAGGGTCTCACTCCGTTGCCCAGGCTGGAGTGCTATGATGCAAACAGGGTGCACTGCAGCCTCAACCTCCTGGGCTCAAGTGATGCTTCTGCCTCAGCCTTCTGAGTAGCTGGGACCATAGGCATGTAATACCACCCTGGCTAATTTTTTTTGCATTTGTAGCAGAGACTGGGGTCTCGCTATGTTGTCCAGGCTGGTCTCAAACTCCTGGCCTCAAGCAATATTGCCGCCTTGGCCTCCCAAGGTGTCGGAATCACAACTGTGAGCCACAGCATCCAGCCTCAAATCCACTTTTTCTAAGGCTACCTCCCTAGCCCATCTACCACAATCACCCTTGTCTGAATTCTTACCAACTCATCAGGTACTTATGGGCCTTCTGACATCACTTATGTTGTAATCCAAGTATCTTTTTAGCTTTTCTAATAGTATTACATTTCCCTATGTTTTTATGCCTTGTCTACCCAACTAGATTTATAAGCTCTAGAGGAACACTTTGCTTTGCAAACTGGAGGTCCAACGTTTTTCACTGGCCAGAATCTCTCTTCAGAGGAAAATAGAAGATACCCACCTTGGGGGCAATGCGGACTCGCTTGCTATGGCGGGCGAGCTCTGAGCTCATGAGGGAAGCCGCCAGCGGCAATGGCACCTTCACCGAGGGCTGCAACACCAGCGACTGGTTCACTGGGAACTGGATAGGCACCAGGTACGAGCTGACCCGTGGTAGTAGTGGCTTCATCTTCCGCCCTAGGAGGACACAGGAGAGATCAGGAGCAGGGGGGAACGGAGTACACCCCTTCTCAGCCCCAGGAGCTTTGCTCTGCTTCTCTGGGCTCAGATCCCTTTGAGGTGGGAACAGAATCCTGGAGTTTGGTTCCCTAAAGATGCCCCCAGAACAAGGACCAGGCCTGAGACCCCCTCTCTCATACTAACGTGTGCCCAGGGGGAGTTCAGTTTTGATGGTCACGTTCCGGCGGAGCTCTGGATTGGGTCGTTTCTGCTGCTGCTTGTGGCAGATGGGGAGAGAAAAAAAACCTGTGTTAATAAGGTAAAGAAGGGATGGAGAAACCCCACAGGCTGCTCTGGTGGCGTATGCTTGAGTTAACCGACAGCCCAGAGAGAGGAGGCCAACCTGAGGGGATGGACGCAGGTGAGCAGTCTCCAAAGCTGTGGTTAGTGGGTGGCCTAAGACACATGATGGCAGAGTGGAACTACTGCCTCAACCACATGTCCTCAATACCCTTGAAGGATGCCAGAGCAGGTAGCTATACACGTGGCAAAGAAAAGCCAGGCACAAAAGTGAGCAAACGAACTGCCACCCGTGGGGCTGGGGCCACACGCTTGTGGCTGTTGCAGCACGTTCCCCTGCTGTGCCCCACTCAGCTCAATGCACCCATGTGATGCCCATGGGAGGGGAAGAAAGTGTGCCCGAGCCTGAGAGTTTTCTGCTTCTAGGGCTGGCAGTCACATGGCTATAGGCTCCCTTCCCCGTGTCACATCTTGTCTCTGTCCACTAAAGCCATGCTGAGCAGTGAAAGGAAAACAAGGCCAAGCCCGGAGCCAGAGGGAAAGAACCTTACTGATTCCAAGTGCTCGGGCAATTGTGGAGATCCTGGGTCCAGTGGCTGGTGGCGGCCAGGCATTGTGGGAGAGAAATGAGATGAGGTTACCACTAATATGGTCAACTGACCAGAGTGGGAAAAACACCTTTTCCTGACTGATGACAAAAGACACCCTGGACAACTGTCCCTCCCAGGAGAATGATTATAGCTACCAGCAGCCTTATGGGCACTCTGAAATACCAAAATAGCTTCTTTTTGAAACGACGTTCTGGTAGCTCAGCTTCTGATCTCCAGCCTAAGGAAGGGCTTTTTTAGAGCAAGCTTTCCCAGACTTTCTTGTAAGGATCACCTGAGATGGTTGCTAAAATACAAATTCCAGGGCCCATCCCAGAAGCACTCAATCAAGAGCCGCAAGAGAGGGGTGTGGGAAGCTGTGTTTTAACAATGTCCCAGGCAATTCTCATTCACAGGGAAGTTAGAAAAACACTGCCCTTGGAAGCCGTCTCTGTTGGATCAGGACAGCCCTCTCTTTGCTCTGGTTTGGCACAAAGATGTGTCATTTGGTATTTGTCAACTGTACTTAATTCAGCAGCTTTTGTGCAAGTCACTACTTGGCTGGCTGGCTTCTAACTCTCCCCTGACCAAATGAAAGCATACTAGGAGAACTTGTTTCCTTTTAAGATGGCTATGACAACCTCCAACTTAGGCCCTATTTAGAGGAAAGCAGGGCACTCACCTTAAACACCTGGTCTAATGTCAAGTAGCGGTTGGCACTGGGGTGAATGGTCCAGAAGGAGACCTTGCCATTGGCGGACGTCTCCCGGACGAACATGTCATGCAGGGAAAGGTTGTGGCGGATGGAGTTCTGGAAGAAGAGCAAGACAACTGGTTATCAGCTACTTTAGACTCAGAAACATCACCCTTCCAACACAGGGGGACCAGCCTCAGGCCCCTCCCACTGTGCTCAGCATAGGCTTCGTCTGGTGTCTTTGCAGCCCTGCCTCTTGGCAACTCTCCTGACACTCCACACCACAGAGCTTTTACCCTCAGCCCATAAACCCACCTATTCTACAGGAATAAAGACTGATGACAACCTCACATTGTGGTAAAGAAAAGACCTGGATAACTGTCAGAAGCTAGAAAAGCAGAGTGAGACCTAGCAAATACGGCAAAACCCCATCTCTACCAAAAATATAATTAGCTGGGCTTGGCGGTGCACACATGTAATCCTAGCTACTTGGGAGGTTGAGGCAGGAGAATCACTTGAACCTGGGAGGCAGAGGTTGCAGTGAGCTGAGATTGTACCACTGCACTCCAGCCTGGGTGACAGAGAGAGGCCCTGTCTCAAACAAAGAAGCAAAAAAAGAAACTAGGAAATTAAGGCTGGGTGTGGTCACAGTGCATTGGGAGGCCAAGGCAGGAGGAGTACTTGAGACTAGGAGTTCAGAGCAGCCTGGGCAACATAGTAACCAGCCTGGGCAACTGCCTCTCAAAAAAAAAAAAAAAAGTTAGCCAACTGTGGTGGTGCACTTGTTATCCCAGCTACTTGGCAGGCTGAGGAGGGAAGAGCTTGAGCCCAGGAGGCTGAGGCTGCAGTGAGAATGAGCCAAAAGGCAACCAGAGTGATACCCTGTCTCAAAACAAAAAAAAAACAACTAGGAAAGTAAGCTGATGTAAGGGAGTGAAGTTAAGAGTTCTATCATGAAGGGCCAGGTGTGGTGGCTCATGCCTGTAATCCCAGCACTTTGGGAGGCGAGGTGGGCGATTCATTTGAGGTTGGGAGTTCAAGACCAGTCTGACCAAGATGGTGAAAACCCATCTCTACTAAAAATACAAAATTAGCCAGGCGTGGTGGTGCATGCGTGTAGTCCCAGCTACTCAGGAGGCTGAGGCAGGAGAATCGCTTGAACCTGGAAGGTGGAGGTTGCAGTGACCTGATATTGTGCCATTGCACTCTAGCCTGAGTGACAGAAACTCTGTCTCAAAAAAAAAAAAAGTAAGTTCTACCATAAGGAAAATAAAGCACACTTGGCTTGGAATTGAGCACCCATCAGAAGACCTTATTTGTGGCTCTGACACTGACCAACTGTGTGAGCTACGCTGACTCCCAGGCGTCTGTGTTTCCATGGATAAAGTGAAAGGAAAACCCCTGCCTGCTAGAAATGTTTTGTGATGCTATAGGAGGTGACATCTAGGGTCATGAGGCTCACAGACAGCATTCTTTTTAATTTTTTTTACATTTTATTTTTATTTAATTATTTTTAAAAACGGGGTTTCACCATGTTGGTTAGGCTGGTCTTGAACTCCTGACCTCAGGTGATCCGCCCACCTTGGCCTCCAAAGTGCTTGGATTACAGGCGTGAGCCACCGCGCCCGGCGGCATTCTTTTTTGTTAATCAAGACATTTTTATAAAACGACTTCACCACTCTAGCTGCTGGTATCTAGGACTGCTGTTGAGCATAACAGAAAAGTGGGCTTGGGTGCTGCATTGAAGACTCTCCATGAACTTTAGGTAGTAACAGATGAGTAAAGAGTAAAGAGCTCTTTTTAATGATTTTGCCTGAATTCAATAAGATTGAGTCACAGCCCAAAAGATGCATTTGTGTTTATCGTTCTAGCATCCTTTGCACTTAACTGCTGCCCCAGATACAAACTGCAGCACAGCACTGGAGACAGACTGTCAGGCCAGACTGACCTTGATTTTGGTTGCATTGGGACATATTACCTTCCAGCCTGGCTTGGCAATGTGTTTAAAATAGGGAAAGTGGTCCTCAATCCAAGTATAGATGTCTTTCAAGGTCATGCGCTTCCTCTCAGTGCTGTTGATGGCAAATTGTATCATGGCCATGTAAGAATAAGGTGGCCGCTCAGACACAGAGTTCTGCCAGGACGCTGATGGTCTCGAAGGCTCCTCAACCTGAGGGTTATGAAAAAGTGAATGACATGACAGAGTTCATGAGAACTATCCCCAACCCAAACCACTGAAGAACATCTCCTAGAGAAACTTTTATTCCATAGGACTGTACTAGAAACAAACTCATCTTAGAACACCATTTCATAGAATAAAATTTTAGGGTTGGGAAGGATCTTGGAGATGATCTAGCCTAGTGGCCTAGACCCTAGCCAGTAAGAAACTGGTTCTGTCATTATTCATTTTGTTTTGGAGAAAAGCCAGTCCCTTCCTGTTGAAATTTCTCATGAAAGTTTGAGTATGTACTTTGATCCTCAAAGCATTGATGTTACACTAACACACGCCCATTTTTCAGACTGGTGGGTCAAGAAACCTAAGTCTTAGTCCCATTTTCATTCCGGATGTGTTGTGAATAAACCCATCTCATTTCTTTTTCTTCCTTTCTTTTATTGAGCCGGAGTTTCGCTCTTGTTGCCCAGGCTGGAGTGCAGTGGTGTGATCTTTGCTTACCACAACCTCCGCCTCCCAGGTTCAAGCAATTCTCCTGCCTCAGCCTCCCTAGTAGCTGGGATTACAAGCATGCACCACCATACCCGGCTAATTTTGTATTTTCAGTAGAGATGGGGTTTCACCATGTTGGTCAGGCTGGTCTTGAACTCCCAGCCGCAAGTGATCTGCCCGCCTCAGCCTCCCAAAGTGCTGGGATTACAGGTGTGAGCCACTGCATCTGGCCCATCTCATTTCAATGTTTGTATGAGAGAAACATTCCCAAGAGTATGAGTCAGACAGTGAGTCTGTAAAACATACAGTTAGCTAAGTTTTAGGCAAAGATCTGATCATTCACATTTTTTTTTCTTTTTTGAGAAAGGGTCTCACTCTGTCACCCAGGATAGAGGGCAGTGGCCAGACAGCTCATTGCAGTCTTGACTTCCCAGGCTCAGGTGATCCTCCTGTCTCAGCCTCCAAGAAGCTGGGACTACAGGAGTACACCACCATGCCTGGCTAATTTTTTTGTTTGTTTGTTTCTGAGACTGAGTTTCACTTTTGTTGCCCAGGCTGGAGCGTAATGGTGTGATCTCAGCTCACTGCAACCTCTGCCTCCCGGGTTCAAGTGATTCTCCTGCCTCAGCCTTCCAAATAGCTGGGATTACAGGTACCTGCCATCACACCTGGCTAATTTTTTTGTATTATTAGTAGAGATGGGATTTTACCATCTTGGCCAGGCTGGTCTTGAACTCCTGACCTCAGGTGATCCACCGGCCTCAGCTTCCCAGATGTTGGGATTACAGGCATGAGCCACTGTGACTGGCTGGGTTTTTTTTGTTTTTTGTTTTTTTTTTCCGGTATTTTTAGTAGAGACAGGGTTTTGCTATGTTGCCCAGGATGGCCTAGAACTCCCGGGCTCAAGTAATATGCCTACCTTGGCCTCCCACAGTACTGGGATTACAGTTGTGAGCCACTGTGCCTGGTCCCATTTACATTTTTAAAAACTGAGATATAACTTTCTAAAGTACACAATTTTATGTACACAGCACAATTAATACATTTTCACTTTTGGTTTTTTTTTTTTGGAGACAGAGTTTTGCTTGTTGCCTAGGCTGGTGTTCAATGGCACGATCTTGGCTCACAGCAACCTCTGCCTCCTGGGTTTAAGCAATTCTCCTGCCTCATCCTCCCGAGTAGCTGGGATTACAGGCATGTCCCACCACACCTGGCTAATTTTGTATTTTTAGTAGAGATGGGGTTTCTCTGTATTGGTCAGGCTGGTCTTGAACTCCAATGTCAGGTGACCTGCCTGCCTCAGCCTCCCAAGCACAGGCGTAAGCCACAGTGCATGGCCAAATTTTAACTTTTAAAGATTGTTGAGCTGGAGAATATTATCCTATGCTATTTAATCCAGGAACAGAAAACCAAACACTGCACGTTCTCACTTATAAGTAGGAGCTAAACACTGAGCACACGTGAACACGAAGAAGGGAACAACAGACACCAGGGCCTACTTGAGGGTCGAGGGTGGGAGGAGGTGGAGGGTTAGAAGGTAGAAAAACTACCTAGCAGGTACCTAGCAGGTGCTCACTACCTGGGTGACAAAATCATTTGTATACCAAACCCCAGTGACACACAATATACCCATGTAAAAAACCTGTACATGTACCCCCAAACCTAAAATAAAATTGAGGAAAAAAGAAAATAAAGACTGTTGAATGTATGATTAACAGGTATATACAATAGAATCTAGATGTGTTATATTGGTAACTGTGGAAAAAAACCAAACCAACCAACCCAGACTATACAATTAGGTTAGATCAATTTTGACTGCTGGGGAAGTATTTAAAATTCATGTCTAAGCCATACCTGTAATTCTAGCACTTTGGGAAGCTGAGGCAGGTGGGTCACTAGAGCCCAGGAGTTTGAAATCAGCCTGGGCAACATGGAGAAACCCCGTCTCTACAAAAATACAGAAATTAGGTGGGCATGTGGTATGCAGCTACTCAGAAAACTAAGGTGGGAAGATCAATTGAGCCAGGGAGGCTGAGGTTGCAGAGAGCCGCGATCGCACCATTGTACTCCAGCCTGGGCAACAGAGCAAGACCCTGTCTCACAAAATATATATATACATATAAAAGAATATATATATAATATATATACATAAAAGAATATATATATAATATATACACATAAAAGAATATATATAATATATATACACACACACATACGACTATATATATACAACTTTATCTGCTATTAATACTATATCTTCAAATAAAATTACCTTATTATATTATGTTCAATTCATACTGTTGGGAGGCACCTTTAAAGTCCAAGTGGATTCCCAAAGTGAAGACCTCTTAATCATTTCCTGAATACCTACTAAGGGCAGAATACTAAACTCAGTGCTGGTTGGAATACAGTGACCAAGGGAATCTGCCCTCAAGGAAATTTCACAGACTGAGGAGAAAAGATCCCAGGCAGAAGAGTAGCTCAAAAGTTATACAGAATAGCATGAAGTGGAGAGCTAATACCAGAACATGGAAATTCTGGTCCAGCAGGCCACTTGATCCATTTTCCTTCCTAGGAATTCCCTGCATTGGTTCTGATTTCTTTAGTGAGGGACAGA
Organism: Callithrix jacchus; assembly: GCF_049354715.1. Classification (NCBI taxonomy): domain Eukaryota; kingdom Metazoa; phylum Chordata; class Mammalia; order Primates; family Cebidae; genus Callithrix; species Callithrix jacchus. The sequence continues at coordinate 16,192,918 of NC_133510.1, forward strand.
ACAGTTCACCTTAACCTGTCTCTGCTCCAGGTGACAATTCTCCTTTTCCTCCATCTCTTGCTTGATGCTGCAGGAGCCCAGTCCATCAGAATTCATGTTCCGAAGCCACTGGATGTTGGAGAGGCTACTGTTGATAGTGCAGCCTGCTGCCTCACCACCTGCTAGAGGGAAAATGATCCAACACCCCACTTAGCTGCCTCATCAGATGCCCAGTATGCCCATCAGAATTGGTGGCTAGCAGGCTGGGTGCAGTGGCTCACGCCTGCAGTCCCAGCACTGTGGGAGGCTGAGGCGGGTGGACCACCTGAGGTCAGGAGTTCAAGACCAGTCTGGCCAACATAGTGAAACGCTGCCTCTACTAAAAATACAAAAAATTAGCCGGGCATGGTGGTGGGCACCTGTAGTCCCAGCTGCTTGGGAGGCTGAGGTAGGAGAATCACTTGAACCCGGTAGGTGGAGATTGCAGTGAGCTGAGATTGTGCCATTGTACTCTAGCCTGGGCAACAAGAGCAAAACTCTGTTTCAAGAAAAAAAAAAAAGAAGGAAAATGAGATCGGGCACTGTGGCTCATGCCTCTAATCTCAGCACTTTGAGAGGTCTTTGTGGTTGGCTCCATTGAGCTCAGGAGTTCGAGACCAGCCTGGGCAACATAGTGAGACCTCTTTTTTCTTTATTTTTTGAGACCCCTTCTTAATAAAAAAAGAATAACAACTTTTTTAAATAGAAAAGATTTTTTTTTTTTTAAGACAGAGTCTTTTTCTGTCGCCCAGGTTGGAGTGCAACGGTGGTGCAATCTTGGCTCACTGCAATCTCCGCCTTCTGGGTTCAAGTGATTCTCCTGCTTCAGCCTCCCAAGTAGCTGGGATTATAGGCACCTGCCACCATGCCCAGTTAATGTTTTATATTTTTAGTAGAGACGGAGTTTCACTATTTTGGTCAGGCTGGTCTCAGGTGGGCCACTTCTGACCTCAGGTGATCCAACTGCCTCGACCTCCCAAAGTGCTGGGATTTATAGGCATGAGCCACCTCACCAAGCCAAGATTTTTTTTAAAGAAAGGAAAAAAATTTTTACTTTCTTTTGGGTCAATGGAAAGGATAAACAGAAATAATAAATCCTTTTCCAACATAAAGAAAGCAATAGAAATGCTAAATTATAATTGGAACCCTTTCAACAGTGCCCAAAGGGGCTAGGTCAAGCTTTCAGGATAAAGACATTTTCATTGGCTCAGGCTAGATGCCCGATTGTTTTGTTTTTGATCTTTTTGAGACAGAGTCTTGCTCTGTCACCCAGGCTTGAGTGCAGTGGTGGGATCTTGGCTCACTGCAGCCTCCTCTTCCTGGCCTGGGCAACACAGTGAGGCAATTCTCCTGCTTCAGCCCCCAGAGTAGCTGGGACTACAGGTGTACACCACCACCCTCGGCTAATTTTCTTGTATTTTTAGTAGAGACGGGTTTCACCATGTTGGTCAGGCTAGTCTTGAGCTACTGACCTCAAGTGATCCACCCGCCCCAGCCTCCCAAAGTGCTGGGATTACAGGCGTGAGCCACCATGCTTGGCCAGATGCCTGACAGTTGCAATCATCAAGACAGACTACAGACCTTGCCACTAGAGAGGAAAGGCTGGGCTCCCTCACCCCTTTGCCTGGAAGACCACATACCACGGCTCTCCTGTTTCTGCCCACAAAGGGCTTCAGGTGATCTAGGAAGATTTATATCCGTAGTTGCAGGTTTTGGTCCCAAGGTCTCTATGGTCACTTCTGTCCTTTTGGCATCACTGCTGGTTTGGATTTGAGGCTGGAGTCTTGGAGGCTGAGTTGGGGCTCCCCCACAGCTGATAAGGATGAATTTGTTGGGCCCACTACTGCCACTCTCTTTTCCCTTGGCAGTCAGTGCTGTGATGATGCTGTGGATATTGGCATTGTTGGGGATGGCCACTACTTGGGTGTTGGGCATGGTGGGGTGGTTGATAATCTTGATCCCAGCTGGAAACTTGCAAGAGCTGGACTCTGCCACTTCCTTGGAGGCCTGTACTTGACTAGGCTCCTGTTGGGCAGGGGATCTCTTAGGTTCCTCCTCTGATGTTTTACTTGGGCCATTTTGAACAGGAAGGGGCAACCGCCGTCTTTTGAGAATCAATGGCCGACGGGGGCTGGTTTTCATTATGAATCTGTGTTTTCACTCTCCATTGAGAATCACAAGTGTGGACCCTGGAAAATGCAAAGAGCAGCAAGATGTCAGAGATTTTTTAGGCTGAGAAGAGGTTCTTTAAGAGAATGGTGCTCCTCTTCCTATGACCAGGAACATGAGCTCAAAGGCAGAGGTGAACGCTCCATGGACTTTTGTAAAGACCTCAGATAATAAGGCGATAATAATTGCTAAAATTACAGCAGACAGAAGCAATTCAAAGGGCAAAAATGGGACTGGGTTGGAGATAGCCAAAGATCTCCTTCTTGAAGCTTCAGAATATTTGGCTACAGAAATGGATGGGACAGCTACAAAAATGTGGAAATCTCTCTAATTGCCTACTATAATATAAATAGATAACTTGCAATGACTGTACGGACAGCAATGGAAGATGCTAGAATAGGAGCATATGGTAATTAGGAGTCCTGAGAAAACTCTGATCCCATAATCCATTCTAAGATAAAGCCTTTTAATTTTTTTTTTTTTTTTTTGAGACAGAGTCTGCCTTTGTCACCCAGGCTGGAGTGCAATGGCACGATCTCAGCTCATTGCAACCTCCACCTCCTGGGTTCAAGCGATTCTCATGCCTCAGCCTCCCAAGTAGCTGGGATTACAGGCACCCACCACCATGCCTGGCTAGTTTTTGTATTTTTGGTAGAAACAGGGTTTCACCATGTTGTTCAGGCTGGTCTGAAACTCCTGACCTCAGGTGATCCACCCAGCTCAGCCTCCCGAAGTGCTGGGATTACAGGCGTGAGCTACGCGCCCAGCCAGGCCTTTTAATTTTTGTGTTACTTCGTAAATAGGACCAGTGCAACAGAATCAGGGAAGAAAGGCAGACTGTACTATTGCCACACCACTGGAAAAATCATCTCCTAGTTTACAAGACCTCACATAAAATGGAAACCTCTACTGGAGGCCCATGTAAAGTTGTGCAGCTTGTGCTCTGAACAGCTCTAGAGGGTGACATTTATTTCTCAGGCTATTATACTTGCTCGAATTTTAAAAGAATATGTTTTCTTTTACAATTTGTACTATATTTATCCAATGGCATTTTAGTACTTGCACATGGCTACATATATTTTAACTTTCTAAGCATGCCACTTCATTAATTTCTTTTCTAGAACTAAGACTATAATCCCTGCCTCCTTACTACCAGAATGTGCTATCATCAATACACTAAGGTGGTTCTCAAATGCTAACAGTGTAGCTTTTTCTTTTTTAAGCATTTCGTTCATTTTTTTTTTGAGACAAAGTTTTGCTCTTGTCACCCAGGCTGGAATTTAATGGCACGCGATCTCAGCTCACTGACACCTCTGCCTGCCTCTCAGGTTCAAGTGATTCTCCTGCCTCAGCCTCCCGAGTAGCTGCGATTATAGGCGTACACCAACACGCCAGTTAATTTTTTTTTTTTTTTAGCAGAGATGGGGTTTCACCATGTTGGCCAGTTTGGTCTCAAACTCCTCAGGTGATCCACCCACCTTAGCCTCCCAAAGTGCTCAGATTACAGGTGTGAGCCACTGTACCCAGCCTTTATTTTTTTTTGAGATGGAGTCTCGCTCAGTTGCCAAGGCTGGAGTGCAGGGATTACATCTCGGCTCACTGCAACCTCCGTCTCCCAGGTTCAAGCGATTCTCCTGCCTCAGCCTGAGTAGCTGGGATTACAGGTGCCCACCACCACGTCCAGCTAATTTTTGTATTTTTAGTAGAGACAGTGTTTCACCACGTTGGCCAGGCTGGTCTAGAACTCCTGACCTCAGGCGATCTACCCACCTCAGCCTCGCAAAGAGCTGAGACTACAGGTGTGAGCCACCACACCCAGCCTGATTTTTAAAATTTTTTTGAGATGTTGTTTTGCTCTTGTTGCCCAGGCTGAAGAGCAATGGTGCGATCTTGGCTCACTGCAACCTCCACCTTCCTGGGTTCAAGTGATTCTCCTGCCTCAACCTCCACCTTCCTGGGTTCAAGTGATTCTCCTGCCTCAACCTCCCAAGTAGCTGGGATTACAGGTGTGCACCACCATACCTGGCTAATTTTGTATTTTTAGTAGAGATGGGGTTTCACCATGTTGGTCAGGCTGGTCTCAAACTCCTGACCTCAAACTTCTGCCCATCTCAGCCTCCCAAAGTGCTGGCATTACAGGTGTGAGCCACCGTGTCTGGCCCTTTGCTGATTTTAATAGATATATGGAATATTCTACTATTAAGTAAACTTGTATAATTCTATTTCATGGAACTATGGGAGACAGAGGAATTGGCTGTTTCTCTCTCTCTTTTTTTTTTTTTTGAGACAGAGTTTTGCTGTGTTGCCAGGCACCAGGCTGGAGTACAGTGGTGCGATCTTGCTCACTGCAACCTCCACCTCATGGGTTCAAGCAATTCTTCTGCCTCAGCCTCCCGAGCAGCTGGGACCACAGGCGTGCGCCACCATGCCCAGCTAATTTTTGTATATTTTTAGTAGAGATGGGGGTTTCACCATGTTGTCCAGGATGGGCTCCATCTCCTGACCTTGTGATCTGCCTGCCTCGGCTTCCCAAAGTGCTGGGATTACAGGCCTGAACCACCGCGCCAGGCCTTGGCTGTCTCATTTTTAGGACACTTGTCTCCCTGAAAAGCAACTGCACTTTCTTGACATTTGCCATCTGCATAGAGTTCACAGGCCCTCCACACTTCTACCTTCAAATCTGTTTCACCTTCACCTCATATCTTTCCAGGCCTCCCTCTCTCCCTGCATCAATCAGTAGATACTGTTATTTTTCCACAGGATATCTAAGTCTTAAGTTTCTCTTCTAATTCCTGACCAACCTCTTAGTATTATTGCCGACACTTTCTTGCCCGGGAAACTTCCAGAGTGGCTCCTCTGACCCATCCCCATCCCAAGCGGGGAAATCTTGCTACATTCTCAAGAACCAGGAGAAGGGTGGTGGCCAAAGGGTAAGATGGAGGCAGTGTTGCCTAGTGGTGAGACAGCCTGGGAGCAGGGGAGTGTGTACGTATGTTGGTCTTTGACTCAATATAGTACAAGCTCAGTCTTCATCGCAGCCACAGTCGGCCTAAGGAAGAAAGTAGGTCACCCCAGCCCTCCCGAGGCTGTGGGCAGGGTGCAGAGGTCAGACTTCAGGGAAGTCCATGGGGCGCTTTAAGTAGTGAGAATGCCAAGGCCAGGAGGTTGGATGCAGAAAAAATTTGCACCCTGGCTCAGACCTTCTCCCCGTATGGCCCAAACCTCCACTGGTGGCCCGTGCCCTGCTGCTAGACGCCCTGACCTCCGCACCCGGAGGCCTTGCTCCCCGCCTGTGCCTAGGCCAGGCCTGGGACTCCATTCCTGCATCCCGCTCACCTCCAGACTGCAGTCGCCGCCGCCGTTGGGCCGTGGCTCCGAAGGCGGGCTCCGGGCTCCTCCAACCTGGGGGCCGAGCCCGGACCCCGGACGGGGACTCGCGCCGGACCGGCCGGGTCCCCGGCGGTGCGGGCGGGGTGGGAACCCCGGGGGATCCCGGGAAGGGAGGGGGTCCCTGGCCGGGGCCGGGGGTGGGGTCTGGCACCGGAGCTTTCAGTTTGTTCCGCTGTTTGAAACTGGCGCCGGCGGAGCGTTAAGGTCACGTGACGGAACGTCGCCAATCGGCGCCGGCTTGTCTCGGCATTCGGGGCTCGAACGCGGCGCGGTGTGACAGGAGCGGCGGCCCTGGCCGGCCCGGGCTGGTAAGGCGGCCCGCTGGCCTGTTCGTGGGGTAAGAGGTGGCCGTGAGGTCAGGGAGGGGCCGGAGGGGTCTCCGCGGCGTGGGTGGGCGAGCAGAGGGACAGTTTGGGGACGCGCGGAAGCGGCGTGACAGGCCCGGCTCCCTGGGCCCGCTTCCCTGCCGCCCTAGCCAAGTCAGGCGACACGCCCCTGTCTCCCCTCGAACTGCTCTGCTCCCCTTTTCAAAGGTCGGCTTTACTTGATTTCCTTCCCAGGGGAAATCGTACCCAGTTTTCCTACAGCGAACGATTATTTGCTCCCCGCGATTAGCCCGAGGGTTCTTTGAGGGCTGCGTGTGATCTCAGCTTTCTTCCATCTTGGAAAAAATGTCGGCACCTTGAGCCCTACGTGCGCGCGAAATCTTAAGGTACTGACCTGTCTTTGCCCCTCCCAAAGCTAAGCCTTCGGATACAATAGACTGTAGTGCTTTATTTATTTACTTAGCCTGTCTAGTTGAACAACTACTATGTGCCAGGCACCGCTAGGCCCTGAGGGTACAATGGCAGACAAGGTTCTTAACTTCCCTTGGACTCACAGCCCAATCCTGGGAGAGGGGCTCAGACGTTTTTAAGTAATCAAATAAACAAATGTGGGCTGGGTACGGTGGCTCACGCCTGTAACCCTAGCACTTTAGGAGGCCGAGGCAGGTGGATGGATTGAGGTCACGAGTTCAAGACCAGCCTGGCCAACATGGTGAAACCGCTTCTCTACTAAAAATTAGCCGGGTGTGGTGGTGCGTGCCTGTAGTCCCAGCTACTCTGGAGGCTGAGGTGGGAGGATGACCTGAGCCGGAGAGGTGGAGGCTATGGTAAACTGTTACACCACTGCACTTCAACCTGGACGGAGGGAGTGACAGAGGGAGACACCATCTCCAAAACAAACAAACACACAATAGTGGAATTACTGCTGTCAAGTGAAACAGTAGAGCTTAATGATACTTTGAGTATTTACAATAAGGAGATCTTGAGAGGTAGGACAGGAAAGGCTTTTCCCGTGAGAGCTTGGTGTGTGAGATCTGGTACCTTTTACAAAAAAAGGAGGGAACCTCCATAAGCAGAGGGAATCAGGTGTGCAAAGGCGGCATGGCAGGAGTAAGCACGGTGAGGAATATCTGAGGGGTTTGAGCTAATCAGCCTGAGTGGAGTGTGGTGTGAGTTGAAGCTGGAGGCAGAGGAAGCAGGCCTTCGCCATACTGAGAAGTTTTATGCTTATCCAAGAATAAAGGAAATCAATCATAAGCTTGAAGCAGAAGTGAACTGAGGTCAGATTTGCATTTTAAAAGGTCCCTCTACAGCAGGGGTTGCTAGAGTGGATTAGGGCAGACCAGTTGGATATTGCAATACTCCAGGCAGGAACTGCTTGAGCTTGAAAAAGGTTGTCAGGGAGAGAGGAAGAAAAGGAAGGAAACAGAGAGTGAAAAAGGGGCATTATGAAAGGTGTTTAAAAGGTAAAGTTGACAGGGCTTGATGGTGGGTTGGATGGGAGGTGGGAAGATAGAAGTGTCAAGATATTTGGCTGCATAATTGAAAGAATAATGACACCATTCCCTGATCAAGAGCCCTGGAAGATAATCACTTTGGCCAAGGGGTGGCGGTGAGGTTGTCAGGGAATGACTGTGAATTCAGTTTTTGTTTTTTACTACAAAGCAATGCTCAGAATGAGTTCAGTTGTTTTTTTGGTTTTGTTTGAGACGGAGTCTCGCTCTGTTGCCAGACTGGAGTGCAGTGGTGAGATCTAGGCTCACAGCCACCTCTGCCTCCTGGGTTCAAGAGATTCTCTTGTCTCAGCCTCCCAAGTAGCTGGGATTACAGGCACGTGCCACCACACCTAGCTAATTTTTGTATTTTCAGTAGAGATGGGTTTCACCATGTTGGCCAGGATGGTCTCGATCTCCTGACCTCGTGATCCGCCTGGCTCGGACTCCCAAAGTGCTGGGATTACACGCCTGAGCCACTGCGCCCGGCGGAGTTCAGTTTTTAAAAAAAATTTTATATATTTATTTTTATTTATCTTTTTATTTTTTAGAGACAGGGTCTTGCTCTGTCCCCCAGGCTGAAGTCCAGTGGCATGACCTTGGCTTACTACAGCCTCAGCCTCCTGGGCTTAGGTGATCCTCCCACCTCAGTCTCCTGAATGGCTGGGATTACAGGCACATGCCACTATGCCCAGCTAATTTTTGTATTTTTTGTAGAGACAAGGTCTCACTCTTGCCCAGATTGATCTTGAACTCTTGGGCTCAAGGGATCCTCCCACCTTCACCTCCTAAAATGCTAGCATTACAGGTGTAATGCCAGCCAATGCAACCGGCCAAGTTCAATTTTAAACTTGTTGAATTTTTTTTTCTTTTCTTTTTTTGAAGCCAGTTTCTGGCTCTGTCGTCCAGGCTGGAGTGCAGTGGTGCGATCTCGGCTCACTGCAACCTTCGCCTCCTGGGCTCAAGTGATCTGCCAACCCCAGCCTCCTGAGTAGCTAGGATTACAGATGCCCACCACCAAGCGCACCTAATTTATTGTATTTTTTGTAGAGTTCTGGTTTCGCTATGTTGCCCAGTCTGGTCTCAAACTCATGAGCTCAAGCAATCGCCTGCCCTGGCCTCTGAAAGTGCTGGGATTACAGGCGTGAGCCACTGCGCTCAGCCTTAAACATGTTGAATTTGAGGTGCATTTGAAATATCTAGTTGATGTTCAGGTAGGTAGTGGGACTGAACTTAAGGAATTCTAAAATGAGTATATAAATATTGAAGTCATCTACTTATAGGTGGTTACGGAAATACAGGTAGATGAGTTTGCCTAAGAAAAGTATATAGAGTGAGAATAGCTCCGAAGCACAACCAGAGGGGAAGGACTTAGATACCAGAATGAACTGACCTCTAGTTAGAGCAGAAAGAAGATAGATGCTGATATGCATAGGTTTGTGTGTTTGCTTTCTGTAAAATCCGAGTATTTCCTTTGATGTCTTCTGCATTCGTTGTCAAGTCTGAAGTAAAATCATTTGTTAACAGAAAAGGGGTGTTCTGACATTCTAAGAAAGTGGGCAGGGTATGGTGATTCACACCTGTAATTCTAGCACTTTGGGAGGCTGAGGCAGGAGAATCACTTGAGCCCAGGAGTTCAAGACCAGCCTGGACAACACAGCAAGACCCCATCACTAAAAAAAATAAAATAAAATAAGAAACCAGCCAGGTGTGGTGGTGCTTGTCTATAGTCCCAGCTCTGCAGGAGCCTAAGGCAAGAGGATCTCTTGAACCCAGGAGTTTGAGACTGCAGTGAGTTATGATCATGTCACTGGACTCCAGTCTGGGCAACAGAGCAGGAACTCACCTCTAACAGTAATTTAAAAAATTAAAATAAAAATTTTCAGCCTGGACGTGGTGGCTCAGGCCTGTAATCCCAGCATTTTCAGAGGCTAAGGTTGGCAGATCACCTGAGGTCAGGAGTTCAAGACCAGCCTGGCCAACATGGCGAAACCCCATCTCTACTAAAAAATATAACAATTAGCTGGGCATGGTGATGGGTACTTGTAATCCCAGCTACTCAGGAGACTGAGGCAGGAGAATTACTTGAACCTGGGAAGCAGAGGTTACAGTGAGCCTAGATTGCACAACTGCACTCCAGCCTGGGCAACAGAGTGAGACTTCATTTCAAAACTAACAAACAAAAATTTCCACTTTTTTTTTCGAGATAGGGTCTGTCTGTCACCTAGGCTAGAGTGTAGTGGCATGATCATAGCTCACTGCATCTTCAGACTCCTAGGCTCAAGTGATCCTCCCACCTCAGCCTCCCAAATAGCTGGGACGACAGGTGTGTCCCACCATGTCCAACTAATTATTCTTTTAAATTTTTAGTCAAGACGAGGTGTCACTATGTTGCCCAGGCTGGTCTTGAACTCTTGGCCTCAAGCAGTCCTCCCACCTCAGCCTCCTAAAGTTCTGGGATTATAGGCATGAGCTACTGTACATAACTTGGAGAAATTTTAACATAATCTTTGTGGAGAATGAGTTGATCAAGGAAACAGGATTGCTGAGCAATGTACCCATTTGAAGCTGATGACTTTCAGCAAGTCATGAATTTCAACGCCATAGCCATTGCTACCACTGTCATCTTTCCGCTGGATTTCTATGGTAGCTTTTTGTTTGTTTTCCAGACGAAATCTCACTCTGTTGCCCAGGCTGGAGTGCAGTGGTGCTTGGCTCTCTGCAACCTCCACCTCCCAGGTTCAAGCAATTGTCCTGTCTCAGCCTCCCGAGTAGCTAGGATTATAGGTGTATGCCACGATGTCTGGCTAATTTTTGTATTTTTGTATTTTTTTTTTTTTTTGAGACGGAGTTTCGCTCTTGTTACCCAGGCTGGAGTGCAATGGCGCAATCTCGGCTCACCACAACCTCCGCCTCCTGGGTTCAGGCAATTCTCCTGCCTCAGCCTCCTGAGTAGCTGGGATTATAGGCATGCGCCCACCATGCCCAGCTAATTTTTTTGTATTTTTAGTAGAGACGGGGTTTCACCATGTTGACCAAGATGGTCTCGATCTCTTGACCTCGTGATCCACCCACCTCGGCCTCCCAAAGTAATTTTTGTATTTTTAGTAGAGATGGGTTTCACCCTGTTGGCCAGGTAGTCTTGAACTCCTGACCTCAAGTGATCAAGTGTGGGGCCTGCCTCAGCCCCACAAAGTGTTGGTACTACAGGCATGAGCCACCACGCCCGGCCTCTCTATACTTTTTATCCCTTTCCAACTAGAATGTAAGCACGACAACAGCAGAAGCTTTATTTTATTCTCTGGTATATATTTTCAGCACCTGGAACAGTGCCTAACACACAGTAGGCACTCATTAAAGATTTTCAAGTGAGTGAATGAACAAATAGATGTATTTGTATTTTGTGTTCTTCATAAGGTGTTAGTTCCTTGAGAATAGAGACTTTGTCCTTTTTTCTTTACCTGTAACTCTACTGCCTAATTATGTAAGTCAAACCATGTTTTTTGTTATTGTTGATTGAATGGATTACGAACATATAGAACCAACCTACTCCGTTGTGTGACATTCCAGCATGCTCAGCTGCACCTCTCATTTACTTAAGTCTCTATCTATTGCATTCAACCTTGCACCCTACCATTCCACTGAAGAAGCTCTCATTAAAGTTGATCTGGGGCAGGTGTGGTGGCTCATGCCTATATTCCCAACACTTTGGGTGGCCGAGGCAGAAGGATTACTTGAGCCCAGGAGTTCGAGACTAGTCTGGGCAACAAAGCAAGACTCTCTCTCTAAAAAAAATAATAAAACTTTAAGAAAAGATGCTCAAGGCACCTTGTAAGAAAAGTCAGGTTGGAGAGGAGTGGGGAAAAAGGAAACAGGGAACTCAGAAGGCTATCAGAGGCGTCAGGCATGGTGACTTATATTTGTAATCCCAGTACTTTGGGAGGCCTAGGTGGGTAGATCAGTTGAGGTCAGGAGTTCAAGACCAGCCTGGCCAAAATGGTGAAACTCATCTCTACTTAAAATATAAAAATTAGCTGGACGTGGTGGCAGGCAACTATAATCCCAGCTACTTGGGAGGCTGAGGCAGGAACATCGTTTTCTGAGAGGCGGAACTTGCAGTGAACCAAGATTGAGCTACTGCACTTCAGCCTGGGTAAAAGAGTGAGACTCTGTCTCAAAAGATAAAAGTACAGAGAAGAGTCAAATAAAACAAGGGTTTGAATTGATTGTTATTTTAGACATAGTTGTTAGAGAAGGCCTGTCTGAAGAATTACTAGTAATCTCAGCAATTTGGAAGGTAGAGGAGGGAAGGATTGCTTGGGCCCATGAGTTTGAGACCAGTCTAGGCAACACAAGGAGACCTCGTCTCTTAAAAAAAAAAAAAAAAAAAAAAAAAGCCAGGTGCAATGTGCTCACTTGTAGTTCCAGCTACTCAGGAAGCTGATGTGGAGGATCACTTGGTCTCTAGAGGTTGAGGCTGCAATGATTCGTGATCACACCACTGCATTCAAGCCTGGGTGACAGAGCAAGGCCCTGTCTCAAAAAAAAAAAAAAAAAAAAAAAAAAAGGCCTGGTGCAGTTTCTCACACCTGTAATCTCAGCACTTTGGGAAGCTGAGGTGGGTGGATCATGAGGTCAGGAGACCGAGACCATCCTGGCTAACATCTCTACTAAAATATAAAAAATTATCTGGGCATGGTGGTGGGCGCCGGTAGTCCCATCTACTCCGGAGGCTGAGGCATGAGAATCGCTTGAACCTGGGAGGCAGAGGTTGCAGTGAGCCGAGATCACACTACTGCACTCCAGCCTGAGGACAGAGTGAGACTCTGTCTCAAAAAAAAAAAGACAAAGAAAACCTGGGGTGTGGTGGCTCACATCTGTAATCCTAGCACTTTGGAAGGCTGAGGTGGGCAGATCACTTGAGCTCAGGAATTCAAGACTAGCCTGGGCAACACGACAAAACCCTATCTCTACAAAAAATACAAAATTAGCCAGTGTTGTGGCACAGTCCCAGCTACTTGGGAGGCTGAAGTGGAACGATCACCTGAGCCTGGGAGCTCAAAGCTATAGTGAGCTGTGATTGTGCCACCGTATTCCAGCCTATGTGACAGATGAGACCCAGTCTCAAAAAAAAAAAAAAAAAAAAAAAAAAATTTATTCCCTGACTGGCTGGGTATTTGATAATGTTAAGGAGTTTATGTTTTTATTTAGTCGTATTCATGGGAATGATAGAACTTTTTTTTTTTTTTTTTTTTTTGAGATGGAGTTTCGCTCTTCTTGCCCATGCTGGAGTGCAATGGCGCAATCTTGGCTCACCGCAAGCTTTGCCTCCTGGGTTTGAGTGATTCTCTTGCCTCAGCCTCCTGAGTAGGCATGCTCCACCATGCCTGGCTAATTTTGTATTTTTAATAGAGATGGGGTTTCTCCACGTTGGTCAGTCTGGTCTCGAACTCCCAACCTGTGGTGATCTGCCTTCCTCGCCTTCCAAAGTGCTAGGATTACAGGCATGAGACACTGTGCCCGGCCAATAGAACATATTTTCTTCGACATAATGCGGGGGTAGAAGCAGTGGCTAGGGGTATAGATGAGTCAGGATTAGCCTGGTTGATAGTTTTTGGAGCTGGATGTTTGGTACACAGGGCCCATTATTATATTATTCAGTCTACTTCAGTGTGTATTTGATGTTATGTAGAGTGAAAAATTTTTTAAAAAGCCGGGTGGGATCAAATTGTTCTGCTTGAAAATCTGCCATGACTACTCAGGATAAAGTCCAAACTCATATGGTGTCATCTGTTTTTGTTTGTTTGTTTGTTTGTTTTTGGAGATAGAGTCTTGCTTTGTTGCCCAGGCTAGAGTGCAGTGGGGCGAACTTGGCTCACTGCAACTTCCACCTCGCAGGTTCAAGCGATTCACCTGCCTCAGCCTCCTGAGTAGCTGGGATTAGAGGCGAGCACCACCACACTTGGCTAATCCTTTTTGTTTTGTTTCGTTTTTTTCAGACAGAGTCTCACTCTGTTGCCCAGGTTGGAGTGCAGTTGTGTGATCTCAGCTTATTGCAACCTCTGCCTCCTGGGTTCAGGTGATCCTCAGCTTCCTGAGTAGCTGGGACCTTAGGCATGCACCACCACGGCCAGCTAATTTTTGTATTTTTGATAGAGATGAGGTTTCATCATGTTGGCCAGGCTGGTTTCAAACTCCTGACCTCAGGTAATCTGCCTGCCTCTGCCTCCCATAGTGCTGGGGTTACAGCTGTGAGCCACCACACTTGGCCATGTCATCTGTTTTTTTCACCTCACCCTGACACCATGTTTATCCTCAGTTCTTGCCATTTATCTTTTCATACTCTATCCAGATACATTGAGTTTGTAATTCCCAGAATTCACAATACTCCTTCTTGTCTCTGTGCCTTTGTGTACGCTCTTCCTCCGGTTGGAGTGTCCTTGCTTTTTTGTTTCTTCTAGGCCTTCCATACCTAGGTTAGGTATCTCCCTTTCCAGAAAGCTTCCTTTGGAATGAATGGAACCATATTGTATTCTCCCATTGTGTTGTGAATGTCCATTTCCCTTTGTTAGACTTTCAGCTCCTTGAAACAGGGATGAGCTCTGTATCACTACAAGTGTTTGGCACTCAGTAAATGATTGTTTAATAAATGGTTATTCATCTTTTAATTCCCAGCACCTAGCATGACATTTAGTGCATACTCAATAAATGTTTGTTAGATGAATGTTGAATATGAATACTGTGTTTTGATTGGTGGCATAGACTTTAGGAGGCAGTGCTCCCCACAACCTTGAGATTTACAGTAGAATTGGCGGGCAGAGGATCAGGAAAATCTAGGGAATATTTGTTCCCAGCGTTTGTTTCTTCTCTACAGGCATGGGTTGGAATTGGAGCCTATCTCCCATCCCGAAGGCTATCAGCATCATGTGGTTACTAACTGTTCCTCATTCACCGGTTGATGCCTCCCAGAAAAAAACGCCGCCAGCCTTCCCAGAAAGCCCAGCTGCTGTTCCACCAACAACCACTGGAGGGCCCCAAACACCGCTATGCATCTACACAGCTTCCCATCACTCACACTCGACAGGTGCCCAGCAAGCCCATTGACCACAGCACCATCACTTCCTGGGTAGGGCCATGGGATTATTACTTCGACTTTTACTGTTAGGTTTTCCAGAATGCTGACTCGCACAGCACCATCACTTCCTGGGTAGGGCCATGGGATTATTACTTCCACTTTTACTGTTAGGTTTTCCAGAATGCTGACTCTTCTGCCCCTAGAACCAGGGCCTCCAAAGAATAAGATTCTTGGGGGCAGGGGCAGGGAGTTAATGTATTCTTTCTGTCTGTGGCCAACCATGTTCTCTGGTACATTGTCTTTTCTCCGTTCAAACTGAGGAATGGATTAGTTGGAACTGGAGTCTTTCTCTCTCCCTATTTTCATCTGAAAGAGTTCAGTGTAAAAGTTTTTTTACAGGCCGGGCGCGGTCGCTCACGGCTATAATCCCAGCACTTCGGGAGGCCGAGGTGGGTGGATCACGAGGTCAAGAGATCGAGACCATCCTGGTCAACAAGGTGAAACCCTGTCTCTACTAGAAATACAAAAATTAGCTGGGCATGGTGGTGCGCGCCTATAGTCCCAGCTACTCGGGAGGCTGAGGAAGGAGAATTGCTTGAACCCAGGAGACGGAGGTTGCGGTGAGCTGAGATTGTGCCATTGCACTCCAGTCTGGGTAACAAGAGCGAAACTCTGTCTCAAAAAAAAAAAAAAAAAAAGGTTTTTTTACTTATTATTAGCTGGATGAGAAAGCCAGATAAATGGCAGAACAAGTAAGAAATGAGATTATTTCCTAAACTTCATGTGACAGGTGGAGTATTTAGGTAGATAATCTGTTTATTGTTTAATGGATTGAACCTTGAACAATAAAAACCCCATAAGAATAGCATATATTATATTTTGACCACTTAAAAGCCCTGGGAAGAGAGGCTGGTTGTGGTGGCTCATGCCTGTAATCCCAGCACTTTAGGAGGCCAAGGCAGGAGGACTGCTTGAGCCTAGGAGTTTGAGACCAGCTTGGGCAATATGTAGAGTGAAACCCCATCTCTACTAAAAATAATATAAAAATTAGCTGGGCGTGGTGGTGCACACCTGTAGTCCTAGCTACTTGAGGGCAGATCACTTGAGCCCAGGAGGCCAAGGCTGTAGTGAGCTGAGATTGTGTCACTGCACTCCAGCCTGGGTGACAGAGTGAGACCCTGGGAAGAGAATATAGCTAGTATACAACAAGGAAGTAGTATAGCAAAAGGGCCAGACAAAAGCATAAGCTTGGCTTAGGAATATTTAATAAATATAACTTATTCAGGACTGCTTGGAAGAACCATAGTACCTGCTACAGGATTGTGAAAGAAACCTAAACATCAGAATTTTGTGGATGAGAATAGGAATGAACATTTACTGAATATTCATTATATGCCAGGTCCTCTGCTAGTTCTCACCCATTATGCTTGGAGTTGGCTATTCATTATTTACTGAGGGCCTTCTTTGTTCCAGGCATTCTGCTGGGTGCTGGGAATCAAGAACAAGACCGCTGGTCTCTACCTTCATGAAGTTTAAAGATAAATAAGTTATATCCAGGGCAGGTGTTGTGGTTCACACCTGTAATTCCAGCACTTTGGGAGGGTAAGCTGGATGGATCACTTGAGGTCAGGAGTTTGAGACCAGTCTGAGCAACATGGTGAAACCCCAACTTTACTAAAGATACAAAAATTGGCTGTGTGCCGTGGCTCACCTCTGTATTCCCAGCACTATGGGAGGCTGAAGTGGGTGGATCACCTGAGGTTAGGAGTTCAAGGCCAGCCTGGTCAACATGGTAAAACCCTGTCTCTACTACAAATACAAGAATTAGCTAGGCTTGGTGGTATATGCCTGTAACCTCAGCTACATGGGAAGCTGAAGCAGGAGGCTCACTTGTATCAGGGAGGCAGAGGTTGCATGAACAGAAATCTCACCATTGCACTCCAGCCTGGGTGACAAGAACGAAACTCTGTCTCAAAAAAAAAAAATTTCTGGGCATGGTGGGGAATGCCTGTAGTCCCAGCTACTCAAGATGCTGAGGCAGGAGAATCACTTGAACCCGGGAAGCAGAGTTTGCAGTGAGCTGAGATTGTGCCACTGTGCTCCAGCCTAGACATCGGAGTGAGACTCCATCCCAGGGGGGAAAAAAGTTATATCTATATGGTGAGATGAAGTGAAAGAGACATCATCCCGTTTACTACACATGATGAAACTGAAAGCCAGAGACAGAATAACTTGTCCAAAGCTTCCTGTTATTATACCATTAGACAGCTATTTTAGTTCTGTGTTCATTACTATAGTGGACTCCGATTTAAGAGTCCGCTCATCGGATATAGTTTCCTCTCTTAGGTTAGTACTTGGTAGTTGGCTCACCTCACTTTTTTTTTTTAAGGTATCACCTGATTTTGATACAACAGCAGGAAGTTTGTTCCCAGCCTACCAGAAACACCACCACCAAGACCGGGCGAGACATTTAAGTCGAAAATCTACCACTTCCAAGTTTCCACAGCTAAATTTTGAGAGTCCGCAATCTTCCAGTTCAGAGACATTGGGGATCCCCTTAATCAGGGAGTTCCCTAGTCAATCAGAAAAGCCTGTTTCCAGAAGACCCTTAGTTCCAGTGCTCAGTCCCCAAAGCTGTGGGGACATGTCAGCTCAGGCACTTCAGAGCTTACCTTATGTGTTCATTCCACCTGATATCCAGACCCCAGAGTCATCGTCTATGAAGGAAGGACTCATTCCCCCAGATCAGAAGGAAAACAACCTTTCAAGCTGCTCTCTTCACACTGGCACTCCCAGTAGCCTGGAGCCTGGACCTGTTCTGGTTAAAGACACCCCTGAGGACAAGTATGGAATAAAGGTCACATGGAGGAGACGACAGCACCTGTTTGCTTATCTCAGAGAGAGAGGGAAACTGAGCAGAAGCCAATTCCTTGTGAAAAGCTGACTGCCATCAGCAATCTCAATAGAAAGGAGACACGTTTTCTAGAGTCATAAGGGAATTCAATTCCAAGAACTTTTTTTTTTTTTTTTTGAGATACTGTATTGCTCTGTCACCCAGGCTGGAGTGCAATGGTGCAATCTCACTGCAACCTCCACTTCCCAGGTTCAAGAATTTTCCTGTCTTAGCCTCCCCAGTAGCTGGGATTATAGGCACCTGCCACAATGCCTGGCTAATTTTTTTTTTTTGTATTTTTAGTAGAGACAGGGTTTTACCATGTTGGCCAGGCTGGTCTCAAACTCCTGACCTCAAGTGATCTGCCTGCCTCAACCTTCCTTGGATTACAGACATAAGCCACCACACCCAGCCAGGATTTCCTTTCTAAAATACTTTGTGTCATAATCAGTTTAGTGTCATGAACTGTTCACTTCATATTTTTCTGTTTAAATTTTTAAAGTATCTTGTAATAACTGTTTAAAATGTATGTAAATAAATGGGTACAGAAAGGTTTTTTAAGAGAATCTTGCTTCTTGCCGGGCATGGTGGCTCACGCCTGTGATCTCAGCACTTTGGGAGGCCAAGGCAGGCGGATCACCTGAGATCAGGAGTTCAAGACCAGCCTGACCAACATGTTGGCCAGAGTTTTAAAAACGCTGTCTTTTAAAGAAAAAGAGAATCTTGCTTCTGTCAGTAATACAGCAATATTACCCCATCTACTAAAGGTTTTTGTTTCCTTAACCCCTACTCATTAATCCTTTAATAGCTCTGCATTTATTTTTATTTTTATTTTTAGAGACGGGGTTTTACCATGTTGGCCAGTCTGGTTTTGAACTCCTGACTGTGTGATCCACCCGCCTTGGCCTCCCAAAGGGCTGGGATTACAGGCATGAGTCACATTGCCTGGTCCATTTTGCAATTTTTTTTTTTTTTCCAGGACAAGGAGCGATTTATTTCATAGCTGAGTGAAGGATGAGGCCCACAGCCTCGGTAGCAGCAGAGGCAGCTTCTGTCTACCTAGCCCTCTCTTCTTGGTATGGCAGCCAAAGGCCAGGTTAGGAGCGAGGGAGGCAGCCAGGGCACAGCCCTTCTGCCACTGGGCAGCAGCAGGCAGCAGTAGCAGCAGCAGGTTAGGGGTGGAGGAGGCGGGGTGTTAGTCTGGCTGGCTGACTCCCATCCCTCTGTGGATAGTGTTTGGTGAGGGTTGGGGGACCTAGACTGCTATGTGGGGAGCATTTGGAGTGGCTCATTCAGATGTGAAGATGCGGCTGGAAATGTCATCCAGGAGCCAGTCTGCCCTGCAGCAGGTTCTCCCTGGTGACAGCACTGCAGCCCTGGATGCACCAGTGGTGGCTGTGGATGGAGTTCAGCTCCAGGGCCTCATGGATGGCATTAGAGGACAGTGCTCTAGGCAGGTCCTGCTTGTTGGCAGAGATGAGTAGGGTTGCTCTGGCCAGGCACTCCTCCAGCAGCAGGCTGTGGAGCTCCCGCCGGCAGTCCTGCATGCGCTGGTGGTCCGCGCTGTCCACCACCCAGATGAGGCCGTCGGTGCTCTCAAAGTAGTTCTGCCAGTAGGACTGCAGGGACTTCTGGCCACCCACATCCCAGATGTTCAGCTTGAATCCTCGGTGCTCCAGGGTCTTGATGTTGAAGCCCAGTGTCGGGGAGATGGTGTCGATGTCCTCCCCGTTGAACTTCTTCAGGATGGTTGTCTTCCCAGCATTGTGCAGGCCAAGCATGAGCAGTCGCACCTCCCGCTCTTTCTGCTTCATATTCAGAATGGTCAGGAGCCCCATGGTCCCCGGAGCCCCCTCCTGGCCACCGTTTCTTCCCATTCTGCGTTTTTGAGTACCAACTCTGTCAGGCTCAGTGGCAGTTTTTTGTGACCTGATGGATGAAAAAAAATAAGTGACTCTATGGTTGACTGCCACCTCTGCAACCTTGACTCATCTGCTGAAAGGCAAGAAGGGCAGCAAGCCCTGTTTTAGGGACTACATGAGATCAGGGTAGATAAAGGGAACATAGATGAGTGCTTGTGTTTTGAGTTTTTTTCCTAACTGAAACAATCTGTAAATATTAAATAGAATGGTTTCTTAGAGTAACTGTAAAACTGTGTAAATAAACATGGAAAGTTTTCAAAGAATATTATTTATTGTAATTAAGGCAGAAGGACTTCTTAAGTCAACAGAATGTCTCAGATGGCCTTTTACTCAAACTAGAATCTCATTAAACCACATTCATTCAGCATTTAAGAACCTACTGTGTCAGGTGCAGCCCCAACTAGGTCAGGCAGAGATTACTCTGTATATTTTGCAGATAGGAATTTGAGGCAGAGAATGAACTATGCACATGGTCATGATGGATGGAAAAAATCAAACTCTGTGACACTATGGTTGACTCTGGTTGACTGCAGTGAGTGCAGGCTGAGCCAGGCAGTGTAACGCTCCACTCTCAGCGTGTGCCTTCTGAAGTACTACTTGTAGGTTCAAAACCAACGTGGAAACAACTTTGACCTTGGAATGCCATAAAGCCATTTGTGCAGTGACTTGTCAGGACTCGGGATGTTTTGTAGGGACGGTAATGTGCATGTCGGCAGGAAGGGACTGACACTTGGGGATGCGATTTATTGGACACAAGCACACATTTAGATGAGGTCTCACTGTGGGCTATGGATGTTTGAGGAAGGCCCACAGGTGCTAGAGAGGTAGATGGAGTTTCCAGGCCCGGAGCATGGCTGTAATCCCAGCACTTTGGGAAGCCGGAGCAGGTGGATCATTTGAGGTCAGGAGTTCAAGACCAGTCTGGCCAACATGGTGAAATGCTGTCTCTACTAAAAATACGAAAAATAGCCCCCTGGTAATGGCCCGTGCCTGTAATCCCAGCTACTCCGGAGGCTGGGGCAGGAGAATCACTTGAGCCTGGGAGGCGGAGGTTGCAGTGAGCCAAGACTGGGCCACCACACTGCAGTCTGAGCCAGAGTGAGACCGTCTCAAAAAAAGAAAAGGAAAAAAAGTGGATACCTTGGTGTGTTTTAGGGGAGTCTGTAAAGCAGGTCTAGGAATGACCTAAAAGTTTGGGCTGGAGTAGGGGAGGCTGAAAGAGTTCTGTGCAGTTCAAAGTCAAGGCCAGCCTATGCAAGATGCGTTTCACTGGGAGTGACTGCTGGAGAGTGGGTCCACGAAGGCCACTGGTATCAGGGCAGGAGCCGGAATGGGAGGCTGCAGAGGTCTGGACATCCTCACAGGGCAGACCTCGGGAAGAGCTCTGGGTGGGCTCGATAAAAATGGCGGGGTTGCGGGGAACCGTTGCGTGCGTGGCAGTTGGTGGGGTATGGGCGACTCCTTTGACCGGACTCGCCCGCTGACCGGATGGCGGGCGCAGCCAAGGCAAACACATCCTTCCGCCTTCAGTCCCGGCCCCACGAAGCGCTCCAGCGGACCAAGCCCTGATGCGCGTCACCTCGCCCCCGCGCAGGCGCGTTTAACTCCCGCGCGCCTCCCGCCCCTTAGCAACCCTCCGGCATCGTTGGGCCCGGCAGTAGCCAATGAGACAGGAGCCGCGAGCACACGGACCAATCGGCGGCGGCGACAGTGCGGAATGAGGTTGCCAGGAGGCGGGACGCGGCGGCGTGCCAGCCTCGCCACTCTAGCGACGGTGGCGAAGAGTGTGTACGTGGTGGTGGGCGCTTCTTCGAGGCAGGCATGGAGTCTTCGCGCTGCCTGCTCGGTCCCAGCGGCGACAGGTCAGACAGGGCCTGGCAGGTCTCCTCTTGAGTGAGGCGGAGAGGCGAAGCCAGAAGGCTGAGGTCCTCTCCGGGAGTCCTGCGGGGAGAGGGCGGGACTTGGGACTTGGCGACCCGGGGGGGACTGGTTCAACTGACCCCTCGCCCCACTCGCGTGTGGGGACCCCTTCTCAAGTGCAGCGGCATCTCTACAGCCCGCGCCGTGGGCAGAGACCTTGGTTCAGGTCCCTGCTCAGGAACTTCTGTAGTTTTCGTGTCGGGCTCCCTTGGCTCCTCTGGGCCTCGGGTTTCTCTCGGGGGAGACACGCTGGCCCCACTCCGCTTATACACCCGATGGTGTCACAGCCGAGAGGGGGACCCAGCCCTTCCCGGGAGGCGGAGCGGGAGACTGCGGGTGACGTTTAGTAACTTGTTCTGACGCCGCTGCTTTGGACGGGTAACGCTGAATTCTGGAGCAGAGTCCGAGGAGTGGAAACGCGAAACTCTTCTTTTTCCTCTCTGCTTTTCAGTAGTTGTCCCTGATTCGGGACGGTCTGTCTGATTTGCTAATGGGCCACACCTCTTGTTTATGCGCCTCTTTCTTTGCTAGAGGGAGAGCCTGGGAGAGAAAAAGGATCCAAAATCTCAGCGTGTCACTCTCTTGTTCGTTGGGTTAATGAGAAGTTAATGGTGAGCCATTTGAAATCATTGGTTAGAAACGTTGGCGTCATCTGAGGATTTAAGTCCTACACGCCAACTGTATACCCTGCTTTTTATTCCATGACCAAGACAAAGATTTGGGGCCCGGCGCGGTGGAACACGCCTGTCATCCCCAGCACTTTGGGAGACCGAAGCGGGAGGATCACCTGGGCTGAGGAGTTCGAGACCAGCCTGGACAACATGGCGAGACCCCCCCCCCCCACATCCTCATTTCTTAAAAAAAAAAAAAAAAAAAAAAAAAAAAAATTGGCCGGGCGCGGTGCTGTAATCCCAGCACTTTGGGAGGCCGAGACGGGCTGATTGCCTGAGCTCAGGAGTTCGAGACCAGCCTGGGCAACACAGTGAAACCCCGTCTCTACTAAAGTATAAAAAAATTTAGCCAGGCGTGGTTGCAGGTGCCTGTCGTCCTAGCTACTCGGGAGACTGAGGCAGGAGAATTGCTTGAACCTGGGAGGCGGAGAATACAGTGAGCCGAGATTGCACCACTGAACTCCAGCCTGGGAGTGAGAGTCCATCTAAAAAAAAAAATAAAATTTAGCTGACGGTGGTGCACGCCGGTGGTTCGCACCGGTAGTTCCAGCTACTCCAGAGGCAGAGGTGGGAGAATTCATTGAACCTGGAGTTCCAAACTCCTGTGATCAGCCACTGAGCTCTCTAGCCTGGGCAACACAGTGAGATCCTGTCCACTTTTAAAAAATGATTTGATGTATAAGGATTTAGTCTGATATTTAGTAGATATTTAAATAATTTTAAACCATTTTTTAAAATTGTCACAAAGTTGTTGGGGGTAAAGAACACCTGTTTTCCTTTTTCGTCAAGTTCTATTGAGGTGGTTAGCTGTACTCTGAAATTTGTTCACTGTACTTCCCACCCCCGCCCACCCAAAGTCGAGGAAGAAAACTACAATTGCAAGTGTAAGTGCTAGGGGAGATAAGGTTCATCTCTGGTTGAATTCGAAAAATATTTGTTCAATTGTGGGTGCTCAGTTTTAATTCAATGAATTTAAATCAGTAAATTTCCTGGGTACCAGATGTTTGATGACTCATGATTTTTGATTAAAAAAAAGGAATGGGGGATTGACTTTAAAATTGGAACCAGTGGGCAAAATGGTTTTGATTTATTGGTCCTGAAGCTTAAAGGTATAATTTGTAAGTTTTCCCTCCTTTTTCTTCCGAAAGAAACTAGCTCTTTAAATTTCATTTTATTTTCATTTAATTTTAATTTTTTTTGAGACAGGGTCTCACTCTGCCACCCAAGCTGGGTTGTGGTGGACAATCTCAGCTCACTACAACCTCTGTTTCTCTGGGGTTAAGCGATCCTCCCACTTCAGCATCCCTGGTAGCTGGGACCACAGGTGTGTGACACCACCCAGCTAATTTCTTGTATTTTTTGTAGAGACGGGATTTCTTCATGTTGCCCAGGCTGGTGTCAAACTGAGCTCAAGCGATCTGTCTGTCTCAGCCTCCAAAACTGCTGGGATTACAGGCCTGAGCCACTGCACTTGGCCCTAAATTGTAAAATTGACATCAAAGGGGAATGTGTGAGTCAGTGTTTCTCTTGCCCTCCAATGTTAGTGTAACTTCTATCACTGCTTAACTCATTTGTTACTAAGAGGGAATCTCTTGCTTTTTTCTCTTTTTTGGCTTCAGGTTATGTGTTTAATGTTTGTTTTTTTTTTGTTTTGTTTTTTTTTTGAGATGGAGGCTCTCTCTGTTGCCCGGGCTGGAGTGCGGTGGCTTGATCTTGGCTCACTACAACCTCCGCCTTCTGGGTTCTTGCAATTCTGCCTCAGCCTCCAGAGTATCTAGGACTACAGGCATCTGCCACCAGGCCTGGCTAATTTTTTTTGTGCTTTAGTAGAGATGGGGTTTCACTGTGTTGCCCAGGCTGGTTTCGAACTCCTGAGCTCAGGCAATGCACCTGTCTCAGCCTCCCAAAGTGCTGGGATTATAGGCATGAGCCACCGCACCCAGACTTTTTTTTTTTTTTGAGATGGAGATTTGCTCTTGTCATCCAGGCTGGAATGATGGAATGATGTGATCTCGGCTCACTGCAACCTCTGCCTCCCAAGTTCAAGCGATTTTCCTGCCCCAGCCTTCGGAGTAGCTGGGATTACAGGCAGGTACCACTATGTCCAGCTAATTTTTGTATTTTTAATAGAGATGGGTTTTCAGCATGTTGGCCAGGCTGGTCTCGAACTCTTGACCTCAGGTGAGTGTCCTGATTCAGCCTCCTAAAGTGCTGAGATTACAGGCATGAGCCACTGCACCCGGCTGTTTAATGTTTTTGATGAAATACAATGATAGAATTTTTTGTATTACTACCTTTTGGTGTAAGGATAATGACCAACTTTTAGGTTTTCTGTAATTTCTTTTCTCTTGGAATTAAACTTTTACCATAAGGCAGATTTATTTTAAACGAAATAGAAATATTAACAACTACAAATATTTTTTTTGAAATTTTTTTTTGTATTGACAAGGTCTCATTATGTTGCCTAGGCTGGTCTTGAACTGGTCTCAAGTGATCCTCCTGCCTCATCCTCCCAAAGTGCTGGGATTACAGGTGTGAGCCACCAGGCTTGGCCTATTTTTCTTATATCTGAAATATTTAATGAAAATAGGAGATGAAATTTGAAACAACACTCAGGACCTTTGTTGAGGCTAGGCATTTTATAATATAGATTCCCTGGAGATGATAGGGGTTGGCTGGTACTGGAACTTGAGCCCTATCTGGCCTTTTGTAAGTGATAGAGTATTGAAGGCATACTGCCCGCTGTGGTGTGACCTTGTGAGCTGGAGTCATCTAAGAAGTCCCAGTCTGTGGTTTATCCATATGCCATGAGTTCTCTTTAGAAATATGAACAGTAGGTTGGGTGTGGTGGCTCATGCTTGTAATCCCATCACTTTGGGAGGCTGAGATGGGAGAATCACCTGAGTGCAGGAGTTCAAGACCAGCCTGGCCAACATGGTGAAACCCTGTTTCTTTCTTTCTTTTTTTTGTTTTTTAAATTTCCCATACCTCTTTCTTTTTTTTCTTGTTTTTTTTTGAGATGGAGTTTCGCTGTTGTTACCCAGACTGGAGTGCAATGGCTCGATCTCTGCTCACTGCAACCTCCGCCTCCTGGGTTCAAGCGATTCTCCTGCTTCAGCCTCCCGAGTAGCTGGGACTACAGGTGCGCACCACCATGCCCAGCTAATTTTTGTATTTTTAGTATAGACAGGGTTTCATCTTGTTGACCAGGATGGTCTCTATCTCTTGACCTCGTGATCCATCCACCTCGGCCTCCCAAAGTGCTGGGATTATAGTCGTGAGCCACCGCGCCTGGCCCCATACCTCTTTCTTAATGTGTAATATTTTATTTTTCTTTCTCTTTTCTTTTTTTTGATGGAGACTTACATTGCATTCCTGGGCTGGAATGCAATGGTGAGATCTCGGCTCACTGCAACCTCCACCTCCCAGGTTCAAGTGATTCTCCTGCCTTAGCCTCTCGAGTAGCTGGGATTACCTGCGCACACCACCATACCCAGCTAATTTTTTTGTATTTTTAGTTGAGATGAGGTTTCACTATGTTGCCAAGACTGGTCTCGAACTCCTGACCTCGTGATCCGCCTGCTTCGGCCTCCCAAAGTGCTGGGATTACAGATGTGAGTCACGGCAACCAGCCGAAACCCCGTTTCTAATAAAAGTACAAAAATTAGCTGGGCATGGTGACAGGCTCCTGTAATCCCAGCTACTTGGGAGGCTGAGGCAAGATAATTGCTTGAACCCAGGAGACGGAGGTAACAGTGAGCTGAAACTGTGCCATTGCAACCTAGCCTGGGCAACAAGAACAAAACTCCATCTCAAAAAAAAAAAAAAAAAAAGAACAGTAGTCATGGCTGGAAGTTATGTTCCGTCCAGTTTTGTTAT
Organism: Callithrix jacchus; assembly: GCF_049354715.1. NCBI lineage: Eukaryota > Metazoa > Chordata > Mammalia > Primates > Cebidae > Callithrix > Callithrix jacchus. The sequence continues at coordinate 16,218,674 of NC_133510.1, forward strand.
CTTTTCTCATGTTCTTTTTTAAAAAAATTTTTATCAGATCACCTAAGTGGTAGAAAACAGACTTAACCAGTGCTTAAAAATGCTTAGATTAACTAATACTTGACTACAGTATAATTAGTAAATATTAAGGCTACCGTAAAGGCCTAATAATATCTAAGAACATACATGTATTTCTTCAAGTGTGAAGGCTACATACACACCTAGAAAGGAAAGAATAATCCCTGAATAAAGAGTGCTAATCTGTAATAGATTTTTCTTTCAGGGTTCTTCTGTTCTATATAGGCAGATACAGACTTTTTTGGAATAGTCTTTTTTTTTTTTTTAAAGGATGCGGTGTTGCTATGTTGCCTATGCTATTGTCCACCTCCTAGGACCTAAGTGATCTTCCCACCTTGACCTCCCAAAGTACTGAGATTACGGGCATGAGCTACCACACCCAACCTGAAATAGTTTTAATTGCTGACTTCGCTCATTCTTTCCTATGGAACTCTGCTGTTTTCTCTTTATTTGTGCCCAGTGAAGGAAAAACTCAAGTTTCATCTTTTTTTTTTTTTTTTTGAGACAGTTTTGCTCTTGTTGCCCAGGCTGGAGTGCAATGGCACAATCTCAGCTCACTCAGACTTCCGCCTCCCAAGTTCAAGCGATTCTCCTGCCTCAGCCTCCCAAGTAGCTGGGATTACAGGCATGCACCACCAGGCCCGGCTAATTTTGTGTTTTTTTTTTTTTTTTGAGACGGAGTGTCACTCTTGTTACCCAGGCTGGAGTGCAATGGCTCGATCTCGGCTCACTGCAACCTCCACCTCCTGGGTTCAGGCAATTCTCCTGCCTCAGCCTCCCGAGTAGCTGGGATTACAGGCACACGCCACCATGCCCAGCTAATTTTTTGTATTTTTAGTAGAGACGGGGTTTCACTATGTTGACCAGGATGATCTCGATCTCTTGACCTCGTGATCCACCCGCCTCAGCATCCCAAAGTGCTGGGATTACAGGCTTGAGCCACCGCGCCCAGTTCAATTTTGTGTTTTTAATAGTGACGGGGTTTCTCCATGTTGGTCAGACTAGTCTCAAAATCCCGACCTCAGGTGATCTGCCCACCTTGGCCTCCCAAAGGGCTGGGATTATAGGCGTGAGCCACCATGCCCGGCCTAGTTTCGACTTAACAAGAGGAAAACAGTGCTTGAATTGGCTGGGTGCCATGGCTCATGCCTGTAGTCCTAGCACTTTGGGAGGCCGAGGCGGGCAGATCACTTGGGGTCAGAAGTTAGAGACCAGCCTGGCCAATGTGGTGAAACCCTATCTACTCAAAACACACATAAAAAAATCAGCTGGGCATGGTGGTGGGCACTTGTAATCCTAGCTCCTCAGGAGACTGAGGCAGAATTGCTTGAACCTGGGAGGCGGAGGTTGCAGTAAGCTAATATTGCACCACTGCACTCAAGCCTGGACGACAGAACAAGACTCTGTCTCAAAAAACAAAGAATGCTTGAATTACTCAGAGGAGTTGAAGCTGCCTTACTTCTGGGTATTTTAGGGTTGGTTTTTTTTCCCCCCTCTTTTAAAGACAGGATCTCAGGCTGGGCGTGGTGGCTCATGCCTGTAATCCTAGCACTTTGGGAGGCCGAGGCGGGCGGATTGCCTAAACTCAGGAGTTCAAGACCAGCTTGGACAACATGGTGAAACCCTCTCTCTACTAAAATATAAAAAATTAGCCAGGCATGCCAGTGTGCACCTGTATTCCTAGCTACCAGGGAAGCTGAGGCAGGAGAATTGCTTGAACCCAGGAGGTGGAGGTTGCAGTAAGCCAAGATTGTGCCACTGCACTCCAGCCTGGGCAGCAGAGGGAGACTCTGTCTCAAAAAAAAAAAAAAAAGAAAAAGAAATTTTAAATAAAATTGAAAAATAATTTTTCTTACTCAGGTGGAGTCTCACATGTTTCCTATGCTGGTCTCAAATTTCTGGGCTCAAGCAGTCTGCCTGCCTCAGCCTCCCAAAGCACTGGGATTACAGGTGTGAGCTGCCATGCCCAGCCTTAAGCTGTGTTTTTTGTTTGTTTGTTTGAGAGGGAGTCTTGCTGTCTCATCCAGGCTGGAGTACAGTGGCACGATTTTGGATCACTACAACCTCCACCTCTTGGGTTCAAGTGATTCTCCTGCCTCAGCCTCCTGAATAGCTAGGACTACAGACATGCGCCACCATGCCCGGCTAATTTTTTGTGGGTTTTTTTTTTTTTGAGATGGGATTTCCTCTCTACTAAGTGGGATGACCAGGATGGTCTCGAACTCCTGACCTCAAGCAATTTGGCTACCTGAGCCTCCCAAAATGCTGGGATTACAGGTGTGAGCCACCGGGCCCGGCCAAAGCTTTGTTTTTAAAAAGAGATCGGTCTATCGGGCACGGTGGCTCATACCTGTAATCCCAGTACTTTGGGAGGCCCAGGCGGGTGGATCACAAGGTCAAGAGATAGAAACCATACTGGCCAACCTGATGAAACACTGTCTTTACTAAAATATAAAAAATTAGCCAGGTGTGGTGGTGAGCTTCTGTAGTTCCAGCTACTTGGGAGGCTGAGTCAGGGGAATCACTTGAACTCAGGAGGCGGAGATTGCAGTGAGCCAAGATCATGCCACTGCACTCCAGCCTGGCAACAGAGCAAGACTGACTCAAAAACAAAAACCAAAAACCAGAGGTCTGTCAAGGCCAGGTACCGTGCCTCCCCACCTGTAATCCCAGCACTTTGGGAGGCTGAGGCGGGAGGATCACGAGGTCGGGAATTAGAGACCAGCCTGGCCAATATGGTGAAACCCTATCTCTTGTAAAAATACAAAAATTAGCTGGCGTGGTGGCATGTGCCTGTAATCCCAGGAGACAGAGGTTGCAGTGAGCCGAGATCGTGCCACTGTACTCCAGCCTGGGCGACAGAGCAAGACTCTGTCTCAAAAAAAAAGAGAGATCTGTCAAGATAAAAAGCTCAATAATAGGCCGAGCGAGATGGCTCACACCTGTAATCCCAGCACTTTTGAGATGTGGAGGCAGGTGGATCATGAGGTCAGGAGTTCGAGACCAGCCTGGCCAATATGGTGAAACCCTGTCTCTACTAAAAAAAAAAAAAAGATACAAAAATTAGCCAGGTGTCGGGGTGCATACCTGTAGTCCCAGCTACTCAGGAGGCAGAGGTGGAAGAATCACTTGAACCCAGGAGGCGGGCGGAGGTTGCAGTGAGCTGAGATCACACCACTGCAGTCCAGCCTGGATGACAGAGTGAGATTCCATCTCAGAAAAAAAAGTCTCAGTAATAATGGCTTACATATTTGTGTTTTTTCAGACTTCATCACGCTCTCACATTTTATCTCTTTTGAGCTTTATAACTCTGAAGAAAGCAAAGTGCAGGTGTCATCTGCATTTTGTAGATGGGGAAATTAATGCTCAGAAAGGTTATTTTATACCTAAGATGATGTGACAAGTAAAATGATGTCATCAGAAGTAAAATTGAGGCTTCAGCTTCTTGTCTCTTCTTTTCTCACGTTATCAAAAGGTTGATTCCAGATACTCTGGAGGCCAATTGCACATATGATTGGTAATAATATACTGATTATGGCCAGGTGCGGTGGCTCACACGTGTAATTCCAGCACTTTGGGAGGCCGAGGCGGGTGGAACACCTGAGGTCAGGAGTTCAAGACCAGCCTGGCCAACATGGCAAAATCCCGTCTCTATTAAACATACAAAAATTAGGCCCAGGCATGGTGGCTCATGCCTGTAATCCCAGCACTTTGGGAGGCTGAGGTGGGCAGATCACCTGTGGTTGGGAGTTCAAGACCAGCTTGACCAACATGGAGAAGCTGTGTCTACTAAAAATACAAACATTAGCCATGCGTGGTGGCACACGACTGTAATCCCAGCTACTCGGGAGGCTGAGGCAGGAGAATTGCTTGAACCCAGGAAGTGGAGGTTGCAGTGAGCCGAGATTGCACCATTGCAATCCAATCTGGGCAACAAGAGTGAAACTTTGTCTCAAAAAAAAAAAAATTAGCCGGGCATGGTGGCACACCTATAATCCCAGCGGCTCAGGAGGCTGAGGCAGGAGAATTGCTTGAACCTTGGAGGCAGAGATTGCAGTGAGCCGAGATCACGCCACTGCACTCCAGCCTGGGCAATAAGAGTGAAACTCTGTCTCAAAAATAAAATGTAATAAAAATAAGAAAGAGTGAAAATAAATAACATTCCCGAAGAGAGAAAAATGTAACCCCTGAAAAGGGAGAATTGGGCAAAAGTTAGAATGAACTTAAGTTCTGAGTAATGTCTGTTTGAATCTACAAGGAATAAATGCATTCTTTTAACTTCTGGGTTAAATCAGATATCTTAAATAGTCTTTCTGTTTAGTTCACTCAAAAGAATGCTTTTTGCTTTTGCTATGTGGTACATGCAAAATCAGGAGGGGTTTACTCTAAAATAGTTTTCTCTGCTGCATTCTATGGGGCTATGTGAATGCTCAAATCAGTGGCTAGCTTTTCCTTCTCGTTATCTCCCTCTCCCCAAGCATTTCTGCCTGCTCTGAATATGTCTCTACTAAATGGGCCTTTTAGGAAATGGATGTTCATTCCCCAGCTTCAATTAATTTAGCTCCGGATTGTGGCAGTCTTTCAAGTAGAAGACAGCTGAGCCTAGAATACTAACATTTCTCCCTAGATGAGGAAGGATATATGTCAGAGGACTTCTTTTCTGACTCTTCTCATGAGACCTTTCGTGTCTTTTCTCAGAAGCAGCATTTTCTTCTTGGAACATCGGTATATGTAAAAATGTGGCCTTCCAATGTTGACATTTAGGATTTGGACAAGGTGAACCTATTTGTCAGTTGAGTTGGGAAGCATACTTGTTTCCTAACTCTGAGAAATGTGTCATTAGTGGAGTTTGTTGTGTGAACATCATGGAGTGTACACGGACCCTGATGGGACATCCTACTGCATACCTACGCCCTGTGGTGCAATCTGTTACTCCTAAAAAAGAATTTTTTTTGTTTTTTTTTTGAGATGGAGTTTCACTCTTGTTGCCCAGGCTGGAGTGCAATGTCGACATCTAGGCTCACTACAACCTCCGCCTCCCAGGTCCAAGCAGATCTCCTGTCTCAGCCTCCCAAGTAGCTGGGATTACAGGCATGTGCCACCATGCCCAGCTAATGCTGTATTTTTCGTAGAGACGGGGTTTCACCATGTTGGTCAGGCTGGACTTGAACTCCTGACCTCAAGTGATCCACCTGCCTGGGCCTCCCAAAGTGCTGGGATTACAGGCATGATACGCCAGGCTGAAAAGATGGTATTATCATCTTATGGGACCACCATTGTATATGCAGTCCATGGTTGACCTAAATGTCATTATTCAGGGCATGCCTCCCCAGGGCTGCTTTAAAATCCATTCACTGGCTTGGAAGTTCTACCAAAAATAGCAAGTCAGCTGGCATTTTTAATGAAGATCTTGATATACCAGAGAATGAAATTCCTGTCTCTGCTGACCATTTTAATACATGTATTCAGTCATGTAGTTTAACACATTCAGGTAGATTGGGAGGGAAACTTGTGATTGAATTCTGGCTCTTTCGCTGATCAGCTGTTTGACCTTTAGAATATGAGCGATAGTTGTAAGTTTAAAATTTTTTTTCCTGTGATGTGTAGAAAATAAAGCTGTAACAAGAAAGCGAGAAATATTTATTTATTATTTTTTATTTTTATAGAGACTGAGTTTCTCCATGTTGGTCAGGCTGGTCCTGAACTCCTAATTTCAAGTGATCCACCTGCCTCAGCCTCCCAAAGGGCTAGGATTACAGGCGTCAACCACCAAGACTGGCCCGAAATATTTTTAAAATATGCTTCTGGAAAAATAAAATTATTGCTATTTAGCTTTGCAGGAAGAAACTTCAATAAATCTACAAGGTAGGTATTATAATCTAATTTTACAGAGAGATATGAAACTCATGAAAGGAGTTCACCTCCTTTCTCCCCAAATTCATTTAGAGCATCTGTGAGTTTCATATCTCTCTGTAAAATGAGATTTTAGTGCCTGCTTTGTAAAGGTTATTGTGAGAATCAGATATTTAATATAATTCCTGGCATGCAGTATTAAGTATTCATTAAGTGGACCTGTACTTAAGTGCAGCTAGCAGAGTGACAACATATTTTAGCAGTGTTTCAGTAACAATGCAATTTTTGACTTTCGAAGATTTTTTTTTTTGAAATGGAGTCTTGCTCTCTTGCCAGGCTGGAGTGCAGTGGCGCATTCTCAGCTCATGGCAACCTCCGCTTCCCAGGTTCAAGCAATTCTCCTTGCCTCAGCCTCCCGAGTAGCTGGGATTACAGGTGCCTGCTACCATACCTGGCTAATTTTTGTATCTTTAGTAGAGATTGGGTTTCACCAACTTGGCCAGAGTGATCTCAAACTCCTGATCTCAGGTGATGCACCTGCCTCGGCCTCCTGAAGTGCTGGGGTTACAGGTGTGAGCCACCATCTCCAGCCTAAAGATTTTTTAAATACAGGGGGAATTCTTAGAAATGTCTGGGTTTCTAACATTCGAAAGATTATGCAGAAGTTTTTGAAAGGTGATAAAGTATTATGATGAAATTATTAGTCTTCTCACTGAAGTGAAGCTGAAGGTAATACATTCATTTGTAGTATTAAAAAGTACTGAAGGCCGGTTGCAGTGGCTCACACCTGTAATCCCAGCACTTTGGGAGGCTGAGGCGGGCGGATCACGAGGTCAAGAGATCGAGACCATTCTGGCCAACATGGTAAAACCCATCTCTACTAAAAATACAAAAATTAGCCAGGCATGGTGGCAGGCACCTGTGGTCCCAGCTACTGGGGAGGCTGAGGTGGAAGAATCGCTTGAACCCAGGAGGCAGAGGTTGCAGTGAGCCAAGATTGTGTCACTGCACTCCCCGCCTGGTGACGCTGTCTCAAAAAAGAAAAAAAAAATGGGGACTTACAATTAGTTTGAACTAATAAAGGCCAAGCCAGGGGCCAGCCAACCTTTTATTTTTAATTATTTTTTTTCAGCTAGGGGTCTTGCTTTGTTGCCCAAGCTGGTCTTGAATTCCTAAACTTAAGCCATCTTCCCACCTCAGCCTCCCTAGCAGCAGGGACTATAGGCATGCACCATGTGCCACCACCCCTGGCCAAGAATCCTTTTCTGTAAAGATCTGGACCAAATCTTTTTGGTTTTGTGGGCCATACAGTCTCTGTCCCAGTTACTCATTACTCAGTTTGGCTGTCGTAGCCCAAAAGCAGCCATAGATAATAGGTAAGTGAATGAATGTGTCTGTTTCAATAAGAATTTATAGACACTGGAATTTGAAGATTTTTTTCTTTTTTTATTCATTACTTCATACACAGTGATAATTTTTTTTTTGAGACAGGGTTTCACTATGTTGCCCAAGCTGAGTGCAGTGGTGCAATCATAGCCCACAACAACCTCAAAATCCTAGGTTCAAGCAATCCTCCTGCCTCAGCCTCCTGAGTAGCTGGGACTACAGATGTGTACCACCATGCCTGGCTAATTCTTAAACTTTTTGTAGAGACAGGGTCTCACTATGTTGCTCAGGCTAGTCTCAAACTCCTGGCCTCAAGCATTCTGCCTACTTAGGCCTCCCAAAGTGCTAGGATGACAGGCATGAGTCACTGTACCTGGTTAGAATTTGAATTTAGTATAATTTTTACGTGTCTCAAAATATTTTTCTTCAGATATTTGTAACCTTTTAAAAATGCGAAACCCAGCCGGGCGCGGGGCTCACGTCTGTAATCCCAGCACTTTGGGAGGCCGAGGCGAGTGGATCATGAGGTCAAGAGATCGAGACCATCCTGGTCAACATGGTGAAACCCCGTCTCTACTAAAAATTAGCTGGGCATGGTTGCACGTGCCTGTGATCCCAGCTACTCAGGAGGCTGAGGCAGGAGAATTGCCTGAACCCAGGAGGCGGAGGTTGCGGTGAGCCGAGATTGCGCCATTGCACTCCAGCCTGGGTAACAAGAGCGAAACTCCATCTCAAAAAAAAAGCAAAATCCATAGGCCGGGCTTGATGGCTCACATCTGTAATCTCAGCACTTTGGGAGGTCGAGGTGGGACAGATCACCTGAGGTCAGGAGTTCAAGACAAGCCTGACCAACATGACAAAACCCAGTCTTTACTAAAAATAGAAAATCAGCCGGGGTGGTGGTGCATGCCTGTAATCCCAGCTACTCAGGAGGCTGAGGCAGGAGGATTGCTTTAACGTGGGAGGCAGAGGTGTTCGTGATCCGAGATCATGCCATTGCACTCTAGCTTGGGCGACAAGAGCAAAACTCCATCTCAAAACATAACAAAAAAAATGTGGAATTCATTCTTAGCTCACAGACAATATAAAAACTGACAGCAGGCCAGATTTGGCCTATAGGCTATAGTTTGCTGCCCCTGTGCTTAATCATAAAAGTATTTTTTCCTGTAAGGTCATAGTTACTCATACTATGAATACTATTTAAGAGAGCAGTGAGGGTTGTTTTTATATTCAAATGGAACCTGTTCCATTATGGAATAAAACCTGGAATTTAATTTTCCAAAATAAAACTTGGAGATGGGCATGGTGGCTCACACCTGTAATCCCAGCATGATTGGGAGGTTGAGGCAGGTGAATCACCTGAGGTCAGGAGTTTGAGACTAGCCTGGCCAACATGGTGAAACCCCATCTCTACTAAAAATACAAAAAAAAAAAAAAAAAAAAAAAAGGTGGGGCATGGTGGCACATGCCTGTGGTTCCAGCTACTAGGGAGGCTAAGGCAGGAGAATCGCTTGGACCTGGGAGGAGCAGGTTGTAGTGAGCCAAAATCATGCCGTTGCACTCCATCCTGGGTGACTGAGCAAGACTCCCATCTCAAAAGGAAAAAAAAAAAACTTGGCTTCTAAAGATAATATTGTTCTGTAGATGGTCTCTGGACTATACTTTCCTCCTTTCTCCCCAATTTTTTTTAGAGCATAAAGGCACTTTCTTAAGACTGTTAGAAGCACTTGGATTGAAAATGTTGCCTGTATAACGGTAACCTGTGTAAACATCAATATGTCAGTAACAGATTATTAGTGCAAAATTTAAGTGTCCATAAACTGAAAGGGAATAATGATTGGTGACTGGGTCTATGAAATTACTAAAGTAAAGCCTAAGCGGAGTGGTAAGCTTTCCTCTTCTGCTACCCTTGTCAGCTGATGTCCTGATATCATTAATAAAGTACTCTTTTTTTAATTAAACATCTGTTCTGAATAATACTTTTTTTTCTTTTTCTTTTTTTTTTAACACCCTACCTTTCAGGTAACTATTGTTGATAGTTTGTATATATCCTTCTGGAATTCTTCTGTGCCTGTAGACATCACAGATAATTTTTTTTCTACTTACAGTTATTTTCTTTTTATTTATTTATTTTTTGAGAGTGTCTTACTCTCTCACCCAGTCTGGAGTTCAGTGGTATGATGATAGATCAACTTCCTGGGCTCAAACAATCCTCCCAACTCAGCCTTCCAAGTAGCTGGGACGAAAGGCATGCACCACCAAGCCCAGATAATTTTTATTTATTTATTTTTTTTCGAGAGACGGTTTTACCATGTTGCCTGGGCTGGTTGTGAGCTCCTGGGCTCAAGTGATCCTCCTGCCTCCTAAAGTGCTTGGATTACAGGTGTGAATCACTGTGCCTGGCCATGTTGTGGTTTCAATATATGCTTACCTAAAGACTAATCATATTGAATATCTTTACATATGCTTATTGCCTATTCATAGAAGTTATTTTGTGAATCTTTTGCCCTGCCCCCCCTCCCCAGCCTCTTTTTTTTTTTTTTTTTTTTTTGAGACAGGATATCACTCTGTTCCCCAGGCTGGAGTGCAGTGGCACAATCACGATTTACTGGAGGCTTGACCTTCCTGGCTCAGACAATCCTCCTGCCTCATTTTCCCAAGTAGCTGGGACCACAGGAGCATTCTACCACACACCTGGCTAATTTTGTGTATGTGTGTGTGGTAGAGACAGTGCCTCCCTATGTTGCCTAGGCTTTTGCCCAATTTTTTTTTAATTTTATTTTTTGAGACAGTCTCGCTCTGTTGCCCAGGCTGGAAGCACAGTTGTGTAATCTCAGCTCACTGCAGCCTCCACCTCCTGGGTTCAATTGATTCTCCTGCCTCAGCCTCCAGAGTAGCTGGGAAAACAGGCATGCACAACCACGCCCAGCCAATTTTTTGTATTTTCAATAGAGATGGGATTTCACCATGTTGGCCAGGCTGGTCTCCAAATCCAGGCCTCCCAAAGTGCTGAGATTACAGGCGTGAGCTACCATGCCTAGTTCTAAGTTTTAGTTAGGTTGTTTGTCTTAATTAATCTGTAAGACTCCTTTAGATTATAAAATTTTTGTTAGATATATGTTTTGCAAATATTTTCCCTAGTTTGTGGCTTGACTTCTAATTTTCATAACAGTATCTTTGAAGAACAAAAGATTTTCATTTTGTTGAAGTCCACCTTGCTGATTTTTAAGTATGTGAATTTAAGTAAAAGCCATAATTATACCTACAATTTTTCTCCTAAAAGATATTAGTCAATCTTCAATTAAGCATACATAACTAGATTTAAGGATAAAAAATTGTTTTTATAGCTGTTTTCGAGGTAAGCTTTTTATTTTCTTCATCTTTTCTATGTAGTATCTTTGCAATAATTCCTAGTCACACATACTACATTTATTTCCGATAGGTTGAGTTGAACTAAATTTTTGTAAATTATATTTATTTTAACTTCTTGCAGCAGCTAATTACTAAATATTTACAATGATAAATTTCTCTAAAATAAACTGCAAAGTTGTCCTCTTTATCAACGCACACTGGCACTTACTGCATTAATTTAATGAAAGAAGATAACTTGATTAGTTTCTAAGTCCAAAGGAAGCCTTCACTCAAGTTACTATCAGGAAAAGCAACTGGTTGCTCAAGCCTTTATTTTTGCAAGTCTTATCCTGCTGCTTTCCTGGCAAGGATGGTGTTTACTTTCTCCAGTACCACAGAAGGAGCCTGTTTAGCCTCCTGCATCACTGGCCAAAATGCAGCTGAGTGCTGGTTACAGCATCCTTATCTGGCACAGTGTAGGAAACAGCAAGAAACATTGATTACTTAGTGGTGATGGATTTTGTGTTACTGGCAGCTCAAAAATTTACTCTTAACAGGCTGAGAGAAGTTTATAGGAATGTGGAGAGTGTTACATAATCATAGATTCTTGTGGGTCATTAACATTATTCAGTGCTTCAAAGTACTTGGCAGCGTTGTCTGTTGAGTATAGCACTAGACTAGCAATGGAACGAGTAATATTTTAAAGTAGGCTTGAAGTTTCTCTGTTATTTACCTTGAGCAAATTTCTCCATTATTCCTACTGTCTTCATTCGCTAGAAATACTGTGTGAGCATAATTTAGGTTCTAGATTAAAGGACAATGAGATTTTTTTGTTTTTTTTGAGATGGAGTCTTGTTTTGTCGCCCAGGCTGGAGTTTAATGGTGTGATCTTAGCTCAGCTCTCTTCAATCTTTGCCTCTTGGGTTCAAGTGATTCTCGTGCCTCAGCCTCTCGAGTAGCTGGGACTACAGGCGTGGACCACCACACCCAGCTAATTTTTGTATTTTTATTTATTTATTTATTTATTTATTTTTTACCTGTGTGGCAGTAGCTGGACAGCGCCAACGTTGCGGCTCCCCAGCTGGGCACAGGAAAGCGCATGCGCAGGCCGCCTAATTTTCGTATTTTTAGTAGAGATGGGGTTTCACCATGTTGGTCAGGATGGTCTTGAACTCCTGACCTCAAGCAATCTGCCCACACAGCCTCCCAAAGTGCCGAAATTACAGGTGTGAGGCACTGCACCCAGTGGCAGTGGTATTTTTAAGGGTAGTCGGTCCACAACTATGAAAAAAATTTACCGAAATGCATATATTCTTTTTTCTCTTTTTATTTTGAAAAAATTTAAATTTGCTGAAAAGTCGCAAGAAAGCACAGTTGATAAACCTATGTCCTTCACCTAGATTTATCACTAATGTTTTTTATAGCTGACTTTAAAAAATCTTTTTAGACTTACAGAAAAGTTGTGAAAATATTACAGAATCCCTCTATACCTTTCACCAAGTTTCCCCTAGTGTTAACATCTTATACAGCCCCCGTCCCATTACCAGAATCAGGAAATTAATATAGAATCAGTATTGTTAACTAATTCATAGGCCTTATTTGAATTTTATCAGTTTTTCACTAATGTCTCTTTTCTAGTCTAGGATTTTTTGGTGTCCATAAATAAAGGTGGGTGAGATGGGACACATTCTCAGAAAATTCTCTTTGTGTATACTGTGCATTAGTAAGGCCTTGTAGATATCTTCAGTTAATTTTTATCTATCTATCTTATCTATATCTATTTGAGATGGAGTCTCCCTCTGTCGCTCAGGCTTCCCTGCAGGGGTGCAGTCACAGCTCACTGTACCTTCAAACTCTTGGGCTCAAGCACTCCTCCTACCTCAGACTTTTGAGTAGCTGGGACCACAGGCTCATGGCACCACGCCTAGCAGGTATCTTCAGTTTAGCCTGTACTGGTTGGTAACTGGAGAATAGTTCAGAATGGTGTTCTGTGGGCATTCTCTGCCATGCTTGGGTGTTTCTGTGTTTCAAGGTATATGTTTAGGGTTTCCCATTTATACCAAGCAAATAGGAACTTTTCTTTGAGAAAAAGAGGAAAAATAGTTATTCCACTTCTTTTTTTCCTATAGGAATTCTTTCTGTTTTGTGTTGATTTATTAACCAGGCTTGGTTATAGTTAAGCTTGCTATTCAATAACTAAGTTAAAATGAAGGAAAAGAGAACATTAATTCAGGCCGGGCTGGCGGCTCATACCTATAATCCCAGCACTTTGGGAGGCCGAGGCGGGTGGATCACGAGGTCAAGAGATCGAGACCATCCTGGTCAACATGGTGAAACCCCATCTCTACTAAGAATACAAAAAATTAGCTGGGCATGGTGGCACGAGACTGTAATCCCAGCTACTCAGGAGGCTGAGGCAGGAGAATTGCCTGAATCCTGGAGGCGGAGGTTGCGGTGAGCCGAGACTGCGCCATTGCACTCCAACCTGAGTAACAAGAGCGAAACTCTGTCTCAAAAAAAAAAAAAAAAAAGAATTCGAGACCAACCTGGCCACCATGGCGAAACCCCATCTCCACAGCTGGTGCCTGTAATCCCAGCTACTCGGGAGGCTGATGCAGGAGAATTGCTTGAACCCAGGAGGTAGAGGTTGCAGTGAGCTAAGATCACGCCTCTGTACTCCAGCCTCGGTGACAAAGACTCTCAAAAAAGAAAAAAAAAGATTAACTCAGAAAAATATAAGTTTAGTAAGGTGATATTCCATGTTAGACTAGAACTTTTAGTTGAATATGTCTATAAATTTTTTTTTTTTTTTTGAGATGGAGTCTTCCTCTGTCACCGGGCTAGAATGCAGTGGCGCGATCTCGGCTCACTGCAGTCTCCACCTCCTGGGTTCAAGAGATTCTTCTGCCTCAGCCTCCCGAGTAGCTGGGACTACAGGCACGCACCACCACACCCAACTAATTTTTATATTTTTAACAGAGACAGGGTTTCACCATCTTGGCCAGGATGATCTCAATCTCTTGATCCACCCACCTCAGCCTCCCAAAGTGCTGGGATTACAGGCATGAGCCACCACTGCCAGCCTTATAAAATATACTTATAGGTTATAATTTAACTAAAAGTATAGCTTTCTAAGTTATAATTTATTTAAACTTAGAACTCGGGGAAAATGTGACTTTTGCTGTGCAGGAGACATGTAAATGTTACAGTTATGTGACATGTATTTATTGTCTCTTCTGTTCAGGTCAGAATGCTTTGATGATACCCTATTTGTTCAGATTGTCTGCTCGGCATGCCCAGGCTTGATGAAAGGAATCAAGTACTGTTTAGCTGTACTGTCCAAGAGACACCTGTTTTTTTCCACTAGTTGAGGCCTTAACAGAAAGGTTTGAAAAATTTAGTTGTATGTCAGAACTTAGCATATTTGAAGAGGTTTTAGCATGGGTGCGTGGGGAATGATTTGTTTGCCCCCAAGCCAGAAGTCATCACACCTTTGGCTTAGTGTTGAGAACAGAGTACACATTCATAGCAGCAGCTGTTTGAAAATACTAGTTCATGATGAAAAAAAAAAAATTTTTTTTTCTTTTTTTGAGGCAAGGTCTGGAGTGCAAGTGGCATGATCTCGGCTCACTGCAACCTCTGCTCCTGGGTTTACACGATTCTCCTGCCTCAGCCTCTCGAGTCGCTGGGATTACAGGCACACACCACCACATCCAGCTAGATTTTTGTGTTTTTAGTAGAGACGGGGTTTTACCCTGTTGGCCAGGCTGGTCTTGAACTCCTGAGCTCAGGCAATCCACCTGCCTCGGCCTCCCAAAGTACTGGGATTAGAGGTGTGAGCCATCACACCTGGCCAAAATTTTTTTTTAAATAAAAAAAAAATACTAGTCTATAACAATGTACTTTTTTTCCCAAGTTCTCCTTTTACTATATAATATTCATAAATATTTGTCTTAGTCATTTTATACAGAACTTAAAAAAATTTATACTGATACATGGCCAGGTGTGGTGGCTCACACCTGTAATCCCAGCACTTTGGGAGGCTGAGGTGGGCAAATCACTTGAGGTAAGGAGTTCGAGACCAGCCTGGCTAACATGGCAAAACCCTATCTCTACAAAACATACAAAAATTATCTGGGCATGATGGTGCGAACCTGTAGTTCTAGCTACTCGGGAGTCTGAGACATGAGAATGGCTTGAACCTGGGAGGTGGAGGCTGCAGTGAGCTGAGTTCACGGCATTATACTCTACCTGGGCGGCAGGGCAAGACTCTTGTCTCAAAAAAAAAAATTTAGGCCGGGCGTGGTGGCTCACGCCTATAATCCCAGCACTTTGGGAGGCCAAGGTGGGTGGATCACGAGGTTAAAAGATCGAGACCATCCTGGTCAACAAGGTGAAACCTCGTCTCTACTAAAAATACAAAAATTAGCTGGGCACGGTGGCACACACCTGTAATCCCAGCTACTCGGGAGTCTGAGGCAGGAGAATTGCTTGAACCCAGGAGGCAGAGGTTGCGGTGAGCCAAGATCGCGCCATTGCACTCCAGCCTGGGTAACAAGAGCGAAACTCCGTCTCAAAAATAAAAAAATAAAAAAAATTTATATTTATACACACTGAATACCTGTAATAGTCTAGCACTCTATTTTTGTTTTATCTTTTTTTCTTTTGGTACTATATTAGTGAAAGATTTTTAAATTGGGCATTTAAAAATATGTGACTGTAGATAAAAAAACATTAAAGGAAACATAGGAATATCTAGGTGAAACATGGGGGCTACAAAGTCAAGGCCAGAGGCTGTTATATCTGACATTTTTGTTTATTTGTTCTTCTTTGGAGCTGGGAGAAAAGAGATAATTTATTGACTACCCAGTGTTTTGTTTGTTTATTTGTTTGTTTTTTGAGACAGAGTCTTGTTCTGTCGCCAGGTGCCAGGCTGGAGTACAATGGCACAATCTCAGCTCACTGCAGTCTCTGCCTCCTGGATTCAAGCAATTCTCCTGACTCAGCCTCCCGAGTAGCTGGGACTACAGGCGTTTGCCACAACCCCCAGCTAATTTTTTTGTATTTTTTAGTAGAGACGGGGTTTCACCATGTTGGCCTGGATGGTCTCGATCTCTTGACCTTGTGATCCGCCCGCCTCGGCCTCCCAAAGTGATGGGATTACAGGCGTGAGCCACCACACCTGGCCTTTGTTTGTTTTCGAGACAGTCTCACTCTGTCGCCAGGCTGGAGTGCAGTGGCCCGATCTTGGCTCACTGCAACTTCTGCCTCCCAGGTTCAAGCGATTCTCCTGCCTCAGCCTCCCGTGTGGCTGGGACTACAGGCACGCACCACCATGCCCAACTACTTTTTGTATTTTTAGTAGAGATGGGGTTTCACCATGTTGGCCAGGGTGGTCTCAATCTCTTGACCTTGTGATCTGCCCACCTTGGTCTCTCCAAGTGCTGGGATTACAAGTGTGAGCCACCACGCGTGGCCATTTATTTTTTAAACATAAAGGTCATGAATGAATTAATGGAGGGGCATGTCATAAAATCAGAGAGCACCTCCATGTCTGTGTCTGAGGGTTGTTATATCTGCCTCACAAGTGATGAAGAAGAGTCTTTGAGACAGCATGCAAATTCCTAGTTGCTATGCATTAGTAAGATGCATAAACCTTCTAAAATGTAGGAATATAGTGGCACACCATTAAGCCATAGATAAATGCTTTGGTATAAATAGCACCTTGTAGTTCCAGTTTTTCTTGCACTAAGTTCCCAATTAACATTTATCATGCAAATAATTGAGAGCCATTTCTGCTTTATTTCATACTTCACACTTTCTAAGAATGATGAGTCACAAAATAAAGTCTTAAATTAGGAAATTCTCAAAAATAGAAAAGCCTTCAGAAAGAATTTTTTTTGAGATGGAGTCTCTCCCTGTTGCCCAGGCTGGAGTGCAGTGGCACGATCTCAGCTCACGGCAACCTCTGCCTCCCAGGTTCAAGCGATGCTCCTGCCTCAGCCTCCTGAATAACTGGGATTACAGGTGTGCACCAGCACACACAGCTAATTTTTTGTATCTTCAGTAGAGACGGGGTTTCACCATCTTGGCCAGGCTCTTGTTGAACTCCTGGCCTTGTGATCATCCTCCCACCTTGGCCTCCCAAATTGCTGGAATTTGGAGTATAGGAGTAAGCCACTATGCCCGGCCCAGAGAGGGTTTTTAAATGTTCAGAAGGGGTTGGTTTATTAGCTGAAGACTGCTTTTATTCCATTTTTGTTGTTTTTTTCTTTCTTCAAGCAGATCTGTCTCTCAGTGGCAATAAATGCCATCTTTTCATCCACACTTACAGTCCTCTTTGGTGACTGGCATAATAATGTTATTAATGACATACTTGAGTGAGTTAAATGAAATGCCCAGATCTTAAGGCTCTAGTAAGATGCTATACATGGTGTACTTTTCTTAGTCTTAGAACTAACTACAAAAAATAAATATATTTGATTTTTCAGATGTAATTTAGATGCCAGGAGACCAGAATTGGGTCTGTTTCTGCTGTTCAACCTTAACACATGGCTCTTCATGTCTGTTTCTTCATCTTCAAAGTGTGAAAATTAATGATAACTAGTTCATAGAGCTGTTTTAAAGAATAAACAAAATACCATGTAAAATGCTTACCACTGTGTTCAGAGCATAATGCTTAACACCTTGTTTAAAACAAAAAGCAATCCCTTCATGTATGGGGTCTGTATTTTCACCTTTTTCTTATCCTTGAGATATTTCAGTCTCCTCAGGTCCTCTGGAATAAATGTGGTGTTAAGGGTGGCTAGTCCTCGTGCATTCAGTGTGGGCAGCCTCTAGAAGCTGATGCCTTCTATAAGGCAGAATTGATTGGTTCCAAATAGCCCAAAAGAGTGCATACAGGCTGAGCATAGTGGCTCATGCCTGTAATCCCAGAACTTTGGGAGGCTGAGGTGGGTAGATCACCTGAGGTCAGGAGTTCAAGACCAGCCTGGCCAACATGTTGAATCCCTGTCTCTACTACAAATACAAAAATACATGGTGCTGGGTGCCTATAATTCCAACTACTTGGGAGGCTGAAGCAGGAGATTCACTTGAACCTGGGAGGCAGAGGTTGCATTGAGCAGAGATCACACCACTGCAGTCTAGTCTGAGCAGCGAGACTAGGTCTCCAAAAAAAAAAAAAGAGTACATACATAAGATGAAATTGACAAGGATTTTTCTCTTTATATACTTGCTTTATTTTTTTTAACAGTGTCTTCCATGAAGAAATGATGAAGATGCGACAGGCTAAGCTGGATTATCAGGTGAGCAGAGTCTCCTCTTTTAAAATAGGTGGCCAACTATACTAACCGTGATGTTCTGAAGCCTTGGTAGGACCATGGAAAGAATACTGGAAAGGAGACGGTTCAGGTGGTTACCTGTGAAGTGGTGTCTGGAGTTAGTGGTTACTGAACCAAGGCTCTGGGCTATGGCAGAACCAAAGGGCTTTGAAGATGTCAGCAACAAGATGGGCCTTGGATTTACAATCACCAGAAATTCCTTGGGTTTCTTTCCGAGAAATTAAAAGAATGTTAACATTGTATTTCTTTTTTTTTTGAGACAGAGTCTCACTCTGTCCGCCAGGCGCCAGGCTGGAGTACAGTGGCGCAATCTCTGCTCACTGCAACCTCCGCCTCCCGGGTTCAAGCAATTCTCCTGCCTCAGCCTCCTGAGTAGCTGGGACTACAGGCATGCGCCACCACACCCAGCTAATTTTTGTATTTTAGTGGAGATGGGGGTTTCACTATGTTGGTCAGGACGGTCTCAATCTCTTGACCTCGTGATCTGCCTGCCTCGGCCTCCCGAAGTGCTGGGATTGCAGGCATGAGCCACCTTGACTGACAGCATTGTATTTCTATGTAGTCATTTGGTTCTCCTACCTTAAGTACCTCTCTACCATGTAATTTTGCTTAACTACAAGATGCTGTTCTTATGCTAAAATGCAGATCTGAAACTTGATGCTGTGCTGTTTTAAAATCTTAATCGCATGGAGAATAATTTTCTCCACAGAGTTGCTGGCACATTTAGTTTGTTTTCTCCATTAGACTAAGCTTTGTGAGAACAGGAGCCAAGCATATTTTGGATAACCATTATATGAGAAGTTCTCAGCATAGTGCTGGACATGTAGTAATTCTTCATTAAGTATTTGAACAAAGGAAGGAATAAATGAACGGTTTTGTGGCATTACATGCTGCGATCATCATGTTTAGCCAGGTTAGAATGTATACGCAGCATTTGTTGCATTTATATTTATTTTTTTATATGAATCTATTCTAATTCAGCAAATTCTATAGCTAGGATTGCTAACAGTCAAGATGCGTGAATTCAGTAGGTGATTAAAAGTCTCGAAAGTTTTGTCTTCTCTTTATGTGGTTGGTGGAACTAATAATGGGACTTCTAGCCCAATAAATTATTTTAAAGGTGGTATTATTGAAAACTAAGAGACGAATTTACCATGATCATGGGGAAAATTCTGTTACACACACACGAACGTACACACTTATCCCTTCCCGCAGAGATCACAGTAATTGTGATGAGCCCTTTATTTTCTTCATTCTATTGTAGAGCAAATTGAATTTAGGGAGAAGTGGGTACAAAAATGTAGATTTTTGATTTATTTGTATTCATTTTTATTCTTAGGCATCTTAGTATCATAAGGCACAATTGTACCTACTTTGCTAACATTAAGTCAAATCTATGGTTCATCTATCAAGCATGTTCTAAGACATTAGTCTTTAAATTTTGTATATAGATATATTTTCTGTTTTTTTTAAGGTGGTCCTAATATTTTGTAATTTGTATTCTTTTCATTGAAAATACTACACGTGGTATGAATGTTACTTTTATAAGCCTTTCTATAGCACAATTTTTTTAAATTATGTTTTTACTCAGGTAATAAAAACATAAGAATTCAAACAATATAAAAGTGATGTTTGCTGAAAACATCTCTCTCTACTTGGCTCAGTTATTTATCAGTGACCACCACTGACTTTTAATGTATCTTCCAGAGATAGTCAGTGAATTTAGAGACATAAAATTTTATGGGAATTGTTTTTCACATGGCTAGGAGTTTCAAAGGACTTTTCTAAAATTAAAAAAAAATCTCTTTGGACCAGACATATAAATTTTGGTGTTAAATAATGTACAAGAAGCTGACATATTAGTGTTCACCTGTACTCCCAGCTGCCCAGGAGGCTGAGGCGCAGAAGGATCCCTGAGCTCAAGTGTTTTAGTTCAGTCTGGGCAACACAGCAAGACACCACCCTCCATCTCTTAAAAAAAAATGTATGAGAATATCATTGGGGCCATGAAAGGCCAACAGGTTTTTAAGAAGGAAGTTACTCAGCTGGAGGTAAGGGAATTTCCACAAATGCAAGCCGAGCATTCAAATTGTGTATAACAACAAAGGCAGCACCACATAATGAATAAAACATTGTCCTGGGAGTCAGAAGTGTTTGGTTCCAGTTCTGGCTCTGTCGTTATTCAGCTGTGCGATTTTAGATAAAGTCTTTAAAGTCAGTTGGCCTCAGTCATTTCATCTGTAGAGTGAGGTGAGACTGAATAAAATAATAGAATGTTAGAAAGGATCTTAAGAGTGTCTACTGCTGGGCATGGTGGCTCACACCTGTAATCCAGCACTTTGGGAGGCCAAGGCGGGTGGATCACGAGGTCAGGAGATCGAGACCATCCTGGTCAACATGGTGAAACCCTGTCTCTACTAAAAATACAAAAATTAGCTGGGCATGGTGGCGTGTGCCTGTAGTCCCAGCTACTCGGGAGGCTGAGGCAGGAGAATTGCTTGAACCCAGGAGGTGGAGGTTGCAGTGAGCCGAGATCGCACCATTGCACTCCAGTCTGGGTAACAACAGCGAAACTCCGTCTCAAAAAAAAAAGGAGTGTCTACTAAGTTAGAGCCAAGATGGAGGCATATTGAGGAAGGCCAGGCCACAGCTCAGCCCAGGCATCCCAGGTGGGCAGTATCTTGGTGGGAATCTCACAGTCCAGAGTAGGCCAACCTAACCTGCCCAAGGAACACAGTGCATACCCGTTGGTGACGGCACACCGTAGCAGTTACCTCAATGGAGGTGGGAGAGGCTGGGGAATCCCTGCCCAGATGTACATTAGATTAGACTCAGGAATTTTGCTATGGCAGTGTCTCTTTGGTTGAATGTCACTGCTCTCGAGCTTTGTAGGATAAGAAACAGCTAAAAACAACTGAAATTAATCAGTCTCCTGAAGTTTGCTTCATATGAGCCAGTCTCATAAATGATAAATCTGAATCTGAGAATGACTTTCTAGTGAACTGTACGTTAGAATTAGCTGGTCATTACATTCCCAGTAGAAACAAGTTTGCAGTCAGTCAGAACATGGCTTGGTATGTTTGAAATAAAATCAGGTGGAGTTTGTAAAGTGATCTTTATACTGACACATTAAAATATGATGGTATGACTAATTCACCTGTTCTGAAGGGATGTACCCACCCAAGGAAGGAGATTTGCATGTGGTCAGGACAGTCTGCCTGCTTTAGACTAGAGACACAAGGTAGATCTTGCTCTTTCCCTTCCCTTAACTCATCTTTCATCATTCAGCTTACAATATTATTGATTAGGTTTCATATCTGTCATGCTTTCCTCGTATTATAATCTTAGAATTTAATGTTTAAAATTTCTACATCTCCAGATAATTGACATGTGGCTGTTTTTCTTCTACATAGATTTTAAACAGCTTTATTAAGATATAATTCACATACTGTAAATATACACCTATGTAAAGCATGCAAATGATTTTTAGATCTTAGAAATGGAATCATACAGTATGTGGTCTTTTGTGTCTGGCCACTTTGGCTTAGCATAAAGTTCACCCATGTTGTAAATGTGCCAGTACTTCATTCCTTTTTATTGCTAAATAACATTTCATTATATGGATATACCACATTTTGTTTATCCATTCATCAGTTGATGGACTTTTGGGTTGCCTCCACTTTTTGCATATTATAAATAAGGCTGTTCTGGATATCTGCAAATAAGTTTTTGTGTGGACCCGTTTTCATTTCTTTTGGGTATATACCTAGGAGTAGAATTGCTGGGTCATATTGTAACTCTGTTTAGCATTGTAAGGAACCGTCAAGACTCTTTCAAAAGGCTGAACCATTTTACATTCCTACCAGCAGTGTATGAAACTTTCAGTTTTTTCGCTTTCTTTTTTTTTTTTTTTTTTTTTAATATGGAACCTTTACGAGTTCACGTGTGGTTTTTGTGCAGGGGCCATGCTAATCTCTGTATCATTCCAGTTTTCACTATATGGGCTGCCAAAGCAAGCACAGTTTTTCCATAGTCTTTTTTTTTTGAGACAGAGTCTTACTCTGTCACCCAGGCTGGAGTGCAGTGGTGTAATTTTGGCTCACTGCAATCTCTGCCTCCTGGGTTCAAGTGATTCTCCTGCCTCAGCCTCCCAAGAAGCAGGGATTACAGGTGCCCGCCACCATGCCCAGCTGATTTTTCTATTTTTAGTAGAGACAGGATTTCGCCATGTTGACCAGGCTGGTCTCGAACTCCTGACTTCAAGTGATCCACCCGCCTTGGCCTCGAAAAGTGCTGGGATTACAGGCAAGAGCTACTGAGTCTGGCCAGTTTTTCCACATTACCAACACTTGTTATTGTCTGTGATTTAGGGCCATTTAGTGGGTGTGAAGTGGCATCTCCTAGTTTTGATTTGCATTACCCTAGTGACTAATTATGTTAAACTTTTTATTTTTCTTTTAATGTTTGTGGTGCCCCCCCTTTTTTTTTTGAGACAGGGTCTTGCTCTCTATCACCCAGGCTGGAGTGCAGTATTATGGTCATCGCTCACTAAAGCCTTGACCTCCAGGACTCAAGCAATCCTCCCACCTCAACCTCCCAGGTAGCTGAGACTATAGGCATGCACCACCACACTTAGCTAATTTTTCTTTTTTTCTTCATCTTCCTATTTTTAGAGATGAGCTCTCTTGTGTGTTTCCCGGCCTGATCTCAAGCTTGTGACCTCGAGTGATCCTCCTTCCTCTGCCTCCCAAAGTGCTAGGATTAATAAGCATGAGCCATCATTCCTGGCCAAGCTTTATAGTTTTTGCTTTTATACTTTCTGTGGCCTATTTTTAAAACTGATAGATAATTGTACATATTTATGGGGTACATTTGACATTTGATACACGCACACAATGTGTAATGATCAAATTATTGTAATGATCAGGTTATTTAAGATATCCATCACCTCATTTATTGTTTCTTTGTGTTGGGAACATTTCCAATCTTCTAGCTATTTTGAAATATACAATAAATGATTCTTGGCAGGGTGTGGTAGCTCATGCCTGTAATTCCAGCACTTTGGGAGGCCAAGGTGGGTGGATCATGAGGTCAGGAGCCTGGCCAATATGGTAAAACCTCATCTCTACTAAAAATACAAAAATTAGCCAGGCATGGTGGCATGAGCCTGTAGTCCCAGCTACTTGGGAGGCTGAGGCAGAAGAATCACTTGAACC
The DNA here is from genome assembly GCF_049354715.1 of Callithrix jacchus. NCBI lineage: Eukaryota > Metazoa > Chordata > Mammalia > Primates > Cebidae > Callithrix > Callithrix jacchus. Next base: position 16,241,880 of record NC_133510.1, read on the forward strand.
CGGAAGGCAGAGGTTACAGTTAGTTGAGATCACCCCACTGCACTCCAGCCTGGCCAACATAGTGAGACTCCATCTCCAATCAATCAGTCAATCAATGAGTTTTAACTATAGTCACCTTCTTGTGCTATTGAACACTTGAACATATTCCTTCTAACTGTATATTTGAATTAATTGCTGTGTATAGTGTGAAACAGATTCAGCGTCATTCTTTAGCATGTGGATATCCAGCTATCCCAACACCATTTATTGAAATACTTTTGTATTGAACATAATGGTGCTTTTATTTTTACTGGTTTCACTAGGATACTCTTTTTTTTTTTTTTTTTGAGACAGAGTCTTGCTCTGTCGCCCAGGCTGGAGTGCAGTGGCACAATCTTGGCTCACTGCAACCTCCGCCTCCCAGGTTCAAACGATTCTTGTGTCTCAGCCTCCAGAGCCGCTGGGATTACAGGCACCCACCACCATCCCTGGCTAATTTTTGTATTTTTAGTAGAGACGGAGTTTCACTATGTTGGCCAGGCTGGTCTTGAACACCTGGCCTCAAGTGATCCACCCACCTTGGCCTCCCAAAGTGCTAGGATTACAGGTGTGAACCAACATACCTGACAAGATACTCTTATTTTCACGGTATGTGGGCACCTTAGCTGGCTGCAGAATGGATTGTCTTTATTTATTTATTTATTTGAGATAGAGTCTTGGTCTATTGCCCAGGCTGAAGTGCAGTGGCATGATCTTGGCTCACTGCAACCTCTGTCTCCTGGGTTCAAGCGATTCTTATGCCTCAGCCTCTGGAGTAGCTGGGACTATAGGCACATGCCACCATGCATGGCTAATCTTTTGTATTTTTAGTAGAGACGGGATTTCACCATGTTTGCCAGGCTGGTCTTGAACTCCTGGCCTCAAGTGATCTGCCCACCTCAGCCTCCCAAAGTGCTGAGATTACAGGCTTGAGCCACCATGCCCAGCCCAGAATGGATTTTCTGATTCTTGCTATGATATTCCTGGCATGGACACACATTAGGTGGAGAAAGTTTATTTCATCTGATGAAAATGGATTAAAGTATAACATAGTCCCTTTGAGCCCAGTTGCTCATCTGTTTGTGTGTACCCTCTAAGAGAGGTCATCACTGGACTTAATGATATTTTAAAAAGTCTAGTTGAAAATTTTTAGTCTTCCTATGATCTCCCTTTGTGGGCAGGGAGATTAGTTATTTATTTATTTTTTTTATTTTTTGGGACAGAGTCTCGCTCTGTCGCTAGGTTGGAGTGCAGTGGCGCGATCTCAGCTCAGGCTCACTGCAACCTCCACCTCCCGGGTTCAGCCGATTCTTCTGCCTTAGCCTCCTGAATAGCTGGGACTACAGGCACATGCCACCATGCCCAGCTAATTTTTTGCATTTTTAATAGAGACAGGGTTTCTGCCTTGTTGGCCAGGCTGGTCATGAACTCCTGAGCTCAAGCGATCCACCTGCCTCGGCTTCCCAAAGTGCTGGGATTACAGGTATGCGCCATTGCGCAGGCCAGACCTTTATTATTTTATTGGATAAATTTATTTCATGGAAATTTCCTCCTATCTAATCTCCTTTATTTTCTTATTGTTTATTTTGACATCACCATTCAGTATTTTGCCTCCAGGCAATAATTGTAAGACATACCACTAAATTCTTGGGAAGACAGATTCTTTTATTTTCAATTTCCAAGATAATTAGGAAGTTTAAAGGTGATTAAATTTTAGTTACATGACACTTAAAATCATGAAGGCAGTGTATTTTAATTGCTTTTAGGGCATCTAACCATCAACTTTGGCTTTCTTCCTATCTCCCTGACTTACCCTTTCTTGGTTATAAGTCCTTCCTTTATGTAGCCTTGTTTAAAGCACTCTTAGCTTTCAGGGAAGTAAAATATAAATGAAGTAAGAATTGACATTGTTAAAATTCAAACACAAGTAGCAGTTCTCTCCTCCCTTACCCAAACTGCATGACAGTTTTCTCCAAGATGGCAGCTTGCATGTATATATTTAATGACATTTTTCTTACTTGTAAACTTGGACAGTAGTTATAGTCTATTCAATACTGAGGTATAGTAGCTGTGGCCCTAATTACAGTTTGAGTCTACAGTTGTTTTTTTCTCAAGTCATTGATCTAAATGAGTTTGATTGGTCTTGAAGTAGATAGAGACTTCCCCAGATACCTTGGCGGGATCACTGTGGTTAGGGGTCTAGTCTGCCCTTTACAAGTCTGAGAGTTCAGTTTGTCATTGAACCTAAATATAACCAGGTCCTTTGGCACAAATTCACACTAAACTCACACCAGTAAGTTATAAAACCAGAATCCCAAGTTATTAATTTACAAGGGGAGCTGTACTCTTTCAATGTGTATTCATCTCTACTCTTTTCCTGGGAATACGAAGAAGTTAAGCTGCAAATTAGAGGGCTGACTGGTGAGCAAGGAATCAGAGGGAATGAGGTCAGGAGTTGGAGACCAGCCTGGCCAATATGGTGAAACCCCATCTCTACTAAAAATATAAAAATTAGCTTGGCAAGGTGGCATGTGCCTGTAATAACAGCCACTTGGGAGGCTGAGGCAGGAAAATTGCTTGAACTCAGCAGGCAGAGATTGCACTGAGCTGAGATCAGGCCACTGCACTCCAGCCTGAGCAATAGAGTGAGACTCCGTCTCAAAAAAAAAAAAAAAAAAAAAAAAAAAGATATTTTTCTTTCTTGGACAAATCAGATAAACCCTATCAAATTCTAGCTCTTCAGCCTCTCTTTTCTAGACCACAAGCAGAAAACTCCTTTTCTATAGAAAATATTTTCCTTACATGTGAACTTCATCTCTACTAAAAATACAAAAAAATCCAAGTTTCTTACCAGCTCTACCACTTACACTATGTGACTTGGACAACTCACTGAATTCTCTGGGACTCTATGGAGTATCATACCCACCACATGGATTGTAATGAAATAAAATGTATATAAAAACAAGGACAGGCTGGGCACAGTGGCTAATGCCTATAAACCCTTGTACTTGTACTATGTGTTAGTACCTTCCTTTCCATTTCATTCTTTTTTTTTCTCTCCTGGTCTCTCATGCTTTTTTCCTGACTTTTCTTGCTACCATAGCCTTTATCTTGCTTTTATTTATAGAGTTGACTGCTTTCTATTTGATATGTTCCAACTGCCATTTTTTCTCTTCACCTTTGACCCAAATTTGATTTCTAATTATGCAAGATAAACAAGAATGCCAAATTTACTGCTCTTTGACTGCTTAAAACATGGAAATAATTTGAGTTTTAGAGAATATTTTTTTCTTCCAGTTATAAAAGAAAACTTTGGAAAAAAAAAAAAAACTAGAAAAGAGAAAATGATCATGCCTTAGTCTACCACCTCAAGAAATCACCCTTGCTGTGTTCCTCTGTCTTTCCCCATGTATGTGTGTTTATATGTTTTGAGCTTGGATAACGCTATGATGATTAACATACATCTTCAGTAGACTAGGATCACGGCCTCAGCTTGGTTAGAAATGCATTGTGTGGGGTAGGTGTGGTGGCTCATGCCTGTAATTCCAATACTTTGGGAGGCCAAGGCAGTCAGACTGCTTGAGCCTCAGGAGTTTGAGACCAGCCTGGGCAATATGGGGAAACTGGCCTCCACAAAAAATACTAAAGTTAGCTGGGCATGGTAGCATGCACCTGTAGTCCCAGCTGTTCATATTCAGGAGGCTGAGGTGGAAGGATCGGGTACGCCTTGGAGGTCAAGGCTGCAGTGAGCTCTGATGGTGCCATTGAACTCCAGCCTGGGCAACAGAGTGAGAGTCTTCCAAAAAAAAAAAAAAAAAAAAAAAAAACCAGAAAAAGAAAAAAATGCATTGTACTATTTTAAATAGATCTTTATAGGTGTTAGGTGTTCAAAAGTATTTGTTTAATGAAATAATTGAATCATTACTCTTCTCTGTGCCTCAGTTTTCCCATTTCTTAAGTAAGGAAAAAATAATTTACAAGATGTTTTATGAGGATCAGTGAAAAACAAACTGTAAATGTTGGAAGTGGCTAGGTCTTGTCAAAACTTTCCTGGCTCTCTGTTATATCACTTTTTTCCCAGAGGCTACTACTTGAGAAGAGGCAAAGGAAAAAGCGCCTTGAGCCGTTTATGGTGCAGCCCAATCCGGAAGCCAGGCTACGTCGGGCGAAGCCAAGGACTAATGAGGAGCAGACTCCTTTGGTGAACTGTCATATTCCCCACAGCAATGTCATCTTACATGGTGTGTATTTAGGCAGCATCACTTCCTGCTGGGGTACAATTTTCACAAACCTAGAAGGTAGGAGAATTCTCAGATAGACCAAAGGGATAATATTAGTACCGTTACTGGGTACCTTCTTAAATTTTTATAATCACATTTGGGGTCTTTGAAGAGAATAAAATAAATGATGTAATCAATGGAAGATGCCTTAACGTTTGTGTCCATTTTAGAACTGTTTTCTTTTTTCTGAGACGGAGTTTTGCTTTTTTCTCCTGGTGGAATACAATGGCACGATCTTGGCCCACTGCAGCCTCCTTCTCCCAGATTCAAGTGATTCTCCTGCCTCAACCTCCCACTTCAGCCCCCTGAGTAGCTGGGATTACAGGTGCCCGTCACCACACCTGGCTATTTTTTTAATATTTTTAGTAGAGATTGGGTTTCACCATATTGGCCAGGCTGGTCTCAAACTCCTGACCTCAGGTGATCCACCCACCTTGGCTTCCCAAAGTGCTGGGATTAAAGGCATGAGCCACTGCGCCCAGCCAGAAATGTTGTTTTCTAGATGCCAGATGAATGAGTTTAGAATGACCTATTTGAGGAGCTTTTGATTGTTAAATCATGGCAGAGGTGAATCATGAAACCAGGAATAGGTAGAGAGCATTCATTCTTCCAAGATAGTTCAGAGGACCATCTGAGATGGTGAGGAGGCAGAGGAAGAGTAAGATTATAAGAGCCTTTAAATCGTACCACTTTGTTTTCTTGGTCTTATTCTTAAGTTTCTGAAGTATAGCCTCAGGTACATATTACCTTAGTAACAGAGCATGTTAATGGAATGGACACCAGGCTGGGCATGGTGGCTTAGGCCTGTGATCCCAGCACTTTGGGAGGCTGAAGCAGGCAGATCACTTGAGGCCAGGTGTTTGACACTAAGCTGGGCAACATAACAAGAATCCATTTCTACAGAGAATTTAAAAATTAGCCAGGTGTAGTAGCACACACCTGTAGTCCCAGCTACTCAGGGGGCTGAAGTGGGAGGATTGCTTGAGCCCAGGAAGTCGAGGCTTCAGTGAGCTGTGATTACACCACTGCTCTCCAGCCTGGGTGACAGAGTAAGTTCCTGTCTCAGAAAAAAAGAAGACCAGTTCTGACCTACTGTCTTAAGAAAAGTTCTTATGGATGTTAAGAAAGGAGGGGACATAATATGATTTAGTAGTTTTTAATTCTGATCACATATGCCAAACCTACCCAACTAAATAGTGAATAATACTTTGCTCCTTTTTAAAAATTTATTTCATTTTGGCCCTAGGTATTGATGGTCCAGCTGCTGTCCAGAAACCAGATGGAGTTCATGCTCCATCAGTAAGCTCCCCTGTTCTGGAAGAAGATACTGAAAACACCGTGGCTAGTGTTTCCAAGCCAGGACTTAAGGAGAATCTCCAAAAGCATGGTGAGGACTAGTAATGATTTTAAGGCAATTTTTCTTCTTACTCATTTGTAATCTTTTTCTTTTCTTTCATTATAGTTAACAATCTACATGACTCAAAATTACTCATGGTTTAGGGCCACACATAGGTGACAGTATTAAGCATCTTTTACATCTGAATATTGGTCATTTTCAGCAATGGTAGTATTTATACTATTGCCTGAGAAAAATAAGGTAACTAAATATAAAATGTTAGCTACCATAGATGACTGTTTCTCTCCTTTTAACTATTTTTAGTTCCCACCCTTTTCTGACAGAGTTGTCACTCAACCCCCTCTACTCTGCCTCCACTTCATAGTTTGTGATGATTGACAGCCTTTCTGCTAGTTGGAGCTCTCATTTCCATAAATATTCCCATACATTTCAAAGATCCCTTGTAGTCTGCTTTCCTTTTTAAAAAAATAATTTTATAATGAGAAGGGGTCAAGCATCCCCTTTTCAGAAGAGAAAACTGAAGCTTAATAATGAATAAATATCCATTGGGTACCTACTTTGCATTAGGCAAACATTGCTAGGTCCTGGGATATATAAATCAGGAGAACCTAGCATGGAATGGTAGAATAGATGAACGTTTAAACAACTTCATATATTCACTTATTTAGAAATTATGTTTTGCCTGGGTGTAGTGTCTCATGCCTGTAATCCAACACTTTGAGAGGCTGAGGTGGGTGGATCACCTGAAGGTCAGGAGTTCAAGACCAACCTGGCCAACATGATGAAACCCTCTCTCCTAAAAATAGAAAAAGATTAGTCAGTTGTGGTGGTGGGTACCTGTAATCCCAGCTACTTGGGAGGCTGAGGCGGGAGAATCACTTGAACCCAGGAGGTGGAGGTGGCAGTGAGCCAAGATTGCACCATTGCACTCCAGCCTGGGCAACAAGAGTGAAACTTCTCCAAAAAAAAAAAAAAAAAAAGTATGTTTTGAGGCCAGGCATGATGGCTCATTCCTGTAATCCTAACACTTTGGGAGGCTGAGGCAGGCAGATCACTTGAGTCCAGGGGCTCAAGACCAGCCTGGGAAACATGGAGAAACATCTCTACAAAAAATGCAGGAAGAAAAGAAATTGGCCAGGTGCAGTGGTGCACACCTGTAGTTGCAGCTACTTGAGGGGCTGAGGCAGAAGGATCGATTAAGCCTGGGAAACGGAGGTTGCACTAAGCTTGAGATGGCACCACTGCACTCCAGCCTGGGTGACAGATCCTGTCTCAACAAAAAAAAGTAAAGAAAGAAAATATATTTTGAGTACATACCATATCTCAGGCATTATTCTAGGTACTTAGGATATAAGAATAAACATGGTTCCTGCCCTTATGAAGCTTCATGCACTTAAATAGGCTCGAGCTAGAAAATCAAGGTCCTGAGAGGGCCTGAAAACCTCACTTGGAGGGTTGGGAACCTTTCTAGAGGAAGTGACATCTGAGCTACTGCCTGATACGGGAAGAAGTGCTGGCCAGTTCAGAATGGCAGCAGCTCAGGATATGTGGTCATAGGGAAGGAAGGGGGATGTAGAGAGGTGAGCCAGGAGAGGGAAGTGGGCTCTAATTATATGGGACCTGATAGATCACATAAGAAGTTGGGACTTTAAGGAGTAATAGAACGCTGGGCACAGTGGCTCACACCTGTAATCCCAGCACTTTAAGAGGCCAAGTTGAGAGGCTCACTTGAAGTTAGATGTTGGCCAGCCAGGGCAACATAGCAAGACCCAGTCTACCAAAATGAAATTTTGTAATTAGCTGGGGACGGCAGTACATGCTGGTAGTCCCAGCTACTTGAGAGGTTGTGGCGGGAGGATTGCTCGAGCCCAGGTTATTAAGGATGCAGTGAGCTATGATGATCGTGCCACATCACTCCAGCCTGGGTGACAGAATGAAACCATGTCTCTAAAAACTAAAAAAAATTTGGGTTGGGCAGAGTGGCTCATGCCTATAACGCCAGCACTTTGGGAGGCTGAGGTGGGAGGACTCCTTGAGCCTGGGAGTTTGAGGCTGCAGTGAGCCAAGATTGTGCTGCTGCACTCTAGCCTGTGTGTAGAGTAAGACCCTTCTTAAAAAAAAAAATTAATTAAAAAAAATAACAATAACCTGTGAGGGACTTTTTGTTTTTTGAGATGGAGCTCCACACTGTCACCTGGGCTGGGGTACAGTGGCGCAAACTCGGCTCATTGCAACCTCTGCCTCCCAGGTTCAAGTAGTTCTCCTGCCTCAGCCTCGAGAGTAGCTGGGATTACAAGCACACGCCACCACCCCTGGCTAATTTTTGTGTTTTTATTAGAGGCAGGTTTTCACCATGTTGGCCAGGCTGGTCTTGAACTCGGGTGATCCACCCGCCTTGGCCTCCCAAAGTGCTAGGATTACAGGCATGAGCCACTGCGCCCGGCCGTTCCTCTGGTTCTTTTGATGACTTGAAAATGGCATTTTGCAAACATAGTAATAGATGTAGATATCCATATGATAGTGATATCTCAAGAGTTTTCTGCCTTTTTGCTACCAAATAAAAGTGGGGGTGCCAGGTGTGGTGGCTCATGTCTGTAATCCCAGCACTGTGGGAAGCCGAGGTGGGTAGATCACGTGAACTCAGGAGTTTGAGATCAGTCTGGGCAACTTGGTGAAACCCTGTCTCTACAAAAAATTAGCTGGACATGGTGTAGTCCCAGCTACTCAGGAGGCTGAGATGTGAGGATTGCTTGAGCCCGGAAAGTTGAGGCTACAGTGAGCAGCTGTGATTCGGCCACTGCATTCCAACCTGGGCAACAGAGTGAAACCCTATCTCAAATGATAATAATAATAAGTAGTTAACATTTTAGAGAGCAGAAGGAAAAATATCCTTCACAAACCAAATAATTTTTTAAAGTAACAGTTCTTTTGAGACATAAATTACAGACCATAAAACTCATCCATTTAAAGTGAACAATACAGTCTGGGTGCTCCCTCCTATAATCCTAGCACTTTGGGAGGCAGAGGTGGGCGGATCACTTGAGGTCGGGAGTTTGAGACCAGCCTGGCCAACATGCTTAAACCCTGTCTCCGCTAAAAATACGAAAAAAATTAGCTGGGTGTGGTGGTGGGTGCTTGTAATCCCAGCTATTCAGGAAGCTGAGGCAGCAGGATTGCTTGAACCCCAGGGGCGGAGGTTGCAGGTGAGCAGAGATCGCAGCAGTGCACTCCAGCCTGGGCTACAAGAGCAAGATTCTCCGTCAAAATAAATATATAAATAAAGTGAACAATAAATTGGTTTTTAGTACAGAGTTCCACAACTATATTCACAATCAATTTTACAAAATTTTCATCACCCCCAAAAGAAACCTCATAGCCATTAACAGTCACTTCCCATTTCCCTTCAATCTCCTCAGCAGCCACCAGGCAGCCACCAGCCTACTTTCTGTCTCTGTAGATTTGTCTGTTCTGGAAGTTTCATAGTAATAGAATTATACAATACTTGTTTTTTTGTGTGTCTGGGATTTTACTTAGTATGTTTTCAAGATTCCTTCATGTTATAACCAGTGTCAGTACTTCATTCCTTTTTATTGTTGGATAACACTTCATTGTATGGATAAACCACATTTTGTTGATCAGCTGATGGACATTTGATTGTTCCCACTCTCCCAACTGTTAGGAATAATGTTGCTATGAACACTCATTTTTTTTTTTTTTTTTTGAGATGGAGTTTTGCTCTTGTTGCCCAGGCTGGAGTGCAGTGGCACGATCTTGGCTCACTACAACCTCTGCCTCCCAGGTTCAAGCGATTCTCCTGCCTCAGCCTCCCGAGTAGCTTGGATTACAGGCATGCAACACCATGCCCGGCTAATTTTGTATTTTAAGTAGAGATGGGGTTTCACCACATTGGACAGGCTGGTTTCGAACTCCTGACCTCAAGTGATCCACCCACCTCGGCCTCACAAAGTGTTGGGATTACAGGTGTGAGCCACCACGCCCGGCCTGAACATTCATTTATAAACTTTTGTGTGGGCCTATGTTTTCACTTGAGATTGGTTTTTTTAAATTGACCTTTGTCTTATCCTTGTGTTCTTCAGTAAAGCTAATACCAATCCATTTATGTACCATGTAAAAATAAATCATTTTTCCTTTCTGAGATGGTTGAAGTGCACAAGAAGTGGTTCAGAGAAAAAACCCACACTAATGTTTTTTTTTTGAGATGGAGTTTTACTGTCGTGAGGCTGGAGTACAGTGGCCCGATCTCTGTTCACAGCAACCTCTGCCTCCCAGGTTCAAGCGATTCTCCTGCCTCAGCCTGCGAAGTAGCTGGGACTACAGGCGTGCGCCATCATGCCCAGCTAATGTTTTTTTTTTTATTTTTTTTTATTTTTAGTAGAGATAGGTTTCACCATGTTGACCAGGATGGTCTTGATCTCTTGACCTCATGATCTGCCTTGCTTGGCCTCCCAAAGTGTTGGGATTACAGGTGTGAGCCACTGCACTTGGCCAACAAAGTCACACCATTGTTAATTCCATTTGTAAATCCATGATTTGAGGACCATTTCAACTATTACATGAAGGATAACTTCACCCTGCAGATACCAGATCAGAGACAAGGGAATTTAGTTTAGGTCCTGCTCTGCCTCTGTCTCTTGGGGAAATGACTTTTCCTGAGCCTGTACTCCCACATATAGATCTGAGGCTCATCATTCTTTTATAACACACATTTGACATCTGCATTCCCCTCCAGATTATATACTCCATGAGCAAACAAGAAACAATAGAAAACAAAAAGTAGGTCCAAGCACAGTGGCTCACACCTGTAATCCCAGCACTTTGGGAGGCTGAAGTGGGCAGATCATGTGAGTTCAGGACTTCAAGACCATCCTGGCCAACATGGTTCTCTACTAAAAATACAAAAAAAATTAGCTGGGAGTGGTGACGGGCGCCTGTAATCCCAGCTACTCAGGAGGCTGAGGCAGGAGAATCGCTTGAACCTGGGAGGCAGAGGTTGCAGTGAGCCAAGATGGCACCATTGCCCTCCAGCCTGGACAGCAAGAGTGAGACTCTGTCTCAAAAAAAAAAAAAAAGAAAAGAAAAGAAAACAAAAAGACTAGCAATATCTCCTCCTCTAACTCAAATAAATGTAAGCATAAAATGAAAAAACAGTTTTTCATTCAGCAATTTTAAATTTCCTATAAAAGATGCTCCATAAATCCAAAGTATTAGTATTTCAAACATTCCTAATTAGATTTAGCTAACTAGAAAGAGATTAAGAAAATGCTGGGGGGAATAAAACTGCTGAAGAGAACACTGTAGAGAACACTGAATTTTTTTTATTGTGGTAAAATATGCATTGTAACGGGAAAGTTATTAGTGTTGGCTGAGCATAGTGGCTCATACCTGTAATCCCAGCACTTTGGGAGACTGAGGCGGGCAGATCACCTGAGTTAGAAGTTCGAGACCAGCCTGGCCAACATGGTGAAACCTTGTCTCTACTAAAAATACATAATGAGCTGGGCTTGGTGGCACATACCTGTAATCCCAGCTACTCAGGAGGCTGAGGCAAGAGAATCTCTTGAAGCAGGGAAGCGGAGGTTGCAGTGAGCTGAGAACACGCCACTGTACTCCAGCCTAGGTGACAGAGTGAGACTCTGTCTCAAAAAAAAAAGTTACTAGTGTTACAGCTCTTTTTAGAACTTGTCTAGCAAGTTTTCCTGTTTTTACTGAAAACCTTCCCTTCCCTTTCAAATAACAAGAAATGTACACTGTTTTTTTTTTTTTTTAAGAGTTCGGGTGTCATTCTATTGCTCAGGCTGGGGTGCAGTGGCACAAGCATAGCTCACTTTAGCCTCAAAATCCTGGGCTTGAGTAATCCACCCACCTCAGCTAGCTAGGACTACAGACACACAGGTACCATCATGCCCAGCTAATTTTTTTAAAAAAAGTTTTTATAGAGACAAGTCTCAAACTCATGGCCTCAAGCAATCCTTCTGCCTTAGCCTCCCAAAATGCTAGGAGTACAGGCAGCCACTGTGCCCTGCCTAAAATTTACAACTTTAATTGTTTTTAAGTGTGAGGTTTGGTGACATTAAGTGCATCCACAGTGTTGTGCAGCCGTCACTACCATCCACCTCCAGAACTTTTTCATCACCCCCAGACTTCACACTCACGCAGGATGATGCCTCAGTCTCCCCTGCCCCACCCCCTGCTAACCTCTGTTCTACTTTCTGTCTCTATGAATTTGCCTCATTTATGTATTTGGACAAAATTCTTGTGTTTAGGGAAAGAATAGTTAGGAATATTTTAAGCAAGAAAATTAAAACTATCTTTGTTTCAAAGACCTTTTTTTAAAGCAGTGTTGGCAGTGCTGACAGTTTCTTCCTTTTCTGCTAGAGATCTCTGAAAGTGTGAACTTCGATGATGAGACTGATGGAACATCCCAGTCAGCATGTTCAGAAAGACCCGGTTCTGCATGCAGCCAGAATTCAACCGTATGTAGTTCTGAAACTTCTTCCATTAGAGCTAATTTGACTCTTTCTCAAACATACCTTCAGTATTTAAATACCATTACTGAGTGAGGATTCCTTCAGAAGTGTAAGCTCAAATTTAGCTCATGATCTAATTTCTTCTATCTCAGGTCAGCTATTGTGAGGCTTTGTCCCATTTTCAGACTTAGCTCTTCATTACTCTGAATATTCATATCCTTATTTCACTTTCCAGTTTTCCTTATTCTGTTAGAAGATTGAAGACAGGGATAAACCACTAAGTTGCTTTGTCCACTAAGTGTTTCTCAAAGAGAATAAGATTTTCAGTCCCAGCCGCCTGTTGCTCATGTGTGGCTGTCGTTTCAGGATACAGCCACTTCCGGTTCTGCTACTGCAGCCCAGCCAGCTGATAACCTCCTGGGAGATATAGATGACCTGGAGGACTTTGTGTATAGTCCTGCCCCTCAAGGTGTCACAGTAAGATGTCGGATAATCCGGGATAAAAAGGGAATGGATCGAGGCCTCTTCCCCACCTACTATATGTACTTGGAAAAAGAAGAAAATCAGAAGGTATGAGAATTGATTTCTAAGAAAACTCTTGAGAGAGAGAAGAATGTTATGGGAATAGACTGTTGATGGGCCTTAGGGACCTAACTCTGGTATTAGATCAAGCCAGCTGGAAGTAGATTGTATCTTTTTTTTGAGACAGAGTTTTGTTCTTGCTACCTAGGCTGAAGTACAATGGTGTGATCTTGGCTCCCTGCAACCTCCACCTCCCAGGTTCAAGCGATTCTCCTGCCTCAGCCTCCCAAGTAGCTGGGATTACAGGCATGCGCTACCTCGTTGGCTAATTTTGTATTTTTAGTAGAGATGGTTTTTTTTTTTTGAGACAGAGTTTTGCTCTTGTTACCCAGGCTGGAGTGCAATGGCGCAATCTCGGCTCACCGCAACCTCCACCTCCTGGGTTCAGGCAATTCTCCTGCCTCAGCCTCCGGAGTGGCTGTAGAGATGGGGTTTCTATATGTTGGTCAGGCTGGTCTTAAACTCCCAACCTCAGCTGACCTGCCCATCTCGGCCTCCCAGAGTGTTGGGATTACAGGCATGAGCCACGGTGCCTGGCGATCATATCTTTTAATCCCCATATGCTGTGCTCTCATTTTCTCCAAAGAGTTCATGTTCTGATAGGCAGCAAGCTCTACCTCCCCACAAATAAGAGCTTTATTCACAATGTGGGAAAATGGACAGGTATTTTTTAATGTAATTGTTTTCACCTGTCTCCCATGATTTAGTTTTTGGATGTTACTGTGTGTTCTTTTGGTTTTTCTTTTTATTATGGTAGAACATGACATTGTGAAAGGAGAGTGAGTTTTAGGGAATAGGAATAATTTGAAATATGGAAGAATATATAAGTTAAATGTCTTTTTTTCCTCACTCTAGAAGTTCTAATTTATTTTATAAGTTTGAGCCAATTTAATACGTGCCAATGAACAACTTTATTTTACTAATTTTGTATTAATACCAGGTCTTAACAGATGATTTTAAGAGCCTAGAAATGAGATAATGATAGTAGGTGTTGATTGTGCTTGGTCTGTTGTAAAAACTCAATAAATGGTTTTTACAACAGACCAAGCATAAGCATATATGTTGATATATATTATCACCTGTAATCCTTGTAGCCACCTTGTTAGGTAGGATTTCTTATCTCTGCTTTAAAGATGAGGTAACTAGGGCTTAGGGAGTGACTTACCTACCCCAAATTGCACTAAGTGGTGGCAGAGCCAGATTCCAACCTGTTTCTAAAGTCTTGCTGCTTAGCCACTGCCACTCTCCTCCTTCCCTGTTATGGTCCGAGTCTAGTAGAGTTTAGGAAGGATCCGTACATAGGTTGGTATTCATGCCATTGAAGTCACAGTGGTTTAAAACAACAGCAACATGGAAAAAGAGTATTTCCTCCCCGGAGAGCCTTCCCTTTTTCCCCTTGTTGTCTTTTGCCTAATCAAAGCCTTTCCTGATGTGCTCCAGTAGATGTGGTTGACATTCCTTTGTCTGTGTCTCCATGGCATTAAGAAAGCTATCACAGGCCAAGCACAGTGGCTTACGCCTGTAATTCCAGCACTTTGGGAGGCTGAGGCGGGTGGATCACTTGAGGACAGGAGCTCGAGACCAGCCTGGCCAACACAAGGAGACCCTGTCTCTAGTAAAAAATGAAAAACTTATCCAGGAGCTGGCATGCACTTGTAGTCCCAGATACTCGGGAGGCTGAGGCAGGAAAATTACTTGAACCTGGGAGGCAGAGGTGGCAGTAATCTGAGATCATGCTACTGCTCTCTAGCCTGGGTGACAGAGTGAGAGCTTGTCTCAAAAAGAAAGCCATCACAGTAATGAATGAGAAGGTATTCAGGATCCTGTCTCTCCTAAAGTTGGAAAGACTCTTAATCATGGCATTGGATGACCATTGATTATTTATTTACTTATGGGATTTTGTGAGGTTGCCCAGGCTGGCCTTGAACTCCTAAACTCCAGTGATCCCTCTACCTCAGCCTCCCAAGCAGCTGGGATTACAGGCTCATGCCACCTTGCCCAGCTTTGGAGATTTTTTTTAACTGGAAGTTTTAGGGATGACGTTATAACTAATTATATGGAAAATCAAGCCAGTGAATTTAGAAAAATTGTATGGGGAAAAACACCCTGATAGTGAATTCTGATAAGAGAGTTAGAAAAAGGGATAAAGAGCCAAAGATGAACAGCTTGACATATGCTAGGGACTTGTTAAACACTGGCTGAATGAATAGGTAGGACAACCATGGCGGAGGCGGGGCAGGTTCTCTTGAATTCATTTTTGACTGACACTTTTTCTTTTCCCAGATGTTTCTTCTTGCAGCTAGAAAGCGGAAAAAGAGCAAAACAGCCAACTACCTTATCTCCACTGATCCAGTTGATTTATCTCGTGAAGGAGAAAGTTATGTCGGCAAGCTTAGGTGAAAGCAGCCTTAGATCACAGTCCTATTCTTTCTGATAGTCTGATTCCTAGAGTTGCAGAACAGTCCATGTCTTGGTTACAACTAGCATATATTGATGTTGTAATCTTAAAAAAAAAAAAAAGTTGGATGCAGCGGCTCATGCCTGTAATCCCAGCACTTTGAGAGGCCAAGGTGAGCGGATCACTTGAGGTCAGGAGTTGGAGACCAGCCTGACCAAATGGTGGAACCCTGTTTCTACTAAAAATACAAAAATCAGCTGGGTGTGGGAGCACACGCCTATAATTCCAGCTACCTGGTGGGCCAAGGCACAAGAATTGCTTGAACCCAAGAGGCAGAGGTTGCAGTGAGGCAAGATAGCATCACTGGAGCCCAGCTTGGGTGACAGAGTGAGACTCTGTCTCAAAAATAAAAATAAAAAATAAGGCTGGTATGATGGCTCACACTTGTAATCCCAGCATTTGGGGAGGCTAAAGTTGGAGGATCACTTGGGGCTAGGAGTTAGAGACCAGCCTGGACAATATACTGAGACCTCATCTCTTCAAAAAATGTAAAAATTAGTCAGGTGTAGCAGTGCTTACCTGTAGCCCCAGCTACTCAGGAGGCTAATGTGGATGGATAGCTTGAGCATGGAAGTTTGAGGCTGTGAGCTATGATCATGCCACTGCACTCCAGCCTGGGTAACAGCAAGACCCTGTCTCAAATGAATAAATAAATTAATTAATTAAAAGTTAAAATCTCAGTTTCTTCCTTGCTTTAATGAGATATTTTTTAAAAAGTGATGATGAACATTTAGATAGTTGGAGAATAGGCAAATAGGCTTCCATTTTCTTCCTGCCTTCGCTTAGATTGTGTTTGTGTAAGAGAAAAAATACAGATCATCATGGTGACTTTTTCTCCTGACTCCAGATCCAACCTCATGGGGACCAAGTTTACAGTTTATGATCGTGGTATCTGCCCCATCAAGGGCCGGGGTCTGATAGGAACGGCCCACACACGGCAGGAGCTGGCTGCCATCTCCTATGTGAGTGCTGCTCTCCCAAGGCCCTCTTCCTGCCCTCCTGTTGTCCTGCTGGCACTTTCCACCTGGTATAGCTAAAGAACCTCCCCTCTGCAAGCTTGTTTCTATTTCTATGATTTCTGTTGCTATACCACATTCTCCATGTATTTGAGTTTTAGTTATTTGAATTGCCAAGTTGAATTATTTTTTACTCTCAGAATATTTCTTCCCTTATTTCCTCTTCTCTTTTTCTGCTGCCACTTGATGCAGACTTTACTTCTTATCCAGTGGCCAAAGGTTACAATAATTTAAAGTTGCTATTTTTTTGCTTTTAATCTTGTCCTATCTAGTTTATTCTTTTTTCTCTTTTTAATCTTTTTTTCCCTCTTTTTCCATTTATAGTTCACTTGTTTTTAAATTTTATCTTATTATTTGTTTTATTTTACTTTTTTATTTCACACCCAGGAAAGACCTGAGAACTATCTAGCTCATTCTCTACTGCTACCAAATGAATCTTCCTAAAACAAGGCTCCAGATGAGCCTCCTGTTCTGCTTCACATCTTTTAGTGAGTACCCACTGTGTCAGAGCTAATATGGTAGCCTTTGCTTTTCAGACTCCTAGTGGCTCCCTCCCCTTCCCATCACACTAGCCAAGCAGTCCTCCTGTCAGTCCTTTGTCCAACCACTCATCTTTCCTCCCTGGAGAGCCTTCCCTTTTCCCCTTTCTTGCCTTTTGCCTTATCAAAGTCTTTTCTGATGTACTCCACTAGATGTGGTTGACAATCCTTTGTCTGTGTCCTGGTGGCATTTGTAACCCACATGTGCTTTTATTATTTGTTGAAAATGAACCATCTCCACCAGTTGTAAACTCCTGTGACCTTTTACTCACTGCTATATCCACACTGGCACATGGCCTGGCACACAGTAGGTATTCAAAGAGTTGTTGAGTAAGAGAAAGTAAGAAGGAACTGACCCATCTCAGCTGGATTTTTTTATTCAAGTCTCAACTTTCTTAAATTGAAAATAATCACATCATTTGACTCTTGGGAGGTTTTATCTACATGCCTGAGAACCATTTGACTTCACACTTTGATGTAAAGTACCTTTCCTCTATAGCTCTCATATATAATCTGCTTGGCTTTGCTGGGTGCAGTGGCTCCCACCTGTAATCCCAGCACTTTGGGAGGCCGAGGCAGGCAGATTGCTTGAGCCCACTAGAGACCAGCCTAGGGAATATGGTGAAACCCCGTCTCTACTAAAAATACAAAAATTAGCCAGACATCGTGGCAGGCTCCTGGAGTCCCAGCTACTAGGGGCGCTGAGGCAAGAGGATCACCTGAGTCTTGGGATGGTCAAGACTGCAGTGAGCTGTGATCGCGCTGTGCATTCTAGCCTGGGCGACAGCATGAGATCTTGTTTAAAAAATAATAATCTGCTTGGTGGCCTGGCTTGGGATTCATGCCTGTAATCCCAGCACTTTGGGAGGCCAGGGAAGGCGGATCACCTGAAGTCAGGAGTTTGAGACCAGCCCGGCCAACATGGCAAAATCCCGTCTCTACTAAAAATACAAAAAAATTAGCCGGGCATGGTGGCTGTTTTTGAGTCTCTGTTTACAGCAAAGTAATAAAATTATTTTTGGTACACTTGTTTGTTTTGAGACAAAGTCTCACTCCTGTCACCCAGGTTGGAGTGCAGTGGCATGATCTCGGCTCACTGTAGCCTCTGCCTCCTGGGTTCAAGTAATTCTCCTGCCTCAGCCTCCCAAGTAGCTGGTGCCTGCCCCTGTGCGTTCTAATTTTTGTATTTTTAGTGTAGATGGGTTTTTACCATGTTGGATAGGCTGGTCTCGAACTCCTGACCTCAGGTGATCCACCCACTTCAGCCTCCCAAAGTGCTGGAATTACAGGTGTGAGCCATTACACCTGGCCAGTACACCTGATATTGTTAGCATCTTACGTTCTGAAGAAAGTCTCATGTTATAAAAGAATGTGGTCTCTATTTTTTTCCTGTTCCCAAGTTCTGCCTTATTTTCCTGTCTTCCAGGAAACGAACGTGCTTGGATTTAAAGGTCCTAGGAAAATGTCTGTGATCATTCCTGGAATGACACTGAATCATAAGCAGATCCCATATCAGCCACGAAACGTGAGTAAGAACATACTTAAATCAGCAAAGGACTCTAAAAGACAGTAATACAATACAGAGAGATTAAAAAAAAAAAAATGAGCTTCCAGAGCCCCACACTGGAGCATGGCCCCATACACTTCTTTAGGAGAGCTGCCCCTCGAGAACCTCAGGATAAGTGCAGTTGCAAAGTCGTTGCCTTGAAACTGTTTTGTCTACAAAGAGAAATGCTGGATAATATAGAATAATAATAAAAAAAAAACCTGTTCATTTTTGGCTTTCATTCTTTGCTTCTGGTTTACTCTTTCTGAAATGGAGAAAGTATTCTCCTGCTCCACCTTCTACCTCAGAGAGTTGAGAATGAATGAGTTCTTAGAGTTCCCAGTACAAAATAATGATTTTCCCTTTGGACAGAACCATGACAGTTTGCTATCAAGGTGGCAGAACAAAGCTATGGAAAATCTGATTGAACTGCACAACAAGGCCCCCGTCTGGAACAGTGACACTCAGTCCTATGTCCTCAACTTTCGTGGCCGGGTCACTCAGGCATCTGTGAAGAACTTCCAGATAGTCCACAAAAATGACCGTAAGCCTCCAGGAGGGGTTGGGCAGGAAGCGGAGGATAGATGCTCTTACAGGATGGGGAAATGTACATTCCCTGTATGTGACAGGAAGTGATAGGAGATATTCATGGAGGAGAGACAGGGTTTTTGGAAAGATGAAACTACAGTTGTAGAGAAAACTTATAAGTCACTGTGCTGAGGAGGGGAGAGGAGTATGAGAGATATGCTACAGCACATCAGAAAAGTCAGCTGGCACCATGGCTCATGGCTGTAATCCCAGCACTTTGGGAGGCCAAGTTGGGCAGATGCTTGAGCCCAGGAGTTCGAGACCAGCCTGGGCAATGTGGTGTGAAACCCCTGTCTCTACAAAAAATATTTAAAAATTAGCTGGGCACGGTGGCAGGCACCTGTTATCTCAGCTACTGTGGGAGCATCGCTTGTGCCAGGAGGTCAAGGCTGCAGTGAGCCTTGGTCATGCCACTGCACTCCAGCCTGGGTAACAGAGCAAAACCCTAAGAAAAGGAAGAAAAAAAGTTTTCCCCTAGTGCAACCACATTATTTTCTAACATCCTGATTTCTTTCTGTTTCTAGCTGACTATATAGTTATGCAGTTCGGACGTGTGGCAGATGATGTCTTCACACTGGACTACAGCTACCCACTTTGCGCAGTACAGGCCTTTGCCGTCGGGCTTTCTAGCTTTGACAGTAAGCTGGCATGTGAATGAGAGAACAATCAAGCTGGGGGCTGGGCTTTCTCCCCACAGGGCTTGCAGGAGCAGACGTGGCCTCCCCTTCCCTCCCCTTCCCTTGCCCCAGGACATGAAGAGCAATAATAGTTTGCCCCTTTTGGAATGATCCCTGAGTATATAAAACACACACACACTCTCTTACTCCTTTTCCAGGTTTCATAGACTTGGTGAGGGATCACAGCTTAGCACAGGGAGGTTCTTGTCACATTGGGGTGTCCTGAAGTGAGAGTGGGATTTCCTGTGCTTAGAAACTCGCCGTAGAACCAGGGACTGACATCGCAGTTCCTCTCCTCTCTTCATTCCCTCACAGCCGATTGGCCGGCACCAATCTTCGTCACAGTGGCTGTGATCACATTTGTGATCGATTATGTGAGAATTTTATAGAATTGTCTTCATTTCATTTAAGGCTGAAAGCATAAACTCTAGAGGTGACTTAGTCAAAACTGACAGTAATTTGATAATTGCCTTCATTTTCAACCCAGGAGTGCCTCCCGAAGCGATATCACTTCAGATCCATTAGTGTGTAGGTACACACCTGTAGACATCCTGTGCAAACACTTTGTCATTGTCATTATCAAGAGAGATGGCAGTATTGACTATTTAGTTTACTTTTTTTAAAAAAAAAAAAAGGTGGCAGGAGAGGCTTCGGGGAGGCTCAGCCAGCAGACATGAGGACTGCTGGCCCACGTGGCGGAGCTTTGGACTTTCTCCTTGACTCCCGCAAGCCGGGCTCATAGGCACAGAAAGTGTTTTGCTAAGTTTTTTGGATTATTATACCCCTGCACGTATTACGTGACTCTTATACCAGTTCACCCTTCCCAGAATGTATCCGAATCTCAAGAATGCAGAAGCTCTATGAGCTTTGCCATCAGAACCGTTCAGCTGCATCCCTTGTGCACAAAACTGTTTGCCATTGTTGGGCAAGACACCCCTGGCAGCTGCTCCCTCAGACTTCCCTTCTGTGGACTGACCTCTCACCCCTGCCTGTTGTTCCTGCACCACATCAGATAAGTGTGTAAAGGAGCCAACTGGGAGCTGCAAGACCCTTGGCTCGTCCCCGCCAACAAGTCCCACCTGGTGGGTGGGGATGAGACTGTTTACATCTCAGGCCTGTTTCCCACCAAGTGCCTCACTCACAGTAGTGCCCAGTAGCCTCACCTCCTCACCACCACCACCACCCTCTGCCCCATCCTGAGGCACTGCCTGGCAGGCCACCCTGGTTCACCACAGAAGCTATCCCAACACAACAGCATCTGGGGAAGGACTTAGGGTGGGCCAGCCAGACCTCATCCTGCTTCCTCCTCCTCCCTCTGGTTTCAAGAGATATATAAACTAACACATAATTGTATGTGCAGGTGATTGGTTTTACGTAAGTCCTATTTATACCTTTTATATGTTACAGAAATAAAAGTTAATTTATATCCCTCATGGAGTTCCTACTGTCATGTTCTGTAATCACAATTATTGTTTTGGGCCAGGTGCAGTGGCTCATTGCCTGTAATCCCAGCACTTTGGAGGCCGAGGTAGGCGGATCACCTGAGGCCAGGAGACCAACCTGGCCAACATGGCAAAACCCAGACTAAGAATACAAAAATCAACCGTGTGTGGTGGCTCACACCTATACCTCCAGGTACTCAGGAGGCTGAGGCAGGAGAATTGCCAAAAAATAAAATGTTTTGGTAACACAGTGAGCACATCAGTTCTTTGAAGCCAGGTGATAACTAATATGAACTTTCGTCCTGGTGTAGAGCAAAAATCTGCAGACTGAGGCTTTGTTCCAAAGGCTACCTAGACGCGTTATACACATGATAGCCATGGGCTTCTGGACAGAGGATGGGACTGAGAGCTGAGCTTAGCAGGGGCCACAGAGGGTAGAGTTTATATTCTTTGGATGCCTGCCCAGGTCAGCCTCCCAGATTTGTTCTTGTCGGCATTTCTTACTGGTTCAACAGCAAGACAAATGAACTATCTAATAGTGAAATAGACCCATCGCTTGCCTCTGTTAAACTTTTTTTTTTTTTTCGAGATGGAGTCTTGCTCTGTCACCCAGGCTAGAGTGCAGTGGCATGATCTCGGTTCACTGCAACCTCTGCTTCCTGGGTTCTAGTGATTATCATGCCTCAGCCTCCTGAGTAGGTGGGACTACAGACATGTTCTACCACACCCAGCTATTTTTTGTATTTTACCTAGAGAAAGGGTTTCACCATGTTGGCCAGGCTCCTGGTCTTGCCTCAGCTTCCAAAACAGTTGGGATTACAGGCGTGATCCACGGAACCTGGCCTATTTATTAATTTAGAAGTAGCCTGGCTCTTTCGCCAGGCTGGAGTGGAGTGGGGCAATCACTGCAACCTCCACCTCCGGGGTTTAAGCGATTCCCTGCCTCAGCCTCCTAAGTGGCTGGGATACAGGCGCGCAGTTTCCCAGGCTGGCGTGCGGTAGTGTGATCTCAGCTCACTGCAACCTCTGTCTCCTGGACTCAAACCATCCTCCCACCTCAGTCTCCTGAGTAGTTGAGACTAGAGGCATGCACCACCATCCCCAACTAATTTTTTTATTTTAGGTAGAGACAAGATTTCACAATGTTCCCCAGGTTGGTCTTGAACTTGTGGGCTCAAGCGATCCTCTCCCCTTGGCCTTCTAGAGTGTTGGGATTACAGGCATAAGCCATGGTGCCTGGCCCAAATAGATTCTTTATGACATAGTTCTGTACACTAATGATCAGGGACATATTGGTGGTCATTGACATGAGAGATTTCAACAAGTGTCATTTACAAGTCTAAAAATAGGCCTGCAAAAGGCTCTTTTTGATCAGTTTAATACATCGTAGAAGTGAAGTAGCATCAGTTCATTTCCAGAGACCAGCAGCATTTTAAGTGCAGAAACAATGGTACGACTAAGGCAAAATCCCTGAGTTCTGACCCTGTTTCTGCCATTGATTTGCCACATGCCTCCTTTATCTATAGATGAGAGGCTTTGAACTATGTGCCCTTTTACATTCTTCTTTTTTTTCTTTTTGAGACGGAATTTCGCTCTTGTTACCCAGGCTGGAGTGCAATGGCGCGATCTCGGCTCACCGCAACCTCCGCCTCCTGGGTTCAGGCAATTCTCCTCCCTCAGCCTCCTGAGTAGCGGGGATTACAGGCATGCGCCACCATGCCCAGCTAATTTTTTGTGTTTTTAGTAAAGACAGGGTTTCACCATGTTGACCAGGATGATCTCGATCTCTTGACCTCGTGATCCACCCACCTCGGTGTCCCAAAATGCTGGGATTATAGGCATGAGCCACCGCGCCCGGCAGTTTTGCATTCTTGAATTACATGGTTCTCCCCACTCATGGTGACAACACTCTGCCATTCCTCTGTTTTGAGCTGAGCTCACTGGTTAACCCTGGACAGCTTCCTGCTGCTCATGGCTAAGAACTGCTAGCAGGAGAGGTGACACAGAGCTCAGGGAAAGCACAGATTGCCTCAGTGAAGGTACCATGAAGAGGAGACTGGAATTGTAGAAGAAAAAGGATTGTGTACTCAGAAATGTCCTCTTCATTCTACCGAGTACGATTTATCAGTCAAGTTGACATCTGTCAATTTGGTTATAGTAACTAAGCAATTCTCTCAAGACACAGCTTGCTCCTAGAGAAAACTCCAGCATGTTGGAAGCTGCCTTTTTCCTCAGCCTCCAGCTCCTGCCAGGGAATTGTTTGCATGTTTAACGCCTGCCTCTCTTCAGTCCACAGCCCCCTTAGTCTGGCCCACGCAGGCCCCAGCCAGGGGCATGCCAAAGACTTGCCAGTTTCTGTGCCACCTCCTGAGGCACGTTTCCTGACCACTGGCATATTGGATCCTTTTGCCTCTTTTCCTGCTTATATCTCCTCCATATATCCATATCCATATCATGTCAATGGATATGCTTTAAAAATCTCACAGTCAGCAAGGTGCAGTGGCTCACGCCTGTGATCCCAGTACTTTGGGAGGCCGAGGCAGGTGGATCAAGAGGTCAAGAGATAGAGACCAGCCTGGTCACCATGGCGAAACCCCGTCTCTACTAAAAATACTAAAGTAGCTGGGCGTAGTGGCACATGTCTGCAATCCCAGCTACTCGCAGGCTGAGGCAGGAGAATCACTTGAACCCGGGAGGCGGAGGTTGCTGTGAGCCGAGATCGCGCCATTGCGCTCCAGCCTGGGCAACAAGAGTGAAACTCAGTCTCAAAAAAAAAAGTCTCACAATCTTTCTCAACCCAGAGACTCCCCTCATCCATTAAAAGCTGGGGCTGGCTGGGCGCGGTGGCTCACGCCTGTAATCCCAGCACTTTGGGAGGCCAAGGCGGGTGGATCAGGAGGTCAAGAGATCGAGACCATCCTGGTCAACATGGTAAAACCCCGTCTCTACTAAAAACACAAAAAAATTAGCTGGGCATGGTGGAGTGTGCCTGTAATCCCAGCTACTCAGGAGGCTGAGGCAGGAGAATTGCCTGAACCCAGGAGGCGGAGGTTGCGGTGAGCCGAGATCGCGCCATTGCACGCGCCATTGTTACACCAGCCTGAGTAACAAGAGCGAAACTCCGTCTCAAAAAAAAACAAAACAAAACAAAAAAACGCTGGGGCTGCCACAAATGAAGGTGTGCTGTGGGAACTGTAGGTGGTTTTATGGCTCCACCTACTGTCCAGGAATGTATGTTGCAAGTGCGTTAAAATGGGCAGACTCGGCACAGGTGAGGAAGTCACCAGGGCTGAGTGAAAGCAGCAGACCACATTACCATGCACTTACCAAGCACCTTGTGTTACACCATGGCTCTCTTCTGAAAGCCTGAGAACACTAACATTTCTGGAGTTTAGAAACTAGTTAAGGTGTTCCAGGTAAAATGCCCAGGATCTGGCTGGCACAGAATAAATATCTATCCTTTTTTTTTTAATTTGAGGCAGGGTCTCACTCTGTCACCCAGGCTGGAGTGCAGTGGCATGATCTCAGCTCACTGAAGCTTTGACCTTCCTGGGTTCAAGTGAACCTCCTATTTCAGCCTCCGGAGCAGCTGGGATACAGGCGTGAGCCACCATGCCCAGCTAATTTTTTATTTTTATTTTTGGTATTCTGTAGAGATGGGGTTTCATCATGTTGCCCAGGCTGGTCTTGAACTCCTGGGCCCAAGTGATCCTCCCACCTCAGCCTCCCAAAGTGCTGGGATTACAGGTGTGACCCATTGTGCCCAGCCATCATTTTTATTAATGCTCTTTCAAAATGGAACAATGGGTTGGGCACGGTGGCTCACACCTGTAATCTCAGCACTTTGGAAGGCTAAGATGGGAGGACTGCTTGAGCCCATGAGTTCCAGACCAGTCTGGGCAACATGGGGAGACCCCATCTTCCTTTTTTTTTGAGATAGAGTCTTGCTCTTGTTGCCTAGGCTGGAGTGCAGTGGCAGGATCTCAGCTTTTCACAACCTCCACCTCCCAGGTTCAAGCGATTCTCCTGCCTCAGCCTCCCAAGTAGCTGGGATTACAGGTGCCTGCCACCATGCCCAGCTAATTTTTTGCATTTTTAGTAGAGACAAGGTTTCACTATGTTGGTCAGGCTGGTCTTGAACTCCTGACCTCAGATGATCCACCTGCCTCAACCTCCCAAAGTGCTGGGATTACAGGCATGAGCTACTGTGTCTAGCCAGGGAGACCCCATATTTACAAAAATAAATTAGTCAAGCATTGTGGCACAAACATGTAGTCCCAGCTACCCAGTAGGCTGAGGTGGGAGGATGGCTTCAGCCAAGGAGGCTGCAGTGAGCCAAGATCACACTATTACACTCCAGCCTGGGCAGCAGAGTGAAACCCTGTCTCTAAGAAAAAATGTAATGGAACAATGATCTTCTTAGCCATGCACTTATACAGAATCGCTTGTAAGTGTTTATAAAGCAAATTTAGATGGTTTTCCAGGGACAAGAGGAGAAGACAGAAGCACAGCATGATTTAACTGGGTTACTCCACATGCCAGTGCTGGCCCCAGCCCTGATCCTACCTCTCTTTCCTCACTTTGTACCCGTCGCTCTGTTTTTACTTGAAGTAACAGCCATACAAATATTAACCCTGATGTTGATGGAAATTTTTGAAATATTTCATATTTGAAATGGGCCTCCAAGATTCTTCCTGGATGTTCCTTGTCTTTTGGCCCATCAGGCCTGAGCTCCTTCGACACTGCACCCCAACACGGCTTTGGCCATGAGCTAAGCCACATGGGTGTAAAGTGGGAGCATAGGTGGAGGCAGGCTTTTTCCTGGTCTATCACCAGCTTTTACTGTACCTCTTTAGCTTAATATCGGTGCTCTCAAGCCACAGGGTTTAACATCGAGTTAAGCACTTTCTACCTAGATTCTTCCCCTTGTCGTGAAACTCAAGTTTTCAAGAATAGTTATCCAGCAGTTCTTTCTTCTGTAGGTTGGGAGTAGGAAGATTAGGAAGGAAGAACGGTTTGAGGAGAAAGGAGGGTGACTGGCAGAAGAGGGCTAGGAATCAGGGCAACATTTTTAAAGTGTGTCTGTGCTGGATGTGGTGGTGCATGCCTGTAATTCCAGCTACTTGGAAGGCTGAGGCACAAGAAACACTTGAGGTTGTAGTGAGCCAAGACTGCACTCCAGCTGGGGTGACACAGTGAGACTCTGTCTCAAAAAAAAAGAATTAAAAAAAAATAAAAAGGTGGTTCTAACTACTGATGCCTACTTAGGAGAAACTATATCAGCTAAGGTAGAACGTGACCTTAGAAAAGTTTCCTGATTTTGCCTTTGGTCAGTTGTATGTTGTTCTGTATCAGATATTTAGAGAGCTAGAGCTAGAGAAATTTAATCTTTGGGCCAGGCGTGGTGGCACACACCAGTAGTAGTCATAGCTACTTGGGAGGCTGAGGTAGGAGGATTGCTTATGTGTACTAGGATTGTACCACTGCACTCTCGTCTAGGGACAGAGCAAGACCCTGTCTCAAAAACAAACAAAAACAAAAACAAACCCAGGCCAGGCGTGGTGGCTCACGCCTGTAATCCCAGCACTTTGGGAAGCTGAGGTGGGCAGATCATGACGTCAAGAGATGGAGACCATCCTGGCCAACATGGTGAAAACCCATCTCTACTAAAAATACAAAAATTAGCTGGGCATGGTGGTGCGCGCCTGTAGTCCCAGCTACTCGGGAGGCTGAGGCAGGAGAATTGCTTGAACCCGGGAGGCGGAGGGTGTAGAGAGCCCAGCTCACGACACTGCACTCCAGCCTGGAGAGAGTGAGATGCCATCTCGAAAAAAACAAAAAAACTACACGTTATTAATGTGCAAATTGCCTAACTATAGTTAAAAACACTAAGGTAAAGCTGGACATGGTTGGCTTATGCTTGTAATTAATCCCAGTACTTTGGGAGGTCCAGGCAGGAGTATTGCTTGAGCCCAGGAGTTCAGGACCAGCCTGGGCAACATATCAAGACCCTGTTGCTTAAAAGAAAAGGGTTGCTTAAAAACATATATGTACATTTATTACATTATATATTATAATATGTATGTTTATATATTTATTATATATTATATACAAATACATAATATATGTAACAAATATATATTTAATATATTAAATCTGTATGTATATATTTAATGTATTTTTATATACTTATGAATATATATTCATATATATTTGGTATATAAATATATAAAAATTATATATTAATATATATTTAATATATATATTTTAAATCAGACAGATGTGGTGGCACACGCCTGTAGTCCCAGCTACTCAGGAGGCTGAAATGGGAGGATCACTTGAGGTGGGGAGATTGAAGCTGCAGTGAGCCATGATCAGACCACTACACTCTAGTCTGGGCAACAGAGGAAGACTCTGCCTCAAAAAAAAAAAAAAAAAAAAAAGGAAAAAGAAAAAAACCCACTAAGGTACTTCCCACAATGGAATACTGTGGAGAATAAACAAGCATGAGGAAGACTGTACTGACTGATACAGAGATATCTCCATGATCCATTCAGTGAGAAGCAGGCTATAGAACTACGTATATAATATGCTTCCTTCTGTGCACAAAGGGTGGGAAATTGCAAGCCCATTATTATTTTTGCATAAACACTGAAAGACTGGAAACTAAAAAGTGGGTTAACTCTAGGAGCAGTTCGGGGCACATGAAGGGCAAGACAGATGTGGGAGGAATCTTTTTCTTTGTTTTTGAAACAGGGTCTCAGTCACCCAGGATGGAGTGCAGTGGCACGATCATGACTTACTGCAGCCCTGTTACCTGAGCTCCACTGATCCTCCTGCCTCAGCCTCCTGTGTACATGGGACCAGAGACACACGTCACCATGCCCCAGTAGTTTTTTAATTTGTTGTAAGGATGAGGGTCTCACTATGTTGCCTAGGCTGGTCTCGAACTCCTGGACTCCAGTGATCCTCCTACTTCACCTTCCCAAAGTGCTGGGATTATAGGCATGTGCCATCATGCATGACCAGGAGGAATTGTTCAAAAAGAAGTTTTAGGTGAGAAATGGTGGCTCACACCTGTAATCCCAGCACTTTGAGAGGCCTAGGCGGCTGGATCACGGGGTCAGGAGATCAAGACTATCCTGGCTAATGCGGTGAAACCCCATCTCTACTAAAAATACACACAAAAAAACTGGATAGGTGTGGTGGCATGAGCCTGTAGTCCCAGCTATTGGGGAGGCTTAGGCAGGAGAATCACTTGAACCTGGGAGGTGGAGGTTGCAGTGAGCCGAGATTGTGCCACTGCACTCCAGCCTGGGTGACAGAGTGAGACAATAGCTCAAAAAAAAATTAAACTATATGAAATGACCACTATTAATTAATTTTGTTTACTTATTTATTTTATTTATTTTTTTGAGGCTGAGTCTCAGTCTGTTGCCCAGGATGGAGTACAGTGGTGTGACCTTATCTCACAGCAACCTCAGCCTCCTGGGTTCAAGCGATTCTCCTGCCACAGCCTCTGGAGTAGCCAGGACTACAGGCGTGTGCCACCGCACCTGGCTAATTTTATGTTTTTAGTAGAGATGGGGTTTCACCATGTTCAACAGGCTGGTCTCGAACTCCTGACTTCAAATAATCCACCCACCTTGGCCTCCCAAAGTACTGGGATTACAGGTCTGAGCCACCATGCCTGGCCAATTAATTTTTGAGACATGGTCTCGTTCTGCTACCCTGACTGAGTGCAATGGTGCCAATCATGTCTCACTGCAGCCTTGACCTCCTGGGTTGAAGCAATCCTTCCTCCTCAGCCTCAGCCTCCCAAGTAACTGGGACTACAGGTGTGTGCCAACACCAGGCTAATGTCATCTTAATCCTCTTCTTTCTCATTCTTCTTACTTAACTCCCATAACTTTACACCTTTACACTTGCTGTCTCCCACAGTCCTGAATTTTTTCGCAGGCTTTGCAAGTGTTAGCCAGTTGTTGCCGGGCATCTCTCTCTGGATGGTGCACAGCTGTGCTGGCCAACATGTGGGTATTTACATTCAAATTCATTAAATTCAGTTCTTCAGTTAGGCTAGCTACATTTCAAGTCCTCAGTAGCCATATGTGGCTGGTGACTACCACATTGGACAGTGCAGAGAACATTTTCTCTTTTTTTTAAATTTTTTTATTTTTTGAGATCGAGTCTCGTTCTGCCGCCCAGGTTGGAGTGCAGTGGTGTGATCTCTGCTCACGGAAACCTTCACCTCCCAGGTTTAAGCAATTCTCCTGCCTCAGCCTCCCATGTAACTGGGATTGCAGGTGTGTGCCACCATGCCCGGCTGATTTTTGTCTTTTTAGTAGAGACGAGTTTTCGCCATTTGGCCAGGCTGATCTCAAACTCCTGACCTCACATGATCCATCTGCCTCAGCCTCCCAGTGTGCTGGGATTACAGGAGGGAGCCGCTGTGCCCAACAGTTTTTTTGGTTGTTGTCTGTCCTCAGGGCTGGAGTGCCGTGATGTGATCTCAGCTCACTTCAACGTTTGCCTCCCGGGTTCAAGCAATTCTTGTGCGTCAGCCACCTGAGTAGCTGGGATTACAGGTGTGCTCCAGTGATCTGGCCAAGAACATTTTTATCATCACAGAAAGCTGTGTTGGACAGTTGGTTGATCTACAGAAATCTCAACTAAAGGTTCCCAAGCTATCTTCTTACCAATTCTGCTCCTGTGTTCCACTTGCAGTAGCTTGAGAGGCAGACATCATGACTCCTCTGTTTTCCACACATCCAATAAATGTGGAGTGAAAAAACGAGTGATGAGGAAACTGAGGCTCACTTAGTAGGTGGCCAACCTGGAATTTAAACTCTGTTTAATGCCCCAGCAAGGTCGTCACACACAACTGATGTTAACTCTCATTTTCAGAATATTTTACTAAACAGGATTACTGAAGATGAAGATTTTAGCTGGCCAAGACTGGAGGAAGCCTTTCCTCCCTTTTGACTTTTTTCAGGAAGCTCCTGGATAGCTGAGGATGAGACCCCCATAGGAACCTGATCCCGCTGAGAATTATGCAGAGAAGGCTTCCACCTCTGTGCAAACCTGTTGTTCAGTCTGGAAATACGAATACACTGAATTAGTCAGCCTGCACTGCCATAACAAAATCCACAGAGTGGGTTGCTCAAACCACAGAAATGAATTTCATACCGTTCTGGAGGCTGGAAGTGGAGGATGCAGGTGCTGGCAGATGTGGTCTCTTCTGAGGCCTTTCTCCTTTTCTCCCTGTGTCCTCCTCACATGATCATCCCTTGGTCTGAGTGTTCTGTGTCCTAATCTCTTTCATGAGGACCCCAGTTACACTGGATTATGGCCCACCCTTAGGACCTCGTGCTAACTTAGTCACCTCTTTAAAGGCCTTATCTCCAACACAGTCACATTCTGAGGTACTGGGGGTTTGGATCTCAGCATACGAATTTGGGGGGGCACAATTTAGCCCATAGCATATACTGTTCCCTAGATAGTGGACCTAGGGCCTGTTCTCTTTCACATCTGTTTTTGAGAGAGGGTCTTGCTCTGTTGTCCAGGCTGGGTGCAGAGATACAATCATGTTCACTGCAGCCCCAACCTCCCAGACTCAAGCAATTTTCCCACCTCAGCCTCCCAAGTAGCTGGGACTACAGGCACATGCCAACATACCCATATAATTTTATTTTTAATCTTGTAAGAGATGGGGGTCTCCTTGTGTTGCCCAGGCTGGTCTCGAACTCCTGGCCTCCAGTGAACCTCCTGCCTCAGCCTTTCTTTTTCTTTTTTTGAAATGGAGTCTCACTCTGCTACCAGGCTGGAGTGCAGTGGCTCAAATCTCAGCTCACTGCAACCTCCGTCTCCCAGGTTCAAGTGATTCCCCTGCCTCAGACTCCCAAATAGCTGGGACTAAAGGCACATACCACCATGCCCAGCTAATATTTTCATATTTTCTTTTTTTTTTTGAGACGGAGTTCCGCTCTTGTTACCCAGGCTGGAGTGCAATGGCATGATCTTGGCTCACCGCAACCTCCGCCTCCTGGATTCAGGCAATTCTCCTGCCTCAGCCTCCTGAGTAGCTGGGATTACAGGCACGTGCCACCATGCCCAGCTAATTTTTTGTATTTTTAGTAGAGACGGGGGTTTCACCATATTGACCAGGATGGTCTCGATCTCTTGACCTCGTGATCCACCCGCCTCGGCCTCCCAAAGTGCTGGGATTACAGGCGTGAGCCACTGCGCCCAGCCTATATTTTCATATTTTTAGTAGAGACTGGGTTTCACCATGTTGCCCAGGATGGTCTCAATCTTTCAACCTCATGATCTGCCTGCCTCGGCCTTCCAAAGTGCTGGGATTACAGGAGTGAGCCACTGCATCTGGCTATATTTCTCTTTCATGAAGACATTATAGAACTAATATTAGGCTTATCAAATTATTGACTACTTTTATTCTATAGACAGTTGGGGGGGAAAAAACCCTTTGATAAAGGTCCGTTTTGCCAAGGTGGGAGGATAGCTTGAGCCTGGGAGGCTGAGGCTACAGTGAGCCGTGATCCTGCCACTGCACTCCAACCTGGTTGACACAGCGAGACTCTATCTCAAAACAAAACAGGGCCAGGAGCGGTGGCTCATGCCTGTAATCCCAGCATTTTGGGAGGTGGGTCACCTGAGGTCAGGAGTTCGAGACCAGCCTGGCCAACATGGCAAAACCCCATCTCTACTAAAAATACAAAAATTAGCTGGGTGTGGTGGCGGGAGCCCATAATCCCAACTACTAGGGAGGCTGAGGCAGGGGAATCACTTGAACTTGGGAGGCGGAGGTTGCAGTGAGCTGAAATAGCACCACTGTACTGCAGCCTGGGAGACAGAGCGAGACTCCATCTCAAAGAAACAAAACAAAACAGAAAAGGGTCTGTCTTGTCCTTCAAAGCACAAGATGAAGTCCAGCTGATGTCAAGTGAAGATTCTCTTAAGGAAAAATATAGGATAGAGACTGGGCTCAGTGGCTTATGCCTGTAATTCTAGCACTTTAGGAGGCCAAGGTGGGTGGATCACTGGAGGCCAGGAGTTGGAGACCAGCCTGGCCAAAATGCTGAAACCCTGTCTCTACTAAAAAAATTTAAAAAGTTAAGAAATATAGGATGGAGAGGTTAAAAAAGGAAAAGCACCTGAGTCCCAGCTGCCCAGTAGGAGTCATTGCATAATACTTTCCAGGGTGTAGGGGAGCAGCTTTGGGGATCTCTCCAAAGCAAGATGTGGCCCAGCACAGCGGCTCACACCAGTAATCCCAAAACTTCGGAAGTCCAAGGCAGGAAGAAGAAGGCTTGAGGCCAGGAGTTTGAGACCAGCTTGAGCATATAGGGAAATCTTATCTTTACAAAAAAATGTTTTTAAATAAGCCAAGTGAAGTGGGGCACACCTGTAGTCCCAGCTACCTGGGAGGCTAAGGTGGGAGGATCACTTGGGCCCAGAAAGCGAAGGCTGCAGTGAGCCCTGATTGCACCACCACACTGCAGCCCAGGCCACAGAGTGAGACCCTGTCTCAAACAAGAAAAAAAAGGAAAATATTTGTCTTTCACCTAAAAGCTAGGAAACAATCTGTCTTTGCTCTGTTTGATTAGGCCATTCAATCCAGCTGTCAGTTGTTTGTTTGTTTGGGGAGAACCGTTTGACTTATTGGGGAAAAAAGTTTCTAGAGTTGTAAACTGGCAGTCAGCAATAGTTGAAACAAATACATAGGATAATGAGTGGATGGATGAGAAGTCTAGAAGACTCAAATGATGGTGTTTACTCCGAATCTATTCAGTGAGTTCTCCTAACTCTGTATAACCTTTCTGCTACCACCACCAGCTTTATTAAGGTATAATTAACAAATGAAAACTGTATATCTTTATGGTGCACGATGTGCTCATTTATTTATTTATTTATTTATTTTGAGACGGAGTCTAGCTCTGTTGCCCAGGCTGGTGTGCAGTGGCGTAATCTCGGCTCACTGCAATCTCCGCCTCCTGGGTTCCATGGTTGGCCAGACTGGTCTCAAACTCCTGACCTCAGGTGATCTGCCCGCCTTGGCCTCCCAAAGTGCTAGGATTACAGGTGTGAACTACCACACATTTTTTTTAAAATGGAAGACCATGAATTTGTGTGCTCAGGGGCCAGGCTTGTCTCCTGTGTCAGTCTCTAATTTTAGTACACCTGCTGCCCAGGCAAGCACCACAATGTGATATTGTCATAGCTGTAAAGGGTTTTGTTTTTTTAGTTTTCAGTTTTTGAGATGGACTCTTGCCCTGTTGTCTAGGTTGGAGTGCAGTGGCACGATCTCAGCTCACTGCAAACTCCATCTCCAGGATTCAGGCAATTCTCCTGTCTCCTGCCTCAGCCTCCCCAGTAGCTGGGACTACAGGAGCATGCCACCACGCCTGGCTAATTTTTACATTTTCAGTAGAGACAGGGTTTAACCATATTGGTCAGGCTGGTCTCGAATTCCTGACCTTAGGTGATCCACCCACCTTGGCCTCCCAAAGTGCTGGGATTACAGGTGTGAGCCACCACATCCAGCCTATTTTCTTTTTATTTTGTTAGAGATGGGGGTCTCACTATATTGTCCAGGCTGGGCTTGAGCTCCTGAACTCAAGAGATTCTCCTGCCTCAGCCTCCAGAGTGAGCCACTGCACCTGGATTGGTTGATTAAAACCAAGTAGAGGCTGGGCACGCTGTAATCCTAGCACTTTGAGAGGCTGAGGCAGGCAGATCATGAGGTCAGGAGATCGAGACCAGCCTGACCAACATGGTGAAATCCCGTCCATACTAAAAATACAAAAAATTAGCTGGATGTAGTGGCAGGCACCTGTAGTCCTAGCTACTCAGGAGACCGAGGCAGGAGAATCTCTTGAGCTTGGGAGGTGGTGGTTGCAGTGAGCTGAGATTGTGCCATGGCACTCCAGCCCTAGTGACAGGGGAAAAAAAAAAAAAAAAAAAAAAAGGCCAGGCGCAATGGCTCACACCTGTAATCCCAGCACTTCGGGAGGTTGAGGTGGGTGGATCACCAGATCAAGAGATCAAGACTGGGCCGGGCACAGTGGCTCACGCCTGTAATCCCAGCACTTTGGGAGGCTGAGGTGGGTGGATCACGAGGTCAAGAGATCTAGACCATCCTGGTCAACATGGTGAAACCCCGTCTCTACTAAAAATACAAAAAATTAGCTGGGCTTGGTGGCGCGTGCCTGTAGTCCCAGCTACTCAGGAGGCTGAGGGAGGAGAATTGCCTGAACCCAGGAGGTTGTGGTGAGCCGAGATCGCGCCATTGCACTCCAGCCTGGGTAACGAGCGAAACTCCATCTCAAAAAAAAAAAAAGAGAGAGAGAGATCAAGACCATCCTGGCAGGCCAACATGGTGAAACCCCGCCTCTACTAAAAATACAAAAATTAGCTGGGCATGGTGGTACAAGCCTGTAATCCCAGCTACTCAGGAGGCTAATGTAGTGGGTATTTGTGGCTCAACGCAACCTCCGGGTCCCAGGTTCAAGTGATTCTCCTACTTTAGCCTCACCAGTAACTGGGATTACACTCGTGGTAGCACGCCCAGCTAATTTTGCATTTTTAGTAGAGATGGGTTTCTCCATGTTGGTCAGGCTGGTCTAGAACCCCTGATCTCAGGTGATCCGCCCGCCTTGGCCTCCCAAAGTGCTGGGATTACAGGTGTGAGCTGCTGCACCCGACTATTAATTACTATTAGCTACAAAGAATTCTGTCACACAGATCACACAGATGTGGTTGGTTCTGTTTGACAAAGTATCTTATGGATAATTCGTTTGACTATGATAACCTGTGTTGAAAAAACAAAGTAGAGATGGGGGTTTCACCATTTGGCTAGGATGATCCTGATCTCTTGACCTCGTAATCCATTCACCTCAGCCTCCCAAAATGCTGGGATTAAAGGCATGAGCCATTGTGCCCAGCCATCATTTTTATGTTTTGAGACAGGGTCTCACTCTGTGACTCAGGCTGGAGTGCAGTGCCATAGTCACGGTTCACTGCAACCTTGACCTTCCACTGAAGGTCTGAAGCTCAAACAAGCCTTCCACTTCAGCCTCTTAAGTTGCTGAGACAACAGGCATGTGCCACTATGCCCAGCTATTTTTTTTTTTTTTTTTTTTTGGTAGCAGTAGGGTCTCATTATGTTGCTCAGGCTAGTCTCAAACTCCTGGGCTCAAGCCTCCCAACCTCAGCCTCCCAAAGTACTGGGATTACTGACATGAGCCACTATGCCCAATTAATGTGATTTTTAACTTTGACTTTGGAATATAGCCAACACAAATAGCCCCTACATGAAACCCGGCCGTGCCCACACCCTAACTCTCCTCCTCCTGCACACAGTCTATCATCAGTTTGAGTGAGGATCCATTTGTGGGATCCAGACAGATGAAATATTTCCACCAAAAGACTCGTTCCTGAGGTCAGTGAATTAGGGTCCTGTCCCTTAAAAATGTAAACATCCCTGGGAAGGGCAGATGTGTGGGTAAAATCACCTTGCCTTTAACCCTTCCGAATCTGTAGCTCTGTAAACTTTCCTTTATGCATATTGTCCTCAATAGCTCCAAGCCTGAGGTCCCCAAGGCTGCAGAGCTCTGCAGGAGACTGGAAGGGTATGGGCCAGGAAGTCAAGATCGTGAAGACAGTTCTTTCCAGCTTGGATCACTGATGGTCTTAGGTAGTTAAGACTTGGAGGGAATAAAGACTCCAAGTTAGCTCTCAGCAGCCTATGCTGAATGTGACACCAGGGTTTCTTTCCTGTCTCCACTCTGGACTCAGGCAGGTTTCTTCCTGCCTTCCTCTCGGTCCGGTGAACCCGGCTGGATTCCCCTCTGACCTCACCCCACTCCTCCCCTTTTGCTTGAATTCTTTTTTTTTTTTTTTTTTAAATTGAGATGGAGTTTTGCTCTTGTTACCCAGACTGGAGTGCAATGGCACGATCTCGGCTCACCGCAACTTCCGCCTCCTGAGTTCAAGCAATTCTCCTGCCTCAGCCTCCCGAGTAGCTGGGACTGCAGGTGCGCACCACCATGCCCAGCTAATTTTTCTATTTTTAGTAGAGACGGGTTTCACCTTGTTGATGTCAGGATGGTCTCCATCTCCTGACCTCGTGATCCACCCACCTCGGCCTCCCAAAGTGCTGGGATTATATCTCAGTTACTGATACCATCAGTTGTTCAGCTGTTAAATGTTAGCGATTTTTGTTCTCTCTCTCACTACACAGCCAAATGATCTGAACTGTTTCCAAGTTC
The DNA here is from genome assembly GCF_049354715.1 of Callithrix jacchus. Taxonomy (NCBI): domain Eukaryota; kingdom Metazoa; phylum Chordata; class Mammalia; order Primates; family Cebidae; genus Callithrix; species Callithrix jacchus. The sequence goes on from NC_133510.1 coordinate 16,278,158, forward strand.
CTTCCCCTCCTCCTCAACCCAGGACTACTGCTTGAGTTTAGGAAACCTCTAGTCTCCAGTCCAACCCCAAGACTGTTGCCAGACGGTCTTTTTGATGGTGATGCTGATTATGTCACTTGTGTCTTTTTTGATGCCCAAATCTTCAGTGTGGCACACAATGACCTTCACAGTCTGGTACCCACTACCTTTAATCTTATTATCCACATCTCTATTCTCCAGCGACCCCAATTTACAAACCTTTGCTAAAGGCCCCAGCAGACAGGCTGCCTCACCTTTGTAGGTGCTATTCCACGTGTCTTTAATGGGGTTTCCAGTCTCAGTTTGGCAAACCCTCATTTATCCTCAAGAGCTAGATCAAATGCTCTGTAACTTGGATTCACTGTTCTTTCCCTTGCATTCCCATTTAATTTTGCATAATTGTCTGTCTTCTCACCTGGACAGGATCTACTTGAGGGCAGGGACCTACCCCTTTCCTTAGCATAGTGTCAAAGTCAACAAACACTCAGATGCTTAACATATAATGATAACATTAATTTTTTTTTTTTTTTTTTTTTGAGACAGAGTCTTGCTCTGCTGTCAGGCGCCAGCCTGGAGGGCAGTGGCACGATCTCGGCTTACTGCAACCTCCGCCTCCCGGGTTCAAACAATTCTCCTGCCTCAGCCTTCTGGGTAGCTGGGACTACAGGCGCACGCCACCACGCCCAGTTACTTTTTTTGTGTTTTTAGTAGAGACAGGGTTTCACCATGTGGGCCAGGATGGTCTCCATCTCTTGACCTCATGATCCGCCCACTTGGCCTCCCAAAGTGCTGGGATTACAGGCCTGAGCCACCGTGCCCGGCAATAATATAATTTTTTTTTTTTTAAAGATGGGGTTTCATCATGTTGGTCAGGCTGGTCTTGAACTCCCAACCTCAGGTGATCCACCCGCCTTGGACTCCAAGCGCTTGGATTACAGGTGTGCGCCACCACGCCTGGCCCCATAATATAGTTTGTTTTTGAGACAGAGTCTCGCTCTGTTGCCCAGGCTGGAGTGCAGTGGCATAATCTCAGCTCACTGCCACCTCCGCTTCCCAGGTTCAAGGGATTCTCCTGCCTCACCCTCCTGAGTAGCTGGGATTAAAGGCACGTGCCACCATGCCTGGCTAATTTTTGTATTTTTAGTAGAGACAGGTTTCACCATGTTGGTCAGGCTGGTCTCAAACTCCTGACCTGGTGATATACCCGCCTTGGCCTCCCAAAGTGCTGGGATTATAGGTATGAACCATCGTGACTGGCCAATATAATTATTATTAATTACTTTGAGACAGGATCTTGCTCTGTCATCCAGGCTGGCGTGCAGTTGGCATGCAGAGCTCACTGCAGCCTCAACCTTCTGGGCTCAAACTATCCTCCTACCTCAGCCTCTTGAGTAGCTGGGACTACAGGTGCAGGCCACCATGATGCCCAGGCTGGTCTCGAACTCCTGGGCTCAAGCAATCCACCCACCTCGGCCTCCCAAAGTGCTGAGAGGTGTGAGCCACTGCGCCCACCATGACTGCTGAATTAAATAGTTGGTACTCAGTGTATACTTCACGTGGTGCTGATACGCTGTTTTGTGTTTTGGTCTTTCTATGTGCATGAGGTGTGACCAATCCTTGATATGACTCATTACTTAACAAGCACACCACAATTCATCTACCCAAATGAGGGCTTCGTCTTCAACGCCTTCTTCATCTTGCAGGACTGGGTGCTTAGCTCAGTGATGCCGTCATTGCTTGAAACACTTTTGGAGTACCTCTCTTGGAAACAGTTTTGGCATTGATAGCAGTTTCCTTTCAATATCTTCCACGGTAGTGATTGTTTTTCATTTATTCAGCATTTATCATGCACTTCCCTATCCCAGGCACCAGGCTGGTTCTAGGTGAAAGATAAGATAAATCAGACATTACTCTGTCTTCAAGGAAGTTTCTGTTTGGCAAGGGAGATAAGATCTGGACAACCACCCAACACAACGCTAAGAGATAATACCCCAGAAGAGGTTGGATTTGAGTTTTGGAAAAAGCCAGAAGTCCTTTAGTTTCAGCCTCCCGGCCACGTGGTTGATGGCACTGCCTGCCAGCACACTGCTCTAAGCCCATTCGTCCTGAGCATCTCCAAACAAGGAGTCCAGCGTGTTTCCAGCACCTCCTGACCCAACGAGAGACTCCTGGGCATGTGTGTCCGAAGCCCAGACTCCCACCGATGGCAATAGTCTTCTATAATACTCCGAGGCCTCCCAGCTAAACTGAGCTCTTTGAAGGCAGGTGCTGAGGGCTGATCCTGATCTTCACAGTATCTGGACTCATAACGCATATTAGATGAATATTCATTCAGTCACTGAGCCCAAAAGGCTCACATGACATGCCACAGGGACTTCAAACCGAGTGCCCTTTCTTCCATGTGGTTTACTCGTAGTGACGGTTTTACAGATGTCCAAGGGGTAGGAGAGAAAAACGGAAAGGGCTAAAGGCAGGGAGGGAGAGCGAGGGGGCACTGACGGCGGATCTGGGAATGGAGCCCGCGAGTTCCTGCTTCCTGGTTCCCTGGAGCAAGTGTCCTTTGGTGGGAGCCGCAGGGAAGGGAGCAGCCCTTCCTGCGCGCCGGGCGCCCGCCCCTTCCCCGGCCTCCCAGGGACTCGTGAGGAGGGACGCCGGGTGGCAGGGCTGGAGGCCGGGCCCAGTCCACCGCCGGGACAGCCCCACCCCAGCGAAGAGGAAGGCTCCCGGCTCTTGGGAGAGTCCCCGCCCCGCCAGAAGTGGAGGACCCGGGGCGCGCGACGAGCAGGCGAAGAGTTGGAGCAGGGAGATCGAAGGGCGCGTGGGGTCCGCGGCCGAGGTCCAGGTGGAGGGGGTCCCCGCGGTCCCTCGGCCCCCTCCCCCGCCGCCTGCCCCGGCCCGGCCCGGCCCCGCCCCGCCCCGGCGGCCCTGCCCCTCGCCCGCCCGCGCGCGGCGCAGTCTCCTCCCCGAGGTGCCGGTGGCCGGGCCGCCACTCCCTCCGGCTCCCTCCCTCCCGCCGCGGCGCGCATCTCATTCCAGCCCTCATTCCGCGCATTCCAGCGTCCTCCTAGCACTCAGGAGTCCAGGGGGCGGGAGGACCGCAGCTCCGACGCCGCCGCGTCCCGCCAGGTGAGAGGCGCCCGCGTCCGCCGCACCCGCCGCCTCCTTCCCGGGCCGCGCGCCCCACGCCGCCGCCGACCGCTCGTGCCGCATGCTCCGCTGCTCTTTTCTCTCCGTCGCCCGCGTTCCCGCCTCGGATTTGCGCGCCTCGTCCCGACTTTAGGCTTCCCTCCGCGCTCCGGCGCTGCTCGCGGCCCCTCTCACGCTTCCCTCCGTCCGCCCCGCGCTCCCTTCCTCGCTCCCGGTTGACTCACTCCTCCAGGAATAGGGATCCCCGTGTTTTCCCGTCAGTCCCATTCTGGGAAAACTCCTCCCTCCGCGCGCTCCGCTCCACTGGGCGCACCGGGGCCGGTCGGCGTGGGGTGGGCTTGGCCCCGCGACCCCGCCTTCCCTGCGTCGCCCGTCGGCCCCGGCCGGAGCCCGGCTCTGCGCGCTGACGCCCTGCAGTCCCCGCACTGCGATCGCCGCGGCCGGAAGAGTTGGCGCTCGGAGCGTACTCCTGGGAACTGGCTTAGCGCACCCACCCCACTTCCCGCACCCTGGGACCGGTAAGGCTGGGGAGCTGAGACTTGGTGGGACTTTGCCGGAGGGCAGGAGTTTGCTTCATGCGTGCAGAGCTCCCTCCTGGGACTAGACTGGGAAGAGAGAGAGCGAGGCACGTGGAGGCGAAGCAGCTTCAGGGGCGGGTAAGTGGGGTGGACACGCGGGACTTTGGGGGAATTGGAGGCCTGTGTGGAAAGGACCGGAGAGGCAGAGCCGAGGGCATCGGCGACCCGAGAGACCCAGCACTCTTGCCCCTTTTCTGCTGGGCCCTTTTCGAGCCTGGAAGGGAGAGAGCTGGAGGTAGGCAGACTGTATTTCAAGTGCAGAGGCGATGTGAAAGTGGGGGGACCCCTGCAAAGGGTCCTACACCCCAGGGCTTGAGAAGCTGCTGTGTCCCCTGATGGGGACCAGTGGACCGATCCAGGGAGCAAAACTTCCAAACCCCAAAGTGAATTATTTCCCCCGCGGTACTCAGGCACAGGAGACCCGGGTGAACTGACTACATCTGTGCTGAGTCTGTGTGACACCTGACTGCGAGTCTCCCTCGCTTTGGGTCTCTGTGAGGGTGATATCTGTTCACATGTGACTCACCTTGGCTTCCAGTGGGCGTATTTGTTTGTGTTGAAGGTGAGTGACAGAGTGTGTGTATCTGTCTGCTTGAGAAGGGGGCTCTGTCTGAAAGTGCATCTCTGAGTAGGTGTGTGATGCCATGTCTCAAGTAAGTGTTTCTCTTCGGGGATGTTGCTTCTGGCTAGGACTCTTCCTCCTCCCGACATAGCTGTGGGCAAGATTCGGTGTCTCTGGTTGCATGAGTTACAGAGATAATTTGACGGTGGTTTTGGAGTGTGTGGCCCCCAGGCTCGTTTCCTCTGACTGGGCAGAGCTGGAAGGAAGTGGTCTCCACCTGCCACTTGCAGCCAGGAGGATTTCTCAGGGCGAGGGTCTTGTGCTTGCCTGGAATAGTTCAGAGAGCAAGCTGGAGGCCGAAGGAAGTTGAGATCTTTGCCTATGGGGGATCGGATGGGTGGGTGAGATTTGGGAAGGTTTGTGGGGGTGGATCCCCCAGGAAGAGGAGACAGTTTTGAATCTGGAGACTTGTGTAAATAGTGCTTTTAAGTTGGCCCCGAGGACAGATAGGGAGGTATACCAGCCTCAACTACTTTCTCTTGGTTTACCTCTCCTTGGAACTGACCAGGTAACCAGGTGGAAGAATCCCTCATTCTTTTCAACGTGCTAGACCCTCCCCACTTCCTCCTGGGCAGAGGAATGAGTAGCTTGTATGAGGGCTTCAACGTGGATGTAATGCTTGGAAGGAAGGAGCCGGAAACCATCTCGGGAGTTGAGGATTCTTGTCCTTGCTCTTGCCTCCATCCTGAGGATGTGGATGTTCTGGTGGGAAACACCTCACCCTCTCACCTGTTTAGGCCAGGTGTGCTATACTGCTCTAAAAGCAGCACCGAGGGTTTGGTGTCAGGCAGACCAGGGTACAAATCCTGAGTCTCCCACTACCTTTAAGGCTGTCGGGCTGTTTCCTGATAGGTAATGTGGGGGGAAGTTTTCTGTCCAGAAAGTTTCTTGTGAAAAGTCAATGTTTGCAAAGCCCCCACCAGTAGCACAGTGCCTGGCACATCCTGTGGACTCCACCAGCTAGCTGTCGTATCCAGTGTTTCCTAAGCTTCTTTCAGTAAGAAGCTCTTTTTTTCCCAGGAATTAGTGTTTTTCTGAGCACTGCTTGAGAAACTGTGCTCTGTCTATCATGTTTATTTAGCAAATATGAACCGAGCATTTACTATGGGCCAGCCCCTACCATGTTCTGCGTCCTTAGGAACCCAGGGTCCTAGTAGCCCAGGTTAGGAGGGAAGGGGATAGACAGGGCTTTGTCGCTAGAGACCAGAGTCCCAACTTCTATTTTCCGATGCCAGTTTTGCCTTGCCCCCAGGGGGAGCTTGCCAAACATTATTAGATACTCTAATGTCAGCATCTAAGTCCCCCATTTTGTTTTATTTTATTTTACTTTTATTTTTGAGAAAGAGTCGCACTCTGTCACACAGGCTGGATGGAGTACCGTAGCATGATCTTGGATCACTGCAACCTCCACCTCCTGGGTTCAAGTGATTCTCCTGCCTCGGCCTCCTGAGTAGCTGGAATTACAGGCATGCGCCACCCTGGCTGGCTGGTTTTTTGTATTTTTTGTAGAGCCGGGATTTCGCCATGTTTGCCATGCTGGTCTTGAACTCTTGACCTCAGGTGATCCACCTCGGCCTCCTAAAGTGCTGGAATTACAGGTGTGAGCCACTGCATCTGGCCTAAGTCTCACATTTTAAAGATAGGGAAACTGGTGCCCCTAGAGGGACAATAACTTGCTTAATGCCGCAACACCGGTGAGTGGCAGAGCGGGGATTAGAACCTATGCTCTCCCCTTGGTGTTCTGCTCCTGCCCTGTGGACACCCCCTACCCCCCCGCAGCCGCCTTTATCCAACAGGCGCGGAGCCTGGAGTAGACTGACTTAGGCCATGCCTAGTGGCTCAGTTATGGTTGTTAGGAGGCAGAAATACTCGGCTTGTCCTGGTAGAAAGCACACAGCGGTTATGGGGAAAGAGCCATGTCGCTGTGGAATCTGCGAACGGGGTCTAGAAGGGCCTTGGCTCTTTTAAAACACACTCTCCTCACCCCTGGATGGGCCGCCAGGTGAAGGTTATCTTTTTAGATCTCTTGGGTTGCAAATGTCACAACCTCCTTTAATTTCCACTCTGGAGTCTTGCCCTGGTGACTGTCACAAAGCAATGCTTGTTGCCAAACCTGTGGCTCCTCCTCCTCCTTCTCAGTGGACATGGAGGATGTTGGTCCCCAGCCTTGGTCCTTGCCTTTCCTGCAGTTGAGCTCAGTCCAGTGGCAGTTGGAAATTCAGGGCTGGTGAGGGTGTCTTTACTTTGCCTGTCTTCCTTTGCCCCCATGACCCTTTGTTGGCAGGGGTTGGACTACAGCTCCCTTTAAAGCTCTGAAATTGGAGCTGAACAGCTGCTCTCCAGTAAGAGGGGGGAGGGGGCTGTCAGCAGCCAGGGGGGCCCAGGTGGAGGTGGGGGCAGGGCTTTGTCACTGGGAGCCCACAGTCTCCAGCTCCTATCTTCTGATTCCGGTTTTGCCTGGATCCCTTCTGAAATGACAGTTCTTCCCTTGCTTTTGGTTTTGGGAGATTCTAATCACACCTGTGTGATCTGGCCCTGAGGCCTTTAGCTGGAAGGGACTGGATCTTCCGGGAAAATTTCCACTAGAACGCAGGTCTCCAAGATCTATGCCCATGTCCTCCTCCATTTAATACAGGGGGACTCCTGGAAGCGCCAGAGGATGGGCCAGGCTCCCTGTAGTGGGGGCCCACTCCTTGGCTTGGCGTGGGCAGGCGGGCCCCCATGGGTGGGGACTCTGCTTCCTTTGACCCAAACTTCATGGGAACAATAGACTTCAGAGGAGTCACCAGGGACAGGAAATGGGAGCTGTGCTGAGGCAGGGGTGACCCTCCTGGGGGATGGGATTGCATATCCGGTAGAGGGTTGGGGGCAGTGCAGAGGGCCCTGCGGAGGGGCTGATGACACATAGGGTGGGCCCCTGGGGTGGAGCCCCTCTCCAAAGGGGGCTGTTGACTCAGCGTGAAGCTGGAGCTCAGTGCCAGTTCTGTACTAAGCTTTCGGCCCTGTGTCTTACTACACAAGTCTTGTGTCTGCCAGCCTCTGCTCCTGTCACATTTACCCCTGCCAGAACCTGGTCTTCCCCTTCCCCTCAAGCTCCTGAGATGTCTCTGTGAATCATCCTGGCTGGGACAAAAGGCTGGTGGCGTTGCTCCCTGGCTGCTCTCCACCTTGGCAGTGAGCCTTGGGCAATTGTGGCTGGAACGGCGATGTTGGGTTGTGGGCAGAGCTCTGGATAGGGAGTCCCCAGGCTGGGTCGCCAGACAACGTGAGGGATTTCTTTAGCCACAGGCAGAGCGAGACAGCGGGTGGAACGTTCTGGAGACAGAGGACTCTTATCTTGCCTCCATCTCTGTAAGGGTCGACCAGACTTTTTGTGAGGAGGCCACAGCTTGCCTTGGGAGAATTGTGAGTCAGACCACACAAGCTGCTTTTCCCGAGTTCATCTTGCCGGATTCTCACAGATAGGCTTTGGGGTCCCGAGAGAAGCTGTGGGAGTTACCCCAGAACCACTGCCAGAACCTGGAAGGAGGGTAGGAGTAGGAGAGATAACGCATGCTGTCTTGATTTATTTCTTCAGGGGAGCAAGATGGGGACCCTGGAAATGGCAGACTCAGAGTTGATTCCTTGTCCAATTCTAGGTCAGATTTTGTTTTTTAATGATTTTTTTCTTTCTTTTGAGACAGAGTCTCACTTTGTCACCCAGGCTGGAGTTCAGTGGTGCAATCATGGCTTACTGCAGTCTTGAACTCCTGGGCTAAGCAATCCTCATTGCCTTAACCTGAGTAGCTGGGACTACAGGTATGCGCCACCGCACTTGGCTAATTTCTAAAGTTGTCTGTAGGGATATGGTCTCACTTTTTTTCTTTTTGACTTTGTTGTCCAGGCTGGCCTCAAACTCCTGGACTCAAGTAATCCTCCCACCTTGGCCTCCCAAAGTGCTGGAATTACAGGTATGAGCCACCATGCCCAGCTAATTAAAAATTTTCTAGTAGCCACTTAAAAAAAAAAAGTGAAGTTAATGTTAGTGTTTTCTTATACTCAATATATCAAAAATAATTTTGAGAGTGTAATAAAGTTTTTAAGATTATAATTATAATAATTATTATCATTGACAGGGTCTTGCTCTGTCATCCAGGCCGGAGTGCAGTGAAGCAGTCACAGCTCACGCAGCCTTGACCTCCCGGGATCAAGCAGTCCTCCCACTTCAGCCTCCTCAGTAGCTGTGACTGCAGGTGTACGCCATTGCACTCAGCCTAGGTTAGAGTTTTGAACAATCTGTGGAGAGTGTGAAAATGAAGTTGAGATGCCTAGTAGCCAACATGGGTTCACTCTACCAAGTCTCAGAGAAAAAAACCTAATTGGAGTAGAGAAATGTTCAGTAAGACTTTTCCGTCTAATGACCTTCTTGGTACAAGAGAAAGCAGCATGGTCTGGCTGGTACATCAGGGAGATGGATGTGGGACTGCTTGATCCACTACCCTGGATACTGACTCCTGAGCCTGTGTTACCTTGAGGAGGTCCTGTGATGTGCCACGGGGCTCTCTTTGGCTTAGTCCTCTATGTTCTCCATAGACATGAGCCTCTCCCAGGAGCCCATGTCTTCTATTTCTCATTTTTTTTTTTAGACAGAGTCTTGGGCTGTCGCCAGGCTGTAATGCAATGGCGCTATTTTGGCTCACTGCAACCTCTGCCTTCTGGGTTTAAGCGATTCTCGTGCCTCAGCCTCCCGAGTAGCTGGAATTACAGGCACATGCTACCACACCCAGCTAATTTTTTGTATTTTTAGTAGAGATGGGGTTTCGCCATGTTGGCCAGGATGGTCTTGATCTCTGGACCTTGTGATCCACCTGCCTTGGCCTCCCAGAGTACTGGGATTACAGGCGTGAGCCACTGCACCTGGCCCTGTTTCTCATTTCTATGAGGACTGAGGATAGCAAACATTTGCTGATAGAACCAGGGTTCATAATCATCTCAGTTGATTGGAATGCTGCCATTAAGTAGAAAGATGAAGTTTAAAAACGTCTCTTAAAATTAATACATGTACATTGCAGAAAGCCTGGAAAAGAAAGAAAGCCATAAAGGCAAAAACAAAATGATCCATAATACTACAATTCGGGCGGGTTGGTATTTGGGTGAATGTCCTTCCATCGTGTTCCTGTAAGTCTGTATATTTTAACATAATTACAATTGTATTCTATCCTGTTTTTTCCCTATTGAATGCTGTCTAGTGGATAATAGTGCATGTCGTAAACATTATTTAAAACCATAATTTTAAGGATCCAAGTAACATTTGATTTTATGACTTTATTTAACTGTTTCCTACTGAGTTTAACAAATGGTTTTTAGTTTTTGGCATTTAAAATTATCTGGCCTGGTGCAGCGGCTTATGCCTGCGATCCCAGCACTTTGAGAGGTCGAGGTGGGCGAATCACAAGGTCAGGAGTTTGAGACCAGCCTGGTCAATATGGTGAAACCCCATCTCTATTAAATATACAAAAAATTAGCCTGGCATGGTGATGCATGCCTGTAATCCCACCTACTCTGGAGGCCGAGGCAGTAGAATTGCTTGAACCCAGGAGGCAGAGGTTGCAGTGAGCTGAGATTGCGCCACTGCACTCCAGCCTAGGGGGGCAGAGCAAGACTCTGTCTCAAAATAAATAAATAAATAAACATTACTTGACATGGGGCAATGTTGAACATGTACTTATCTCAAGAGGAAGTCTAATAGGTCTAAGTGTAAAATCCTGCATTTAAGTTCAAAATCAATTACATCAATTCTGTAAGTTTAGAATAGAGTGGGACTTATTATTAACTCACGTTGGGGGAAAGGACTTGGGTATTTGGCTGAAGAAGGAAGGGAGAGGGAAATGAACATTTTAGTGCCTAGTGGGTGCTAGACCATTATTCTAGACATTTCTGCCTGCATCATCTCATTTCATCCGCTTAGCCCTGTGAGAAAGGGGTGGTTGTTTATTTTGGTTTTTAACCTCGACTTCACAGAGGGGACACTGCAGAAGTTACATGGCAGTTGGAGTTTGTACCTAGGTCAATCTGACTCTTAAACTGCCCCATTAAACTCTGAGCCTGTGTGGGCCAGTGCTGTGGTAAGGTCTGTGTCAAGGGAAATCCTTTATTTATTTATTATTGTTATTTTTTTTAAAGGCGGGGTTTCACCATATCGGTCAGGCTGCTCTTGAGCTCCTGACCTCAGGTGATCCACCTGTCTCAGCCTCCCAAAGTGCAAGGATTACAGGCATGAGCCACCGCGCCCGGCGTCCAGGGAAATCTTAACCCACTAAGCTGTGTGACACTCTTGCCACATTGGAAGCCACATCTGGTTTTGGAACGTTTATACATCCTGAGCTATTAAGTATTGAGCTTGCCATTTTTTGTGGGTCTTTGCCTGCCCCACTTCCGCCCCAGTGATGTGATCTCAAACATGTGGGTCTTTTTTTTTTTTTTTTTGAGACAGGGTCTTGCTCTGTCACCCAGGCTGGAGTCCAGTGTTGCAATCACAGCTTACTGTGGCCTCGACCTCCTGGGTCCAAGCCACCTTAGCTTCTCAGCTACTCAGGTCTCAGCAGCTGGGACCACAGGCGCACGCCATGCTTCCTAACATTTTTTAAATTTTTTTATTTTTTGTAGGGACGGGATCTTGCTGTTTCCCAGGCTGGTGTTTATTGTTTGTTTGTTTGTTTTTGGTTTTAAGAGACAGGATCTTGCTCTGTTGCCCAGGCTGGAGTGCAGTCGTGTGATCAGAGCTTACTGTATCCTTAAACTCCTGGGCTCAAGTAGTCACCCACTTCAGTCTCCCAAATAGCTGGGAAGACAGGTGTTTGCCACCATGCCCAGCTAATTTTTAAAACTTTAGAGACAAGGTCTTGCTGTCTTGTCCAGGCTGGTCTTAAACTCCTCGCCTCAAGCGATTCTCCAGCTTCAGCCCTGCAAAGTGCTGGGATTACAGGCATGAGCCACCATGCTTGGCCTGTGCGTGCCTTAGCAAAGGCTGGATGAGGACCTACAACCTGCCCAAAATCTGGTGCTGTCATTTCTCGCTTCTAGAAGGGTCGGCATCCTTTGCAGCAATAGCAGATTAGGTCCATCTGATTCAAAGTCTTACTTCCTTATGTAGAACCACATAAAACTACATTTGGCCCTCTATCTGTGGGTTCCACATTCATGGATTCGACCAACCCTGGATGGACAGTGTTCAGGGGAAAAAATTCTACAGAGTTCCAAAAAGCAAAACTTGAATTTGCTGCTTACTGAATGCTGCATTGAGTCCATGCAAGGGAAGTGACGTGCATGCGTGCGTTAGGTATAGGATGCAATCTAGAGATCATCTAAAGCACAGTGGAGGACGTGCGTAAGTTACATGCAAACACTATACCATTTGATATGAGGGACTTGAGCATGCTCAGATTTTAGTATCCTTAGGGGCCTTGGAACCAATCCCCCACGGATACCAAAGGACCACGGTACCTAGAGTTTCGTTATTTAGAACTTGTTAGGGATGCTTGGAGGAGTCTCTGCACTGCATGAGAAATTGGACTAGGTCACCTCCAGAGCCACTGCTTCCTCGAAGATTTTGTGGTCCTGGGCCTCAGTTTCTCCACATATGAGTATTGCAGGGGTTGCACTAGATGATGTGTGAAAGATTTTCCCACCTGGACACTTTGGGATTCTTGCTGCGGGGAGGTAGAGCTACACCTGGTGCTGGAGGCAAGGCTTGGGAGGCGGTGCAGTGTCTGAGTCAGAGGAAGCAGAATGGGGAGATGAGGGAATCACTGCATGGCTGCCATCATCTTTGTCCAAGTGAGCACGGTGTTAGAACAGGTGGAATCTGGGTCCTGCCCTGAGACTGGGGCGTGGGGAAGATGACCCCTGACAACCCCAGAAAGTAGTGGCTGTCAGTAGACTCCAGAGTGGTGCTGTCTGATAGGAATATAATGCAAGCCTAGGAGCTACATTTAAAAAGTAAAAAGAGCCGGGCACGGTGGCTCACGCCTGTAATCCCAGCACTTTGGGAGGCCGAGGTGGGTGGATCACAAGGTCAAGAGATCGAGACCATCCTGGTCAACATGGTGAAACCTCATCTCTACTAAAAATACAAAAAATTAGCTGGGCATGGTGGTGTGTGCCTGTAATCCCAGCTACTCGGGAGGCTGAGGCAGGAGAATTGCCTGAACCCAGGAGGCGGAGGTTGCGGTGAGCCGAGATCGCGCCATTGCACTCCAGCCTGGTAACAAGAGCGAAACTCTGTCTCAAAAAAAAAAAGTAGAAAGAGCTAGACTTTTGCCTATGGTGGTCCCAGTTACTCAGGAGGCTGAGGCGGGAGAATTGCTTGGGCCCATGAGTTTGAGACCAGCCTGGGCAACATAGCAAGAACGCTGTCTCCAGAAAAAAAGAAAGGAAAAATCAACTGGTAAAATGCACTGTGATAATACATTATTTAACCTATGTCTGCAATATTATCATTTTAACATGTAGTCAATAGTGAAAAGTATCAATGAGATAGTTTACCTTTTTTCACACAAGGCATTAGAACTCTAGTGCCTATTGTACACTTAACAGCACATCTAACCACGTTTCTTGTGTTCGGTAGCCACGTGGGGCTAGTGGCCGTGGTTGGGACAGTGTGGCTTTCCAGCCAGCCTGCCTGGGTTTGAATCTCTGTTCTGCCACTTAACACCTGAGTGACCTTAGTCAGGTTATCTCACTGCAGTGTGTGTCAGTCGGTTTCCGCCTCTGCAAAACAGGGAAAATACTGTTAGGAGAACCAAGCTCATATGGTTTATGTGAAGACTAAATGAGCTGATATTTGTAGAAATGCTTAGTTCTTTCCCTGGCACATCATAACCACTGTGTAAGTGTTTGTCAAATAAATGACCTGTAAATGCTGCTTAAGAACTGTCGAAGCTGGAATTTGTAAGAGGGAGGGGTCGATGATACGTGTGGAAAAACCCAATCGTAGAGTGGCCCTGTGGAGTTACCGGTAGTCTATGCCTGTACTGGGCTGGTTCTCCATAGTGAATGGACTTCAGATCAGAAGATCCTAATCTGCTCTGCTATAAAGAGTGCCTGCCTTCTGGAAGTGAGAAATGACAGCATCCTGATGACAAGACAGGTTCCCATCCCTCAGCGTCCTGAGCGTCCGTCTGCCTGGGGCTTGGAACTGTGCTGGGTGGCATGCAGGAAGCAAAAGCATCCTCAGAAATGCTCCGTCATAAATAACATGACCTCATGTTGGAATGAGAGGTGGGGTCACTTCCAGCACTTGGAGGTTGAAGCAATAGTTGCTGCTTATGCAAGAGAAGAAGTAAGCTGTACCAGTGCCTCCCATACCTCCTCAGAGCGCTGCCAGCCCAGCACGGCCGGCTCTCCTTTCTTGGCATCGGCTCCCTCCGATTGCACCTGCCCTCCCCCAATCCACAGCAGCCACGGCACTCACAGTGTGCCCGGCACTGTGCTAGGTACAGCAGGAGTACAGAATGAAAGCCCTGGTCGCTGTCCTCAGGGAGCTTGCTAACCAGCAGGGAAATGGACTATGAAGCTAATGATAGCATGCTTCGGATGGAAGAAGGGCTGACTATGGCAGCAGCAGGCCCTGTGGCAGTGCTTAATGAAGGAGGATTGATTCTGTCCCAAGAGGAGCAGGCAGTGGAGCTGGCTTTGAGAATGGGTGGGGTTTTGACAGGCGTGGGTTTGTCTGTGTGAATTTGTGTATGAGAGAGGGACACAGACAGAGAGAGGAAGAGAGACGGAGACCTATCCTTGAGAAGACAGAAAATGTAGTGATTTGAGGGCTATAGTCATGAAGTGATGAGAGGTGGGGAGATAAGTGGGTTTGATGTTTTTTTTTCAGATTTTATTTTTATATCTTTTTTTTCTGTTTTGAGACAGAGTCTCACTCTGTCACCCAGGCTAGAGTGCAATGGCACAATCACAGCTCACTGCAACCTCTGCCTCCCAGGTTGAAGTGATTCTCCTGCCTCAGCGCCCCGAATAGTTATGATTACAGGCACGTGTCATGATGCCTGGCTATTTTTTGCATTTTTAGTAGAGATGGGTTTTTGCCACGGTTGGCCAGGCTGGTCTCGAACTCCTGACCTCAAGTGATCGCCGGCCTCAGCCTCCCAAAGTGCTGGGATTACAAGGATGAGCCACTGTGCCCATGGGTTTTATTTTTATTGAGACATAGTCTCACTCTGACACCTAGACTGGAGACATCACAGCTCCCTTCAGCCTTGACCTCCTGGGCTCAAGCAATCCTCCTACCTCAGCCTCCTGAGTAGCTGGAGGACCACAGGCATGTGCCACCACACTTGACTGATGTTTTAAACATTATTTCTAGAGATAGGGTCTCCCTGTGTTGCCCAGGGTGGTCCCAAACTCCTGGCGTCAAGGCCTCCTCCTGTCTCGGACCCCCAAAGTACTTGGATTACAGGTGCGAGCCACTACACCCGCCCAAGTGGGTTTTATGAATAGGGTGGGTTTGAACTAGGCTCTCCAGGAAGGATAAAAAGGTCTTATTTTACACTTATTTATTTATTTAGAATCAGGCAACATCTCATTCTATAAAATGGAATAAGTCTTTCCCTAAATTTATTTTTAACATACAAAATACACTGTTTTTTTGTAAATAGATGTTGACAAATGCACAGAATTGTGTATTCACCACCACCATCAAGATACAAGGCAGTTCCATCCCCTAAACAGTTCCACCATGCAGCAGCCCCTTAGAGGTTATCCCTCACTCTTCCCCGCATAGCATCCCTTGGCCACACTGATCCGTTCATTCCTATAATTTTGTCTTTCAAGAATGTCACACAAATGGAATCATTCAGTGACATAGCTCTTTGGGTCTTTGCTTCTTTCACTCAGCAAGATCATAGCTCACCGTAGCCTCAACCTCCCAAGCTCAAGTGTTCCTCCAACCTCAGCTTCCTGAGTAGCTGGGACCACAGGCACACACCACCATGCCTAGCTAATTTTTGTACTTTTTGTAGAGACGGGGTTTTGTCACGTTGCCTAAGCTGGTCTTGAACTCCTGGCTCCAGCGATCCACCCACCTTGGCCTCCCACAGTTGTGGGTGTATGTTACCATGCCCAGCTGTTGTTCTGAGAGTTCTGTAATATTCTGGATACGGGTTTTTTGTCAAGACAGTCAGATATGTGATTTACAGATGCTTGGAAAAAATTAATTTATGGAGAAATCTTCAGAAGATGATGGGGGTGAGGAACTCCGAAAGTGTGGTAAAAGTTTGGTGTCCTGAGCTGTGGCCTTTCTCAAAGTGCAAGATGGGACCAGGAACAAGGAGTAGGGTACACCTAGAGAATGACCTCTGAAAAAGAGGAGTCCTGGGGCCTTCCAAGAAGCTCTGTTCCTGGCATAGAGCATGGTTCGGAATGAGAGGTACAGGTGGGAATTTTGGTTTGCCAGGCATCCTTCCTGCCTGGCGGGCTGCAATTGGTCTGCTGCTAATAGCCTGCTGGGTCAGTTGGGCTGGCCCTAGCCAGAAAAACAAATGCTCATGTCCAGCCTGCTTTCAGTCACTTCCATGGCCTCGTTTCCACAATGGATGACCATGTGTTCTGGAATGGGAGGCGTGGTGACTGTCAGGCCTACAGAGTAAGGCACTGGGTGTGTGGCTGGTGTAAGAATCAGTGGGGGTGAGTTTTCTGGGTCACGGTGGGTCCTCTGGGATGGTAACCTCAGCCTAGGGTCTGAGTGAAGGCTTTGAGCCATTTCTCTTTCTCTCTCTTTTTTTTTTTTTTTTTTTGAGATAGTCTTACTCTGTTGCCCAGGCCGGAGTACAGTGGCACGATCTCAGCTCACTGCAGCCTCCGCCTCCTGGGTTCAAGGTGCCTTAGCCTCCCAAGTAGCTGGGATTACAGGCATGAGCCCCCATGCCTGGCTAATTTTTTGTATTTTTAATAGAGACGGAGTCTCGCCATGTTGGCCAGGTTGGTCTCGAACTCCTGAACTCAGGTGATCCACCCGCCTCGGCCTCCAAAAGTGCTGGGATTACGCATATGAGCCACCATGCCCGACTGGCTTTAAGCTGTTAATAGCATGTCTTGAATATCGTAATCATCCTTTCTATCCCTGACCAGGCAGGATGGCTCTGGGACAGAAGAAGACATCTGTGAAAAATGACCAAGGCTAGGATGAATGCCACTTCCCACCTCTTGTCCAAGCTCATTCTAACCCCTCCTACTCCTGTGTCCTCAGAGATGTGGCGCTGTCCAGATGCTGGAGTCTTCATTCTTCCCCCAGGGGTGCAGGTGCTTTTCCAGAGATACTTAAGGTCTATAGCTCTGGAGAGGAGCACAGAGCTTTCCTGGAGCTCCTAGTGCCCTGCTGCCTCCAGGATGTCCTGTGGGTCCCTGACACTCTGGGTCCTGGAGGCCTGGAGACTCCCTCTTCTTCCTGGCTCCTCCTCCTCCCTGGGCAGGGCATGCACCGAGGCCCCACTCAGGATGCCAGTGTTGCTTAGACACCTGGTTTGGGCTGGCCTTCTGGTTCTGACAGGGTGGGAACCCCCCCTCATCTCCCCCCAACTGCCTCTCTTTGAGACAGCAGCTGATTGAGGGCAAAGCCACCCCCGAGGCTAAGGAAACAAGCGTGCTGGCTTTGATGGGATTCCAGGGCTAGTCCTTCTGTTAGTCACACTCCCAGGCTGAATCTATTAATATTTTGAGATCTGCATTTTCCTAGTACATGCCTACTTAAAGTGAAGCCAACTGGTTTGGTTCAGTACTTTTGCCTCTCATGTACTGTACTTTCGTAACTTTTGCTTTATTTTACTTTTAAAAAATTTGGATTTATTGGTTTATTTTTTAGTATCCCTGTATAGCAACTTTTGCTTTATTCTAGAACCCTGAAGAAAGGCCCCGAGGAGAAAAAAGGTTTACTCTCAACCTTTAAAAAAAATAAAAAAATAAAAGACTGTATTTTTGAGCAGTTTGGGGATTACAGACTTGAGCAGAAAGTACCGAGTTCCCGTAGACACGTTCTTGCCCCACCCTGTTTCCCCCAGTCGTAACATCTTGCATTTGCTGCAGTCGATGTACATGTGTTGTAATTAATGAGCCAATATTGGCACATTATGGTAGTCCACAGTTGACATTAGGGTTCCCTCTTGGTGTTGTCCACTCTGGGTCTGGCACATGGGTAAATAACATGCACCCACCATTGCAGTGTTGTGCACAGTAGTGTCACTGTTCCCCAGATCCTCCAGGTTCCTTCCGTTTATTCATAATTCCCACTCCTGGCAACCACTGATCTTTTTTTTTGACTGTTTTTGTAGTTTTGCCTTTTCTTTTCTTTTTTTTTTTTTTGAGACAGAGTTTGTTCTTGTTACCCAGGCTGGAGTGCAGTGGCCTGATCTCGGCTCACTGCAACCTCTGTCTCCTGGGTTCAAGCAATTCTCCTGCCTCAGCCTCCCGAGTAGCTGGGATTACAGGCATGTGCCACTGTGCCCAGCTAATTTTTGTAGTTTTAGTAGAGATGGGGTTTTACCTTGTTGACCAGGATGGTCTTGATCTCTTGACCTCGTGATCCACCCGCCTCGGCCTCCCAAAGTGCTGGGATTATAGGTGTGAGCCACTGCGCCCGGCCTAGTTTTGCCTTTTCTAGAATGTCATATGGTTGGAGTCATACACTATGTGGCCTTTTCAGATTGACTTCTTTCACTTAGTAATATGCATTTCGGTTTCCTCCATGTCTTTTTTTTTTTAAGACAGAGCCTCACTCTGTCACCCAGGCTGGAGTGCAGTGACATGATCTCAGCTCACTTCAACCTCCACCTTCTGGGTTCAAGCGATTCTCCTGCCTCAGCCTCTTGAGTAGCTGGGATTACAGGCATGTGCCACCATGCCCAGCTAATTTTTGTATTTTTAGTAGACACTGGATTTCACCATGTTGGCCTCAGATGATCCACCTGCCTCGGCCTCCCAAAGTGCTGAGATTACAGGCGTGAGCCACACACCTGGCCAGCTCATTACACTCCCCCACCTTTTGTTTTTGCAAATGGGGACATGGAGGCACAGAGAGGGGCAAATGACTAGCTCAAGAGGTACCCTGAATCTGTGGCAAAGCCGTGCTTGGAGGCCAGTTCACCTTCCTCCAGGTACCTGTTTTGAGGGGCCTCTGGGCTGGGGGCTGTTCTCGAACTAAACCTGTTTCATCACAGAAGCCAGAGGCCTGTTTCGTCCGGAGGCCGAGGGGAGGCCAGGGGCGAGGGCCCTGTTCAGCACTTGCCGTGCCCCAGTTCTTGCATGTGTTGGGTGGGGCCTGCAGACACCCACACCCCTGATGTGGAAGGGGTGGCAGGGGGTGGGGGGTTGGTGTGGTCCCAGCTTCCACCTCCCCAAGAGCTGAGATGGGATTCTGAGGCCAAGTATGTCCTCGTCACCCCACTACCACCCGGGCCTGGGGGCTGAGTGGGAAGAGACTGCCAGGGTTGGGCCTGGCTGGGGCCTATAGCATTTAGAGCTGCCCCTCCTACTGGAGACTCCTCTTGGCTGGCCTGCATCCCAGACCATCTCCACCTACTTTACCTCCCCTCTTGCTAGCCTGCAGGCCTGCTCCTTCCTCTCGTCTGTCTTCCATCACCCTGCATGAAGACTACAGGGCTATGACCTTGAATGTGTGAGGAGCTCCTTTTTGGGCCAGGCTCTGTGCTCCTGTCTCATAGACATGGTGGAACTCAATCCTCACAGCTGTCCTTTGGGGAGATTGAGATTGCACTGGTCCCTTCTCAGTGGGTGGGAGGCTTAGAGAGGTTGAGTAGCTTGCTCAGGAGTCCCAGGTCCCTGTGAGGCCGGGCCAGGATCTGAGCTCAGGCACCTGAATTCAGAGCCCAAATGCTAAATCTCTGCCCCATGGCGCCTCTTTCTCCCTCCTGCTCTCTCTCTTTCTCTCTCTCCCTTTCCCCCTTCCCTTCTTTTCCCTCTTTTGGCCAGGCATTGCTCAAGGGGTCCAGCTCTCTGACTTTTGCTCCAATATCTCCTTAGCCTGGGAAGGATTGTGGGGTTCCTCTCCTTCCACCTGCTCCCCATTCCGTCCTGTCCTGAAGCCAGGTGTGACGAAGGCCTCACACCAAAGGGTGGTCGGGATGGTGCCACTGTGCATTGCCTTCCAGGGGCTTTACTTTTCTGTTCTTAATGGCTCTGCAGGCAGGAATGCTCATCCCTATTTGACAGGTGACGAAGCAGAAACTTTGGGGAGGTTCAATAAATTTCTGAACAGCCATGCAATATAGCTGGTGAGAGGCAGGTTTAGCTCAGGTCATAGAACTCTGAAGTGTCTTTATTTTCAGATGGAGTCTCACTCTCACCCAGGCTGGAGTGCAGTGTCATGATCTAGGCTCACCACAACCTCTACTTCCCGGGCTCAAGCAATTCTCCTGCCTCAGCCTCCCAAGTAGCTAGGACTACAGGCACGTGCCACCACACTCGGCTAATTATTTGTATTTTTAGTAGAGACGAGGTTTCACCATGTTGGCCAGGATGGTCTTGATCTCCTGACCTTGTGATACACCCACCTTGACCTCCCATAGTGCTGGGATTACAAGTGTGAGCCACCATGCCCAACCTCTGAGGCATCTTTAATGTATCCCAGACTTCATGTGGCCTTTCCCTGATAACTTGTTGCATTTCAGGACAGGAAGGGGCGCTGCTCAGCATGAGGGAGGGGCTCTAGTGGTAGGAGCTCAGGTGCTGGGACACCTAGATTTTTCTTGGTCTTGTTTTCTGAGAACAGCCCTTTTCTGGCCTCCAGCAAGCCCTTGCCCTTCTAAAATCACAGTGGGATCTGTTTGTTTCTTTTTTTTCTTTTTGTTTGAGACAGAGTCTCGCTCTGTTGCCCAGGCTGGAGTGCAGTGGTGTGATCTCAGCTCACTGTAGCCTGCACCTCCTAGGTTCAAGTGATTCTCCTGCCTCAGCCTCCTGAGTAGCTGGGATTTCAGGCTTGTGCCACCACGCCCAGATAATTTTTTTGTATTTTTAGTAGAGACAGAATTTCACCATGTTGGCCAGGCTGGTCTCGATCTCCTGACCTTGTGATCTGCCTGCCTTGGCTTCCCGAAGTGCTGGGATTACAGACATGAGCCCCGCCGCTGGCCAGATCTGTTTGTTTCTAACTGGGTACATGGCCCGCCCCAGCCCAACCTCAACCCAGTCCATTTCTTTGCTGGGTTCTTTCCTTCTTTACCATTTCCTTTCCTTCTATCCCTAGGGACTCACCTGCCTGTGACCTGGGGACTCTCCTGTCCTCTTTTTTTTTCCAGGTGAAACCAGGCCCTTTTCTTTGTCTCCTGTATTTTGGGCCCGGGTCCCCTGCAGTCCCTCTTTTCCTTTTCTACCCTATTCTTTTTGTGTTCTATCTCCTGGTATGCTTTAAACAACTTTTTGGTGAAATATATGTAACATAAAATTTGCCATTTTAACTCTAAGGGTGCAGTTCAGTGGCGTTAAGGACATTCACAGTTGTGCTGTGGTCACCTGCTTCCATCTCCAGAAGTTTTTCATCTTCTCAAACTGAAACGCTGTAACTGCCTATTTTTTGTGTGTTTTGTTTTGCTTTTGAGAGGGAGTCTCACTTTATCTCCCAAGCTGCGGTGCAGTGGTGCGATCTCGGCTCACTGCAGCCTCTACCAGGTTCAAGTGATTATTGTGCCTCAGCCTCTGAGTAGCTGGGTTTATAGGCCTGCACCACCACTGCCTGCTAATTTTTGTATTTTTAGTAGAGATGGGGTTTCACCATGTTGGCCAGGCTGGTCTCGAACTCCTAACCTCAGGTGATCCATCTGCCTCGGCCTCCCAAAGTGCTGAGATTACAGGCATGAGCCATTGCACCTGGCAGTCATTGTTAATATTATGAATGAAACTCCTCATCCTCAGCCCCTGATAGTCTCTCTTTGGCTTTCTGTCTCTGTGAATTTGCCCATTCTCGGTACCTCATGGAAGTGTGGAATCGTATGAGATTTGTCCTTTCATAACTGGCTTGTTGTACTTAGTGCAATATCCTTAAGTTTCATCCATGTTGTAGCCTGTGTCAGAATTTCATTCCTTTTTTTTTTTTTTTTTTTTTTTTTTTTTTTGAGATGGAGTTTCGCTCTTGTTACCCAGCCTGGAGTGCAATGGCGGGATCTCGGCTCACTGCAACCTCCGCCTCCTGGGTTCAGGCAATTCTCCTGCCTCAGCCTCCTGAGTAGCTGGGATTACAGGCACACACCACCATGCCCAGCTAATTTTTTGTATTTTTAGTAGAGACGGGGTTTCACCATGTTGACCAGGATGGTCTCGATATCTTGACCTCGTGATCCACCCACCTCGGCCTCCCAAAGTGCTGGGATTACAGGCTTGAGCCACCGCGCCTGGCCTCTCCTTTTTTTTTTTTGAGATGTAGTCTCACTTTGTCGCCCAGCCTGGAGTCCAGTAGCATGATCCCAGCTAACTACAACCTCTGCCTCCCAGGTTCAAGCAATTCTTGTGCCTTAACCTCCTGAGTACCTGGGATTACAGGCGCTGCTGCTATACCCAGCGAATTTTTGTGTTTAGTAGATACCATGTTGGCCAGGATGGTCTCGAACTTCTGACCTCAGGTGATCTGCCCGCCTTGGCCTCCCAGCGTGCTGGGATTACAGATGTGAGCCACCGTGCCTGGCCATTTCATTCCTTTTTAAGGCTGAATCATACTCCATTACGTGGATGCAGCATATTTTGTTTATCCATTCCTCTACTGATGGATGTTTGAACTGCTTACCCTTTTGACTATCCTGGTGCCTTTTCACATTTCCTAAGAAGTCCTAAGATGTCCTCAGATGTTCCTAAGCATCTTGTGTTTAAGAACAGTAGACAGCACTTCTGCACTATGCTTGGGGCCACTTGAAGCAGCAAAACCACCCACAAAAATGCAGAAGTTATAGCATTAAATAGACCAAGAACAAGACACTGGCTTGCCGCAGGAGACGAAGTGCAGCATTGTCGACCTCAGCTGGGCGCGCACACCGGGCACGGAGAATCTGTGGCTGCTCCGATGACTGGGAACGTGCCGGGAGGAGTGACTTGGGGGTTAGAAATTGTAGCAAGTTGGCAAACTTAGAAATACAAAATCTGTGATTGTTCTGTGATTAATGAGGATTGACTGTGTTGCCTCTTCACAGATGACTCTCCCTCCTTTCCTCCGGAGATGACAGCATTAATCCATTCAGGAAGGCAGAGCCCACGTGACCCAGTCACATCTTAAAGGCCCATCTCCCAACATTCTTGTGCTGGGGATTAAATTTTTAACCCATGAAGTTTGGGGGACACATTCGGACCCTAGCAGCGCCCAATGTCTGGCGTATATTTCATGCGCAGTGAACAATGAGCAAATGAGCGGCACCAGAACTGAAGCACCGTGCTGAGGTGTTAGGCGTGAGAATCAGCAGGGAGAGATCTTTCTGGCAGGGGAGCCTGTTCCTGTCCTCCCTATAAGCAAACCCACTCCTGGGCTCATTGAGAGGCATCCAGTGATAGTCATGGAGGTTGGAATTGTGTGGCAGAAAAGTATAGGCCTGAGATGTAGTTCTAGTCCTGTTTTTTTTTTTTTTCTTTTAAAGATGGGGTTTCACCATGATGGCCAGGCTGGTCTTGAACTCCTGACCTCAGGTCATCCACCCACCTCGGCCTCCCAAAGTGCTAGGATTACAGGCATGAGCCACCGCGCCCGGCCCAGTCCCGGTTTTTACGGGTTTTGTGTCTTTCGGCAAGTCACTTCATCTCCCAGGGCCTTAGTCTCCTAAGCTGTGCATTGGAGAGCACTTTTCTCCCCTGTGATTATTTCCTCACACAAACCCTGGGAACCCTGCATCTCTTGGTTGGGAACTTCACTGGAGGCTGTGGAAACAGTGGGGTTCATGCAAAGAAAGATAACAGGAAGTTTTTGTGTCTGCAGAGAGAAACTTCTTTAGCTCCCCTTAGCCTGCCAGTCTAGGCTACCCCTTCCTCCTGCTCTGCACATCGAACTTACATCCCTCATGCTGCAGAGTCAGATCATCCCCCTTACTATTATCCACAGACATGTTGGCAAAATAGGCCTAGTGTGGTGGCTCACGCCTGTATTCCCATCACTTTGGGAGGCTGAGGTTGGTGGATCACCTGAGGTCGGAAGTTCGAGACTAGCCTGGCCAACATGGTGAAACCCTGGGTCTACTAAAAATAAAAAAATTAGCCGGGCATGGTGGTGCACGCCCGTAATCCCAGCTACTCAGGAGACTGAAGCAGGAGAATCTCTTGGACCCAGGAGGCAGAGGTTTCAATGAGCTGATATTGCTCAACTGTACTCCAGCCTAGGCAACAGAGCAAGACTCTGTCTCAATTAAAAAAAAAGTATTGTCAAAATAGGTCAAAGAAGCATCATGATGGACAAGAGGCAGCTTGCGGTGGGGAAGGGATTCAGAGCCACAGACTGGGCGCTGTCTCTTACTGGCTTTGGGCTGGGACACAGCACTTCACCTTGAGGAGCCTCAGTGTTTTCACCTGGGAAATGGGGCAGTGCAGCTCCCTCAAGGGGATGGGGGCAGGATTGGAGGAAGATGTAGTATTGCTTTGCCCGGTGCCTGGCGCAGGGGAGGTATTCGAAATAGGCGTCTCCTAGTGTTAAAGTAGTAAAACATGTGTCCCTCAGTGTCCTGGGCACCTCTTTGACATTCAGGCCTCCCACAAGTCCTGGGCTTCCTGTATCTGTCCTGCTTGCATTGTGTGAGGAGGCAGCACAGGCCACCCGGCCCTGCCTGGGGGTCCCCATTCTCCTTCCTTTATCTCCCAGCTCCTGAGTTTCCATGTGTTGTTAGCATGGAAAGCAGCAGATAGTTGATGTCTGCACTGCACATTCAGGCTGTCAGTGTGGTAGCTCCGGGGCCTCTGGGAACTGGGGCTCAGGGAACCCTTCAGGGTGGTGGGGGCCTCTCACTGCACCCACTTGGCCCTGTACCTGCCTCCACCCAAGCCGCTGACACTCCGTAGCACTTGGCTGTCTGCATGTCTGTCCAGTCTCCCATCCTCATGAGTCTGAGCTTCTTGAGGGTCTGGATCCTTTTCTCTAGAGTTTAGTCCAAGAACAGGTACTCGGTAAGAGTTTGTTGATGGACTGTTGGCAGGAATTAAATTAGTGCCGAGGCCCACCCTAAGCAGGGAAGCAGTGTGAATGAACTTGGGGCTCAGGAGACGGTGAGAAGCCCAGGGGTGCTGGAGGGGAATGGGGATGGGCCTGGAAGAAGGCTGGGGTCTGCTGCTCCTCTTTCCCGTCTTTCTTATTTTAAGAGATGAAGTCTCTTATTTTAAGAGACTTCTTAATTTCTTATTTGAGAGATGAACCCGATGACCTCCCAAATTAGGGTGTTTGCAGAGGTATCTTATTCTTTCTTCTGAATTCTCTGTCGCAGCTCCAGAGGCTGGAGAAGTTGTGAGGGGCTTAGGGATTACAGTGGCTGTTCTGAGTATTAGGGAGATCTTAATAAAGGCCCATACATTCCTGATCCTTCTGGAAATTCCTGCGTAATCAGCACCTGTATGCCCTGAGATGGAGCAACCTGCTGTCAGTTCTGAGGTTTCCCTGGGGGGTGCTAACCTGTGGCTTTTGGGTGGGGCTGAAGCAGGGTAGAGGCTCCTAGGCTGGGCCCTGAGAACCAAGTCGGGGATTATATTTGCTCCTCTATTCACAGCACATGGCCCAGCTCCACGATGCCATCTGTCCCCTGCCTCCAGCTCTCCCCTGGCAGGCCCTCCTGGGTCACTGTGGAGCACTTGGGGAAGGAGGAGGAGGCTGGTGCTGGCTTATCCCATTCCACAAGCCACAGGGCTGGGCTGTGTGTGGGAGGTTTGCCTGGTGCTGGGAGGCAGCTGCCAGGCCTGGGACATGAGCCGGGGGGAGATGGGAGAAGCTTGACAGTGATGGCTGTGAACCTGGAGCACCAGGGACACATGCGGCTGGGAGAAGCTCCATTTCAGTAACAAATCCTGTGGCCCAGGGCCTTGGGTGACCCGCTGCCCTGCTTTTCCTGGGACAGACCCAATCCTAGGAACATGGAGTGCAGATCCTCAGAAAACCCCACTTGTGGGGCAGGACCTGGCATGAGGAGTCTTTGGTTTTCCCAGGTGTGTGTTCTGCTGGGCTGCCCTAGGCCCAACTTCTGCAGGAACTGATGGTGCCCACTTCACCAGGCCAGTGCAGCTCAGCGTGGGTGAAGGAAGGGGAATTCTGAGGAGGAGCAGGGCCCAGAGACCACAGAGGGGATCAGGTGTGGTGAGGGAGGTGGGCAGCCCTCCTTTCCATCTCCTGACACCCTGGCTTCCACTACACCCTCCACCTGCCTCCCTCCACCTGCCTCAGGGCATCTCTACTTACTATAGGGTCCAGAAGAAAATCCAGGCTACAACCAAGACTTACGAGACCTCAGGTATTAATATGATTACTTAATATTAAGTATTAAATATTAGGCATTAGGGATTGAGACTTTCCACTTGACATTGTTTGTGGCTTAATAATAATAATGAGGGGCAGGTGAGGTGGTTCACACATGTAATACCAGCACTTTGGGAGGCTGAGGTGGGTGGATCACAAGGTGAGGAGTTTGAAACCAGCCTGACCAACATGGTGAAACCCCGTCTCTACTGAAAAAAAAAAAAAAAAAAGAAGAAAAATTAGCCGGGCATGGTGACACATACCTGTAGTCCCAGTTACTCACGCGGCTGAGGCAGGAGAATTTCTTGAACCTGGGAGGTAGAGGTTGCAGTGAGCCCAGATCGTGCCATTGCACTCCAGCCTGGGTGACAGAGAGAGACTCCATCTCAAAAATAAAAATAGTAATAATAATAATAATGACGACAAGAAATAGGTTTAGTGAGCACTGACTGTGTCAGGCCCTGCACTGGATGACTTCTCACTTATGTCATCTCTCCTGCGGGACAGCTCTCCAGGATGGATCAGATCCCCAGGCTTGTGAGCAGAGCTATATGTGAAAGTCTGCAAGGTACATTTAGAGGTCGCTGGAGACTTCCCGGATCTGGGGAGTGTGAACACAGATCTGCTAGCACAGAAAGGACCCCGGATCCCACTGAGGGCATCCTCCTGTTTTACAGAGGAGCAAACTGAGGCCCAGAGAAATGAGGTGGTTTGCCTCTGGTTGTGCAGTTGGTGGTGGAACCGGAACCCAAGCCAGGCTTTTGCTTCCCATACACCACACTTCCCTGCTGCAAGCCTCCAAAATAAGTCCCAAGGGGATTTATGCACAATTCCAGCTCTTTTTCTGGTATGCCAAAATCCAGGCATTTCCTGCAGTTTCTTTTCTTTCCCAAAACTAAGCACAGGGCACTGTGTTCTCCCGGCAGAGAAATCGTTATTCCACAGTAACACTTAACAAATATCCCTTCATTGGTTAATTCTCTGTTCATCAGCTCTGTGCAGCACGCTGAGGACGTTCAGAGGAAGACAGCCATCCCTGTCTGTCCCCGTGGTGTCTACAGTGTGGTGGAGACCAGTGCTTATGGGGAGATGCGGGCTGGATATGGAAAGGCAGGAGTCTGCTAAGGTTGGAGTCTTCTTCCCAGAGGAAGTGACATATGGCTGGACATTAAGGCTGAGCAGGAGTTGGTCAGGTGAACAAGGAGTGGGAGGAAAGTTTCAGGTAGCACTTCCACCAGGAGTGGAGAAAGGGTTTAGCATGTTGAAGTGTAATTAGATGGCTGAGTTCAGGGCTTGGAGGTGGCTTCAAAGAAGGAAGTACAGAGGGTGGCACCATGCGGGGAAGGTATGGCCAGAGAGCAGGGATCAGCAGATTCAAGCTCTGGAAAATCCCATCATGGAGTGTGTACTATTATCTTAAGAGCAAAGAAAAGGCATTGACAATTTTTAAGTAGGGGAATCATGTGATCAGGTCTGCATTTTAGGAAAATCACTCTGGCTAGGGTGAAGAGACTCTGGAGCCTGAGTGGGGCTCAGTCATCCAGATGCTCATTGGTGGAAGCTTGGATTAGGACTGTTAGAGAAGATTCAGGAGACCTTTAGGCGACAGAAAGACAGGAGGTGGTCATTAATTAGATGTGTGAGATACTAATAAGAGGGAAAAGTCAGAATATAGTCATGTGCTGCTTTACCAAGGGGATACCTCCTGAGAAATGTGTCACTTGGGGATTTCATCCTTGTGCAAACATGATAATCCTTGAGCGTCCTCACACAAACCTAGGCCTACGACACACCCAGGCTGTACGGTACAACGTCCTGCTCCTGGGCTGCAGATCTGAACAGCATGTGACTGTGTTCAGTTCTGTAGGCAACTGTAACACAATGGTAACTGTGTTCGTATTTGTATATCCCCAGCATACCTAAACACAGAGAAGGTACAGTGAAAATAAAGAATAAAGGATAACAAATGGCACACCTGTATGGGGCACACCATGAGTGGAGCTTGCAGGATTGCAAGTTGCCCTGGGTGAGTCAGTGAGTGAGTGGTGAGCGAATGTGAAGGCCTAGGACGCTGACACCACCCACTGTCGATGTTTTAAACACAGATTCTTAGGCTACGTTAAATGTATTTAAAATGTTTTTTCTTCAAGAATATATTAATCTTGGCTTTCTGTAACTTTCCTTGTAAACGTCTTAATTTTTAAACATTTTTTGATTCTTTCATAATAACACTTAGCTTAAAACGCAAACATACAGCTGTGCGAAAATATTTTCTTTGTTTTTGAGACAGAGTGTCGCTCTGTTGCCCAGGTTGGAGTGCAGTGGTGTGACCTTGGCTCGTTGCCACCTCCACCTCCCAAGTTCAGGTGATTCTCCTGCCTCAGTCTCCTGAGTAGCTGGGACTACAGATGTGTGCCACTATGCCCGGCCAATTTTTTGCATTTTTAGTAGAGACGGGGTTTCACTGTGGGTTTCACTGTGTTAGCCAGGATGGTCTTCATCTCCTGACCTCGTGATCCACCCACCTCAGTTTTCCAAAGTGGTAGGATTACAGGCATGAGCCACCATGCCTATCTTTATCCTATAAGCCTTCTGTTTAAAAAATCTTTTTTTCTCCCCCGCCCCCCTTTTTTTAATGTACAGCAAAACGATGATCAGGAGAAAAAACACTTTTTATTTTTTAACTTTTTAACATTGTTGTTAAAAACAGACACAAGCGCTCACATTACACCTGCATGGTGTCAGGATTGTCAGTACCACTGTCTTCCACCCACACGCCCTGCCCCACTGGAAGGCCTTTAGAGGCAGTAATGCACATGGAGATGTCATCTCCTAGGGTGATAGTGACTTTTTCTGGAAAGCCTCCTGAAGGGCCTGCCTGAGGCTGTTTTACAGTAATTTTTTTTATATAGGTGGAAGGAGCATACTCTAAAATGAAGATAAAGGCTGGATGCAGTGGCTCATGGCTGCAATCCCAGGACTTTGGGAGGCTAAGGTGGGTCGATCACCAGAGGTCAGCCTGTCCAACATGGGGAAACCCTATCTCTACTAAAAATATGGGCATGGTGGTGCGTGCCTGTAATCCTGCCCAGCTACTCAGGAGGCTGAGGCACGGGAATCTCTTGAACTTGGGAAGTAGAAGCTGCAGTGAACAGCCGATATGGCACCACTGCACTCCAGCCTGGGCGACAGAGTGAGAGACTCTCTCGCAAAAAAAAAAAAATAATAATAATGATTAAATTAAATGCTGACAAAAAGTATAGTGTAGTAAATGTATCAACCAGTAACATGGTCATTTATTATCAAGGACTGTGAACTGTACATAATTGTGTGTGCTAGACTTTTGCCCACTGGCAGCACAGTAGGCTGTGCTTTGTTTACACCAGCACCACCAGATACATGTGCAGAATGTGTGGCGCTGGATGGGAGGATGGCTCTGACGTCAGTAGGCGATAGGAAGTTTTCAGCTCCGTTGTCATGCTGTGCGACCCCCTTTGAATGAACATTTGGGGCTGGCTGAAATTTTGCTATGCAGTGCTTGGCTGTGCATTCCTAGCTTCCTGGCCTCTGTGTGGATAGCGGTTCGTTTCCTGAGAGAGAGCCGAGGAGGAGGAACAGGATATGCGACAAGCTGAACACTTGGCTTTGGGCATGTTGAGTGTGAGGTGCTCTGCCTGGCGGTCACTGTGAGGGCCTTCGCCTCAGGAAAGATACACAGATTTGGGGAATAAACCAGTAGAGTGGGCATGCAAGCCCTGGGTGGGGATCCCCCTGGGAGTCTGTTTAGAGTTTAAAAAGAAGAGGTCAGGTCAGAACCAGGGAAAAATCTTTATAGACTGAGTCTGGTGAAATATGGAGCCCAGGGAATATGGAGAAAGGGATTCTGGAGCCCACTTAGAAGACTGCAGACTCCTCCTGGCTCTTCCATGTGTTTTCAGAATCAGCTTGTTAAGCTTTGTGGAGAACTGTGTGGAATTTTTTAAAAATCACAATTTTAGGTCTGGGCACGGTGGCTCACACCTGTAATCCCAGCACTTTGGGAGGCTGAGGAGGCTTGATCACCTGAGGTCAGGAGTTCGAGACCAGCCTGGCCAACATGATGAAACCCTGTCTCTACTAAAAATATAAAAATCAGCCAGATGTGGTGGTGGCACGTGCCTATAATCCCAACTACTCAGGAGGCTGAGGCACGAGAATCACTTGAACCTGGGAGGTGGAGGTTGCAGTGAGCTGAGATCGCACCATTGCACTCCAGCCTGGGGGACAAAACAAGACTCCATCTCAAAAAATAAAAATAAAAAAAATAAAGTCATAATTGCATTGAATTTATGATATTTAGAGACATTCAGCATTTTATAATACTGTTTTCCCATTCATGAACACACAGTTTCTCTTTATTTATTTAAGTATTCTGACACTGTGAAATATATATTGGGGGCCAGGCATGGTGGCTCAGGCCTGTAAATCCCAGCACTTTGGGAGGCTGAGGTGTGTGGATCACCTGAGGTCAGGAGTTCAAGATCAGCCTGGCCAATGTGGCAAAACCCCGTCTCTACTAAAAATACAAAAATTAACTCAGGAGAATGAGGCAGGAAAATCACTTGAACCCAGGAGGTGGAGGTTGCAGTGAGCCAATATTGTGCCACTGCATGCCAGCCTGGGCAACAGAGCGAGACTCTGTCCCCTCCCCAAAAACAAGAAAAGAAAAAGAAAAGATATATACTGGCACTTCATTCAGTTTCCTGCCATACAACTTTTAAAATCCTTGCACTCTTCGAAATGATGTGTCTTTTTGTATGCCAATGAGTTGACTGAGGGCTTGCAGTCCCTAGGTAGCTTCCGGATGGGACTAGATGCCAGAAAGAACCAGGGTAGGATTAGAGGGTTGGGACTTTCAGCCACACCCTCCAACCCCAGGGAAGTGAGAGGGGCTGAAGATGGAGCTGATCACCAATGGCCAATGGTTTAATTAATCATGCCTATGTAATGAAGCTGCCATAGAAACCCAGGACTGGGTTTCAGGAGCTTCGAGAAAGCTGAACACATGGAGGGGCCTGAAGGTGGCGTACCCAGGAGAGAGCATGGAAGCTTCTCAGACTTTCCCCGCGCACCTTGCCCTGTGCCTGTCTGTCCTTTGTGAGATCCTTTACAATAAACTGGTAAAAGTAGGTCATGTTTATCTGAGTTCTGTGAGCCACTCTAGCAGGTTCATTGATCCTAAGAAGAGGGTAGTGGGAACCCCATCTATAGCTGGTGGATCAGAAGTACAGGTGAAACAACCTAGGGCATGGAATTGGCATCGGAAGTCAGGGGGCAGTCCTCTGGAACCAGGCCCTCACCCTGTGGGATCTGGCTTCAAGTAGTCCTCCTACCTAAAGTGCTGTGATTATAGGTGTGAGCCTCCATGCCCAGCCCTGCTTTTTTTTTTTTTTTTTTTTTTTTTCAGTGAGGGTCTGTGATTGGTAAATTCTCTCCATTTTTGTCTACAAACGTCTCTATTTAATCTTCACTCTTTTTTTTTGTTTTTTGAGATGGAGTTTCGCTCTTGTTGCCCAGGCTGGAGTGCAACGGTTTAACCCAGGCTCACTGCAACCTCTACCACCTGGATTCAAGCGATTCTCCTGCCTCAGCCTCCCGAGTAGCTGGGACTAAAGGCACGTGCCATCACACCCAGCTGATTTTGTATTTTTAGTAGAGACGGGATTTCACTATGTTGGTAAGCCTGGTCTCTAACTCTTGACCTCAGGTGATCTCAGCCTCCCAAAGTGCTGGGATTACAGGCGTGAGCCACCACTTCCAGCCTAATCTTCACTCTTGAATGATTTTTTGTTTGGGTTTTAAATTCAAGATTAACAGTTATTTTCTCTTAACAATTTGCTGATCTTCTATTGTTATTATTGGTAAGTTTGCTATCACTTTTTTGTTGTTGTTTTTCAGACAGAATCTCCCTCTGTCACCCAGACTGGAGTGCAGTGGCACAATATGGGCTCACTGCTACCCCTACCTCCTGGATTCAAGAGATTCTCATGCCCCAGCCTCCCAAGTAGCTGGGATTACAGGCACCCACCACTACACCCAGCTAATTTTTGTTTTTAGTAGAGATGGGGGTCTCACTATGTTGCCGAGGCTGGTCTCAAACTCCTGGCCTCAAGCGATCCACCAGCTTTGGCCTCTCAAAGTGCTGGGATTACAGGCGTGACCCACCACACCTGGCCAAGAAGTTTGATATCAGTTTAATTGTCCTTCCTTTTTAGATAATCTGTCCTTTTTCACTCTCCCTGCTTTTAGGGTCTCTGTTTTTGGGTGTTCTGCAGTGTCCCTGTGATATGTATTCCTTTTATTTGAATTGATCCTGGTTAGGATGCAGCATGGTTCCTGAATTATAGGAGCCATCTCTTCTATTAATCTGGAAAGTTGCCTGCCATTATCTCTTGAACTGTTATTCTCTATGTTCTCTTTTTCTGGATTTCTGATTGGCAGTATGTTGGATTGCTTTATTCTGTTCTCCTCTTTACTGTTATTTAAAACATACATCTGGGTAATTTCCTCAGTTCTATCTTCCAGATTGTTACTTCTTTTTTTTTTTTTTTTTTTGAGACAGAGTTTTGCTCTTGTTGCCCAGGCTGGAGTGCAATGGTGCAATCTTGGCTCACCGCAACCTCCACCTGCCGGGTTCAAGTGATTTTCTTGGATTAGCTGGGATTTCAAGTATGCGCCACCACGCTGGGCTAATTTTGCATTTTTAGTAGAAGCGGGGTTTCACCGTGTTGGTCAGGCTGGTCTCGAACTCCCGACCTCAGGTGATCCGCCGGCCTTGGCCTCCCAAAATGCTGGGATTACAGGCCTGAGCCACCGTGCTGGTCTGATTATTACTTCTTTATCTAACTGTGTCTAAGTCGTTGTTAATCCCAACCATTGAGTTTTTAATTTCATTGACTAGAATGTTTATTTTTAAACGTTTGATGTGGTTCTTTTTCCAGTCTACTCTGTAGTTTTGAGAATATCTTGTTCTTTCCCATATTTGCAATACCTTATTTAGGTCAATAGTCATTTAAACATAATCTCTTCAGAGATTTTCAGCCTGGGACCACTGTTTATTTTTAGGCATTGGCTGAAGTTTACTAAGTGACATAAAATTCAGATTTCAAATCTTTTAAAGGGCAGGCCCTTGGTTACAAAATCTTAGGAAAGATAATTAGTTTTTATAATTTGGAATTTAGGCTAAGACAGAGAATCTTTTTTTTTTTTTTTTTTGAGATGGAGTCTATCTTGGCTCACTGCAACCTCTGCCTCCCGGGTTCAAGTCATCTCCTGCCTCAGTCTCCCAAGTAGCTGGGATTACAGGCATGTGCCACCATGCCATGCTCATTTTTGTATTTTTAGTAGAGATGGGATTTTGCCATGTTGGTCAGTATGGTCTTGAACCCCTGACT
Source organism: Callithrix jacchus (assembly GCF_049354715.1). Lineage (NCBI taxonomy): Eukaryota > Metazoa > Chordata > Mammalia > Primates > Cebidae > Callithrix > Callithrix jacchus. The sequence continues at coordinate 16,311,410 of NC_133510.1, forward strand.
TCAAGTGATCCGCCTGCCTTGGCCTCCCAAAGTGCTGGGGTTACAGGCATGAGCCACTTTTCCTGGCCCAGAGAATGCCCAGCTCAGAGGATCTTCACTGTCAGATTTTGTCAGTATTCTACCGGTTCTCTGAGGTTTAGGTGTAGTTCCAGTTTCAGCTTCTCTGCATCTCTCAGGTCTAAGGTCTTATCTCTGAGCAGCCATTAAAACCCAGTTGTGGATGGGCATGGTGGCTCACTCCATGGGAGGCAAAGGAGGGAGAATTGCTTAAGTCTGGAAGAACAAGACCAGCCTAGGCAACATAGTGAGATCTCTACAATCAATATATAATCTCTAAACAAGTAATTAGCCAGGCATGGTGGTGCATGGCTGGAGTCCCAGCTACTCCGGAGGCTGAGGCAGGAGAATCTCTTGAACTCATGAGTTCAGTGCCGTAGTGAGCTCTGATCTTGCCAGTGCTCTTCAGCCTGGGCAACAGAGCAAGACTCTGTCTCTAAAAAATAAAAAATATGTAAAAATTTAAAATGATAAAAAATAAAAAAACCCAGCTTCCTCATTACTAAGGGAGTTTTGTCCCCTCCCTCTATTTTGTCACTTGTTTCTAAATTTATTTATAGGGCAAAAGTTTTAAAATCACCTTATCTACTAAATTGCCAGAAATTCAAGTTAACTCTTTTAAAAAGTTTGTTTTGGGCCGGGTGCAGTGGCTCACGCACGCCTTTACGTAATTTCAGCACTTTGGGAGGTTGAGGTGGGTGGATCACCAGAGGTCAGGAGTTGGAAACCAGCCTGGCCACCATGGTGAAACCCTGTCTCTATCAAAAATACAAAAATCAGCTGGGCATAGTGGTGGGTGCCTGTAATGCCAGCTACTCAGGAGGCTGAGGTGGGAGAATGGCTTGAACCCGGGGGCAGAGGTTACAGTGAGCCAAGACTGCACCACTGCACGCCAGCCTGAGAGCAACACTCCATCCTCCCACACACACAAAAAGTTTGTTTTTTGTTTTAAAGTACGGAGAAATATTTCTATGTTCAGGGTAGAATCAAGACCAGAATTTTTGATAGAAAATAAGCTAGTTTATTCCCGATCAAGTGACTCTGCCTCCAGACAAACTGTCATGAAAACTTACCTTTTTAATGGCCACAGAGACAACAGGTGACACTTGTTACACTAAAAAGGACAGAGACCCTGAAGGGCTGAGAATGAGACCCCTCTGCGCTTTGGCCTCACTTCGAGACTCTGGGCCCATCCTTAGGCTCCTGGGCCTCAGTGCCCTTTTCATTCAGTATACTGAAGGAGCCAAGTTAGGTTTCCATGGGGGTTTCGCTTTTTTTTTTGAGACGGAGTCTCGCTCTGTCACCCAGGCTGGAGTGCAGTGGTGCCATCTTGGCTCACTGCAACCTCTGCCTCCCAAATTCAAGCAATTCTCTTGCCTCAGCCTCTCGAGTAGCTGGGACTACAGGCACCTGCCACCACACCTGGTAATTTTAGTAGAGACAGGTTTCACCATGTTGGCCAGGCTGATCTCAAACTCCTGACCTTAGGTGATCCACCTGCCTTAACCTCCCAAAGTGCTGTGATTACAGGGGTGAGCCACCGTGCCCTGCCGGTTTCTGCTTTAAGTGTTAGTGGCTCGGACCTCTTCCCTACTGCATGTCTGTGCCAGCTGCCTGGCCAAGCTCCTTGCGACCTCCCTCTCCTCCTGGGATGTGCCTCCCACACTCAGCCCCTCCCTTCCCTTGACCCTCACCCCCATCCTCACAGCGCCTCTCTGTGAAGGACCTTGTCCTTCTCACAGGACATGGGTGAGAGAGGAGGGGTGTGAGGGTGTGGAGGAATGATGAGCAAGGAATGCTCTGGGAGGTCCCACTTCAGAGGGTCCGAGGTGGAAGTTGTGGAACTCAGGGGTTTAGACCCGAACACTGGGTTTGGACTGCTGGACTGCATTGCTCCTCTTGGCTAATGGGGGAGACGTGTGTGATGGGGTGAGGTCCTCCTTTGCAAGTGGACTCAGTGGCTGGGATGGGGAGAAGCAGGGGGCTCTGGGAGAGGTGTGGGAGGTGCATGGTTCCCACCTGGTACTCATATAACCCCAAACTGCCTTAAGATTACTAGTATATCCTGCTCCTTCACAACGCCCCGAGAACTGGAAGCTTACAGCTTGGACGGTTGGAGCCAAGAGGTCGCTGGATTTGTCTCATGTGAGGGGAAGGCGCAGTTGTGGCCACGAGCCTTGGGAGGCACCAGAAAGTCGGTCCTACTATTGCTCCAGCGTGCAAGGGCTGCCCAGACTAAATGTTTGTTTTAAAAGAGCCTGAGTCAGGAAGGGAACAGAATAGTGACCTGCATTATATTGTGTATGCATTTTTTAAATGTTTCATTGTGGTAAAGACCACAAATTTTACTATCCTAACCCTTCTAAGTATCCAGGTTGGTAGCGTTAAGTATGTTCACATTGCTGTGCAGCAGATCTCCAGAACTTTTTCATCTTGCAGAACTGAAACTCTATACCTCTCAAGTCACAACTCCCTATTTCTTTCTCCCAGCAGCCCCTGGTAACTACCGTTCTATTCTCTGTTTCTATTAGTTTGATCACTTAAAAAATTTTTTTTTGTTAAAATTGTTTTTAGTAGAGATGAAGTCTTGCTAACTTCCGGACTCAAATGACCCTCCTGCCTCAGCCTCCCTAAGTGCTAGGATTACAGGTGTGAGTCACTCCACCCTGCTGACTACTTTAATTTATTTAATTTTATTGAGACGAAGTCTTGCACTGTTGCCTGGGCTGGAGTGCAATGGTGCAATCTCGGCTCACTGCAGTCTCCACCTCCTGGGTTCAAGTGATTCTCCTGCCTCAGCCTCCCAAGCAGCTGGGATTACAGGCACCTGCCACTATGCCCGGCTAATTTTTTGTATTTTTTAGTAAAGACAGGGTCTCACTATGTTGGCCAGGCTGGTCTCAAACTCCTGACCACATGATCCACCCGCCTCAGCCTCCCAAAGTGCTGGGATTACAGGCATGAGCCACCACGCCCGGCCTACTTTATTTTTATTTTATTGTACTTATTTTGAGACAGAGCCTTGTTCTGGCACCCAGGTTGGAGTGCAGTGGTGCAATCATGGCTCACTGCAGCCTTGACCTCCCAGGCTCAAGTGATTGTCCTGCCTCACCCTCCAGAGTAGCTGGGACTACAGGTGCGAGCCAGCACACTGGGCTAATTTTTTTTTTAGTTAAGTTTTTGTAGTGATGGGGTTCCTTTGTATTGCCTAGACTGCTCTGAAACTCCTGAGCTCAAGGGATCCTCCTGCCCCAGCCTCCCAAAGTGCTGGGATTACAGGCCTGAGCCACTGTGCCTAACCTAATCGACTGCTTTAGATACCTCATCAGTGGAACCTTGTATTGTTTCGGTAGTTTTCTAACTGGCTTATTTCACTCAGCATAATGTCCTCAAGGTCCATCTGTGCTGCAGCACGTGTCCGAGTTGCCTTCCTTTTTAAAGCTCATATTTTGCTGTAAGTAAGTGAACATTTTGTTCACTCGTTCATCCATTGGTGGGCACTTAGGTTCCTTCTACCTTTTGGCTCTTGTGAATAACACTGCCATGAGCATGAGTGTACAGATATCTCTTGGAGACCCTGCTTTCAGTTTGTTTGGATATATATACCCAGATGTTAGGTCATATGGTCTTGCTCTGTCACCCAGGCTGGAGTGCAGTGGCCAGATCTCGGCTTATTGCAAACTCCACCTCCCAGATCTGAGCGCTTCTGCTGCCTCAGCCTCCCAAGCTGGTCTCGAGCTCCGGACCTGAAGTGATCTGCCCACCTTGGCCTCTGACAGTGCTGGGATTGATTACAGGTGTGACCCACCGTGCCCCGCCTGCACCGTTTTGCATTCCCATCAACAGTACCCAGTATTTTGCATGCCTTCTGTCCAGTGTTGATTTCAAGTCAGCACATCCCTGGCACTGCATCCTTGTCTCCTACTTCTCAGCCCTAGTCTGGGTTCCTAGAGCTTTGATATCAGGGAGTTGCCTAGGTCGTTGTGCTCGTTTAACAGATGGGAAGATGAGGTCTCCAGAGGAGAAATGACCTCTCCCAGACCCCAGGCCTGATTCACAGACCTTCCACTTCATGCTTTGCTTCCTGAGTGGCTGATTCAGGCTCTGGCACTCCCTAGAGTGCCTTCATCCCAGGGCCCCCACAGTCCTTCCACTTCTCACCGGCGCTGTGGTTCCTTTCCCCACAGGTCCAACGGGCGCTCCTCCAAGCGGAGCCTTGGAGGGCAAGGCCGGCACCATTACCTCCAACGAGTGGAGCTCTCCCAACTCCCCCGAGGGGAGCAACGTCTCTGGGAGCAGTCAGGCACTGGACAAGCCCATCGACAATGATGCAGAGGGCGTGTGGAGCCCGGACATCGAGCAGAGTTTCCAGGAGGCCCTGGCCATCTACCCGCCCTGCGGCCGGCGCAAAATCATCCTGTCAGACGAGGGCAAGATGTACGGTAAGGAGCCCATCAGGTTCAGCCCTGGACCTGAAGCTGAGGCAAGGGGCGGACACCCTAACCTTGGGGGTCCTGCCAGGCCACGGAGGGGGATGACCGCTTGGGGCTTCTTTGGTTGGACACTGCTTTCTTCCTTCCTGGGTTCCCAAGGGATGGGGGTATCTGAGGAGAAGCCTTTGAGGGGGCATGGAGGGTGAGGTCCCTGGGGGTGAGCAGCTGTGAGACGGAGAAACTTGGAAAGGGTGAGTTTGGGTGGGGTCGAACATCTCCCCAGAGCGGGTGGGGAGCACCCCAAAAGTTGTATCCCACAGGTGCCCGACCACCAGACCGCCCCCCTTGGCTGTGAAGGATGCTCACTCATCCTCTTTCACGCATTCACTCACTCCCTCATGCAGCAAACACATACTGAGCCTTCTGTGTGCCTGGTGTCGGTCAGGCAAGTCTAGTCCCAGCCCGTTGTCTGAGTCGTGGGGAATGTGAGCTCACAGATACCTGTTCTATAAGGCAGACTGGAGCGCTCCTAGGAGAGGCAGGGTGCTGGACACCACTCCCCTAGGAAAGGCCTCCCGCAACCCGGCAGAGGCTCACCAGAAACGGCTTGATCTTCGTGAGTGGCTTGGGTTGCAGAACACAAGAGAAACTGCAGTGCCACGTGGGAAGGACTGAGCAGTTGGCATAGGGCTGCCATGACTTTTGGATGGAAGAAGGGGCATCTGGAAAAATGAAGCAGGGGCTGGGCATAGTGGCTCACTCAAGCCTGTCATTCCAGCACTTTGGGAGGATGAGGTGGGAGGATCACTTGAGGCCAGCAGTTTGAAACCAGCCTGGGTAACAAAGCAGCACACCGTCTCTAGTATAAATTAAAAAAAAAAAAAATAGCCGGCTGTGGTGGCGCTAGCCTGAAGTCCCAGTTGCTGGAGGGGCAGGGAGCTGAGGTGGAAAGATCGCCTGTGCCCAGGAGGTCAAGGCTGCAGTGAGCTGTGATCACACTGTTGCATTCCTGCCTGGGTGCCAGAGTAAGACCCTGTCTCAAAAAAAAAAAAAAGAGAAACGTGAAGCAAGAATAAAAACTGAACAGCTGTTGGAGGGCCCAGATCAGGCTTCTGTTGCCATTGGAAAGTCCTCTAGGAACCCCAGCTCAAAGCAGTGGTCTTGGACAGGAGTGAGAGCCCTGGATGGATCTCTAAATGGCTAAAGTCAGTGACGACAGGGGGCCCCTGCCTGGCTTCCAGCAAGACGGCCCAGACCAGCTGCCCACCCCCACGGCTTTCCATTCATTTCTCCCCCACCCCCACCACTGGTGCCACCCCCATCACTGTGGTTTTGCTCAGCTTCCCCAGAGTCTCCCTTACTTCTGGGTTGGCCCTCCTGACCACCCCTGCTCTGACCACTTCTTGCTCTGATGTTGCTTATTTTTTCTTTTTTTTGATATGGAGTCTTGCTCTGTCACCCAGGCTGGAGTGCAGTGGTGCAGTCTCGGCTCACTGCAGCCTCTTCTCCTGGGTTAAAGTGATGTTCTGCCTCAACCTCCCAAGTAGCTGGGTCTACAGGCATGTGCTACCGTGCCTGGCTGATTTTTATATTTTTAGTAGAGATAGGGTTTTGCCATGTTGGTCAGGCTGGTCTCGAACTCCTGACCTCAAAAGTCCACTTGCCTCTACCTCCCAAAGTGCTGGGATTACAGGTGTGAGGCACCATGCTAGGCCTATATTTTTTATTTTTTACAATTATGTATATTTTATATGCATAGCTTAAAATATAAAATTGTAGTACAAGGTTTAAAGCAGAAACAGAAGTCCTTGGGGCCTCTTCTGCTCGTTCCCAAGTGTAACTTCCTAGATGCCAACTCTTTCACCTCTTTCATCTTTCTTTTCTACCATTGCATCTGTGTTTCTTCTTTCTTTTTTCTTTACATCTGTATTTCTAAATAAAATATTTGAGTCTGTTTATAGTAGTTAAGATGAAGTTTGGCTTTAACAGACCCCAAATAATGCTTATGTGAGAGAAATTTCCTTCTCGCTCCTATAAATGTCTGGAGGGTGGGTAGTCCAGGGAAGGTATGGCAGCTTTGCTCCATGAAGCTCTCAGGGACCCAGGATGTGTCTGTCTTGTGGCTCATGAGCATGGCGTCCATTGTGAGTGTTCCCTTAAGGCCCAAGCAGCTGCTTCAGCTCCAGGAGTTAAATTGTAGCTAGCAGATGGGAGAATGAGATGAAGAAGAGTGACTTGGCTACATTTAAGGAAGACACTGGGAAACTAACCCCTGACATATTTACTGGCCAAAACCTGGACTTAAGAGCAAGAGACATTGGAAAATCCAGCGATGCGCTGCCATAGCCTTCTATAGCTATGGGAAAGGGGTAACAATTGGAGGGGAGGGGCTGGCTGTCTTTGGCACTCTTAGTTTGTGATTTTGCAATTCTAGACATTCTCTGTTTACTTACCATGGAAATTTAGGATTGAGATCACTTATATCCCTCATATCCTATGTCTGTCTTACCACCCAAGCAGCCTTCATGCTTCTTCCCATAGTTTGGGTTTTTTTTTTTTGAGACGGAGTCTCTTTCTGTCGCCAGGCTGGAGTGCAGTGGCACAGTCTTGGCTCACTGCAGCCTCCGCCTCCTGGGTTCAAGCAATTCTCCTGCCTCAGCCTCCTGAGTAGCTGGGATTACAGGCACGCGCCACCACGCCCAGCTCATTTTTGTATTTTTAGTCGAGACGGGGTTTCACCATGTTGGCCAGGCTGGTCTTGATCTCTTAATCTTGTGATCTGCCCGCCTCGGCTTCCCAAAGGTGTGAGCCACTGCACCTGGCCAAATTTTTTTTTTTTTTTTTTGGAGACATGGCCTCCTCCCAAGCTGGAGTGCAATGGCACAATCACAGCTCACTGCAGCCTTGACATCCTGGGCTCAAGCAATCCTCTTACCTCAGCCTCCTGAGTAGCTGGGACTACGTGCATGCGACCATCCCTGGCTAACTTTAAAATTTTTTATGGAGGCTGGGCGTGGTGACTCATACCTGTAATCGCAGCACTTTGGGAGGCTGAGGCAGGTGGATCACTTGAGGTCAGAAGGTGAGGAGACCAGCCTCGCCAACATGATGAAACTGCATCTCTACTAAAAATACACAAATTAGCCAGGTGTCAGGGTGGCCTGTGGCTGTAGTCCCAGCTGCTTGGGAGGCTGAGGCAGGAGAATCGCTTTAACCCAGGAGGCAGAGGTTGTAGTGAGCCAAGATTGCACCACTGCACTACAGCCTGGGTGACAGAGCAAGACTCTGTTTCAAAAGAAAAGTAAAAAATAACAAAATAATTTTTTTATAGAGATGATGTCTCCCTGCCTTGGGTAGGTTGGTCTCAAACTCCTGGGCTTAAGCCATCCTCTTGCCTTGGCCTCCCAAAGTGGTGGGACTACAGGCATGAGCCACTTGCCCAGCCTTCCCTAGTTTTTGATTAAACTTATACTTAAGACTTTAATATTTTTTCAAAGTAAATATTGCTCACAGCTGTTCCATGTAGTTTTATATTTCTTTTTTTTGTTTGTTTTTTTTTTGAGACGGAGTTTCGCTCTTGTTACCCAGGCTGGAGTGCAATGGCGCGATCTCGGCTCACCACAACCTCCACCTCCCGGGTTCAGGCAATTCTCCTGCCTCAGCCTCCCGAGTAGCTGGGATTACAGGCACAGGCCACCATGCCCAGCTAATTTTTTGTATTTTTAGTAAGACGGGGTTTCACCATGTTGACCAGGATGGTCTCGATCTCTTGACCTCGTGATCCACCTGCCTCGGCCTCCCAAAGTGCTGGGATTATATTTCTTTTCTCATATAACTTTTTGGTTTTCCTGGAGATAATGTTCTTGATTTTTTTCATTTGCTCACTTGTTTCTACATCTATCATTAGTTTATCTTTAAACATTACAGAAAAGAGAAAATTCTTGCTCTCTCTTATTTTTTTATTTTTATTAAGAGACAGGATCTTGCTGTGTCACCCAGGCGGGAGTCCAGTGGCACAGTCATAGTTCACTGCCTCACTGCAGGCTCAACCTCCTGGGCTCAAGAGGTCCTGCCACCTCGGCCTCCCAAGTAGTTAGGACTACAGGCAAGCATCACCCTGCCTGGCTACTTTTTTATTTTTTGTGGAGATGGGGTCTTGTTCTGTTGCCCAGGCTGATCTCGAACTCCTGGACTCAAGCGGTCCTGCCTGGGCCTCCCAGAGTGGTAGGATTACAGGAGTGAGCCACTGTACCTGGCCTAAAATGATCCAGTATACAAGGTGATCTAAGATTTTTTTTTTGCCCTAGAAGTGAGCCTCCCAAGGCCTCTGCCCTCCTGCTTTATTCTATACCAGATGCCCCCAGACCTGTTGTACAGCTGCCATCCTGGGATTTTCTTCCTCTGCATCCTGTGAAGTCCCCTCCACTTCCACTTGTAAAAGTTTGCTTCTTACTTTTAGTGCCTGGGGAAACATCATGGGGAAGACAGCTGTGTGTGGAGTACCTGGGATGCCTGGTGTTTTGGGTGCTTCACATAGGTTGTTCCCATTTAGCCAGGAGGGACACAGTGTCTGGGACCCTGAGGCTCTTTCTCCTGCTTTGGTAGAGGAGGGGATGGATATCGATTGTGAGCTTAGGTGTGGAATGAGAAAGGACACGGGGAGGGCAGGGAGGGGCAGGCGGCTTGGCTGGGGAGCCATGGTGTGTGCCCTGGCCCTTTACAGGAGAGGTTTTTTAGAGGTAGAGATGGGCTGGAAAATGTAAGTGTGCATGAGGCATCCAGCAAGGGGCAAGGGTGGAGGGCACTGCAGGCGTCTGGGAGGGCCTGTGGAGATGCCAGAACGAAGTAAATTAACAGACATCTGTAGAATTGAGCACCCCTGGGGACCAAGGGCTTTGAGTACTTGCTTTTTGGTGCTGTGTGTGTGTGTGTGTGTGTGTGTGTGTTAAAATGTAAATAACATTTTCCATTTTAACCAATTTTAGTTTTCTGTTTATAACTGATGACATTAAATATATTCCTAGGCCAGGCACGGTGGCTCACGCCTATAATCCCAGCCCTTTGGGAGGCCGAGGTGGGTGGATCACGAGGTCAAGAGATCGAGATCATCCTGGTCAACAAAGTGAAACCCCGTCTCTACTAAAAATACAAAAATTAGCTGGGCATGGTGGTGCGCGCCTGTAGTCCCAGCTACTCGGGAGGTTGAGGCAGGAGAATTGCTTGAACCCAGAAGGCGGAGGTTGCGGTGAGCCGAGATTGTGCCATTGCACTCCAGTCTGGGTAACAACAGCGAAACTCCGTCTCAAAAAAAAAAAAAAATATATATATATATATATATATATATATATTCCCATTGATAAATAGCTATTACTACCACCCATCGCCAGAAATATTTCATTTCAAAGCAAAATTCTTTACCTTGTAAACAACAGTTCCCCATTCTCGCCATCCTCACCCTCCAGCCCTGGCAACCACTGTTCTGGTTTCAATTTATGAGTTTGACTCCTTTAGGTACCTGATATAAGTGGAATCATACAACATTTGCCCTTTTGTGACTGGCTAATTTCACTTAGCACAAGGTCTTCAACGTTTACCTGTGTTGTAACCTAGGTCAGAGTCTCCTTCCTTTTTAAGGCTGAGTAATATTCCACTGTACAGAGCACATTCCGTTTATCCATTCATCTGCCGACGGACATTTGGGTGAATGCTTTAGTTTTGTCTAGTTGTCATAGGTAGATGTTTCTGTCCCTGCTTCAGATATAAAGATATTGGGGTTGAGACTGTGACCAAGCCTGGGGAAGCGCCAGACAGGAGGCTGAGCTGAGAGCTGTCTCTGGCAGGCCTTGGGTTGGAATTCTCTTTGGCAGGAGGGAAGCCACTGTCTTGGGGAAGCAGACTGAAAACGGTTTGGCAAACTGTTCTGACCATGTTGGCATCTCAGATGCTGCTCTTCCCGTGCTGAGACCCAGGGAGGGGCATAGGGTGGGGTCAATCGGGGGTGCCTGGAGGAAGAGTGAGGAGGGGCAGAGGCAATGCTTCACTGTGCTTCATGACACGTCAGCGCTCCCAGCCTCTTTCAGTCCTTTCGAGGGTCCCTTCAAGGAGGAAGGAGTGGCATCTCTGCTTGCAGATGCAGAATGGAAGTTCAGAGAAGCCAAGACTTTCTCCCAGTCTCTCAAGTCAGAAATGGAGAGTGGGCTTGAACCCAGTTCTCCTGCCTCCAGGCTTGGTGCTCCTCTGTCAACTGAATGGCTTTGCTCCTCCCCTGCCTGACCCTGGCTCCAGGTGGGTCAGGCCCTGGGCAGGGACGTGGAGGCTGCACTGCAGGCTCTGACAAGCACCGCCCAGCCCCCACAGCACCTGTCCTGCATGAGAATAGGTCCTGCTGGGATCCAGACACCTGCTTACCCTATCTCTTCTTACCAGTCCCAAGGCAGGACTGTGTGGGGCGTTGATGGAGGGCTCTCAGCAGACAGAGCTGACCAGTCCGGCTGGGAGCTATAGATAGCTCTGAGCTCAGCCCCAGTGTATGGGATGGGCCCTCGGGGAGGTGGAACAGGAGGCTGAGCTGAGAGCTGACTCAGACCTCAGCTCACTATGGCTGCGCCTCTCCTGTCTTCTCATCTTCCCTTGGGGGACCTGTGCTTCCCATCCTCTGTGTACCCCAGCCCCATTCTGAGCCCCCAGCTGCTTCCAGCATCCCCAAGAGCTCTGGTCTTTTCTCCCCCCTCACCACCCTGCATCCAAAGGCCTCCAGTCCCTTTCCAAGTGGGCCGGCCCAGTGGGGTATGGGGTAGGGCTGAGAGGCTGATTCCTGACCTGAGGACCTGGCCTTAGCTGTTTGAGGACAGGGGTTAGGCCTGCTCCAAGCTCCAGCCACTGCACACCCAGCATAGGACATACTGGCCAGGGCCAGCCAGGCAGACATGCAGATGACATGCAAAGCAGCGCAGCAGATTAACACCTGCTATTTCTGAGCTAAGTCTCCCACGCTTGTTGGCTCCAGCCCCCCACTTGAGTACCTCTCACCGTCCTGGGCCGGCTCCCGGGCCCGGGGTGCTGGCCTTCTCCTGTTCACGGCTGCTTCCATTTCTGCCCTGTCACTGTGTGACCCTCCCCCTGGCACAGCCAGTGCTGGCCACTCTGACCTCCTTTGGCTGGGCTCGCAGTCAGCCTAGCCTAGTGTGCAGGTGGTGGGATTCAAGCGACTTCTCGCCCCTTCTGTCTGCTTCCCGCCTTCCCTGCTTCTCACACTCGGTGCTGGCTGGCTCTGGGGGTTCCTCTGCATTCATCCCTTTCTGCCTGCTATGCTTCTCACCTTCCTGAGGTTGCTTTTGACTTCCGCCTCTTCTTTTCCCTGCCTCTCTCTGCTTCGCCCCTCCTGTGTTCTCAGGTGGGCCATCTCATTAGCAGCCTATCAGTCTCATCAAGTGCCACCCACCCTGGGCAGGTGGGGCTGAGGCCATGTGGTCTCTGCTCCCCACGACTTCATGTTCTAATGAGAAGGGCAGGAGAAACTTCTTTGGACAGTTAGCCGCCCAGGCAGACACCGGGGCTGTGCACAGCTAATATTAACCAGATGGCTGGGGTATCTTGGGAGTCTTCCTAAAGGAAGCAGAGCTGAGGACGGGTGCTTGTCTTGGTCTGTTTTCTCTTGTTTGTAACAGAATAATATAACTGAAACTGGGTAATTTATAAAGAAAGAGTTTTGGGAGGCCGAGGCGGGTAGATCACGAGATCAAGAGATCAAGACCATCCTGGTCAGCATGGTAAAACCCCGTCTCTACTAAAAATACAAAAATTAGCTGGGCATGCTGGCACGTGCCTGTAGCCCCAGCTACTTGGGAGGCTGAGGCAGGAGAATTGCTTGAACCCAGGAGGTGGAAGTTGCAGTAAGCTGAGATCCTGCCATTGTACTCCAGCCTGGGTAACCAGAGCGAAACTCCATCTGAAAAAAGAAAAAAAAAGAGTTTATTCCTTCCAATTATAGAGGCTGGGAAGTCCAAGGTTGAGGGGCTGCATGTGTGAGGGCCTTTGTGCTTCGGGGACGCTGCAGAGTCCCGAGGTGGTGCGGGCATTCTGTGGCGAGGGGCCAAGTGTGCATGTTCACGCCTTTCCTCTGAGATAGCCACTAGTCCCACTCCCATGCTACCACGCTAGCCCATTAATCCTTGAGTGGATGACTCCATCTTGAGGGCAGTGCCCAGCACTCCTAAAGGCCCCACCTGTCAATACTGCCACATCGGGGATTACAGTTCAACATGAATTTTGGAGGGGCCAAGAAATCAAACCGTAGCAGTGCTCCAGGCAAGGGGGAGGAGAGAGTGTGAGCATCAGCCTAGAGGCAGGATGTTGCATGGTAGGTTTGGGGGTCCCTGGTGGAGGACCTGGGCAAAGCACTGTAGATTCGTCAGACTGTCAGAGGTGAAGGGATCCCCACGTTTTGCGCATGAGTTGCACAGCTAATAAGAGGCAGAACTGGGACCAGACTCAGGCAGACTTTTTTCACCAAGGTGGTGGGACAGAAGTCAGGGAGTCTCGCCTGGTCTCCTGCCCCCACCTTGCCGCCGTGGCCTCATTCCTGGGACTCTCTGCTCCTCTTCGCTTTGTTGCCCTGTGGGTTTCCAGCTGCTTCTGTGCTCCTCCCTGTGGTCTATGATGCTGATTTCAGGCACCTGGAGGCCTGATGACGGGAGCCTATATTCAAATCTCCTCTGCCCCTGAGAGCCAGTGTGACTTTGGGCAACTTATTTAACCTCTCTGGGCTTCACTTCCCTTTTTTTGTAAAGTGGGGGTCATAATACTACTACCTTGGAAGGGGGAGTGTTTTGGTTTTTATTGTGGAAAAATACACATTTTGTAAAATTTACCATTTAAGCCATTTTTATGTATACAGGTCAGTGGCATTAAGTACATTTCAGTTTTTTATGCAGCCATCACCACCCATTTCTGGAACTTTTCCATCATCTCAAATAGAATTTTGGGCCAGGCGCAGTGGCTCACACCTGTAATCTTAGCACTTGGGAGGCTGAGGTGGGTGGATCACGAGGTCAGGAGTTCAAGACCAGCCTAGCCAATATAGTGAAACCTCATCTCTACTAAAAATACAAAAATTAGGCCAGGCACTGTGCCTCACGCCTGTAATCCCAGCACTATGGAAGGCCGAGGGGGGCAGATCACAAGATCAGGTGTTCGAGACCAGCCTGGCCAACATGGTGAAACCTCGTCTCTACTAAACATAGAAAAATTAGCTGGGCGTGGTGGCACATGCCTGTATTCCTAGCTACTCAGGAGGCTGAGGCAGGAGAATCTCTAGAACTGGGAAGGCAGAGGTTGCAGTGAGCCAAGGTTATGCCACTGTACTCCAGCCTTGGCAACAGTGAGACTCTGCCTCAAAAAAATATATATCAGCTAGGATGGTGGCATGTGCCTGTAGTCCACAGCTACTCAGAGGTTGCAGTGGCTTGAACCCAGGAGGCAGAGGTTGCAGTGAGCCAAGATCATGCCACTGCACTCCAGCCTGATACCATCTCAACAAAAAAAAAAAAAGAAAAGAAATTCTGTACCCATTAAACAATAATTCCCCATTCCCCTCCGTACCTAGCCCCTGGTAACCTGTTTGATTTTCTCTCTTTACGATTTGCCTATTCTAGGCATCTCATAAAAGTGGAATCAGGCTGGGCGCAGTGGCTCACGCCTGTAACCCCAGCACTTTGGGAGGCCAAGGCCAGTGAATCACGAGGTCAGGAATTCGAGACCAGCCTGGCCAACACGGTGAAACCCCGTCTCTATTAAAAATACAAAATTAGAGGCGTATGCCTGTAATCCCAGCTACTCTGGAGACTGAGGCAGGAGAATGTCTTAAACCCAGGAGGCAGAGGTTGCAGTGAGCTGAGATCATGCCAGTGCACTCCAGTGTAGACAACAGAGCTAGACTCCGTCTCAAAAAAAAAAAGTGGAATCAGGCCAGGTGTGGTGGCTCACACCTATAATCCCAGCACTTTGGGAGGCCAATGGCAGAGGCGGGCGGATCCCTTGAGGTCAGGAGTTCGACACCAGCCTGGCCAACATGGTGAAACCCTGTCTCTACTAAAAATACAAAATTAACTGGGTGTGGTGGTGCACGCCTGTAATCCAGCTACTTGGGAGGCTGAGGCACGAGAATCATTGAACCCGGGAGGCTTCAGTGAGCCAAGATCACACCATTACATTCCATCCAGGATGACAGAGCGAGTCTCCGTCTCAAGAAAAAAAAGTGGAATAATACAATATTTGCCTTTTTATGTCTGGCTTATTTCACTTGGCATAAGTCCTTAAGGTTCATCCATATTGTAGCGTGTGTCAGAATTTCCTTCCTTTTTAAGGCTGAGTAATATTCCATTGTACACATAGACTGCATCTTGTTGATCTGTTCACCTGTGGATGGACATTTGTATTGCTTCCACCTTCTGACTGCTGTGACTAATACTGTGATATACATTGGTGTACAGGTATCTGAGTTCTCCTTTCAGTTCTTGTGGGATTGGAATTGCTAGCTCATATGGTAATTTTTTTTTTTTTTTTGAGATGGAGTTTTGCTCTTGTTGCCCAGGCTGGAGTGCAGTGGCACAATCTTGGCTCACTACAACCTCTGCCTCCCAGATTCAAGCAATTCTCCTGCCTTGGCCGGGCATGGTGGCTCATGCCTGTAATCCCAGCGCTTTGGGAGGCTGAGGCAGGCGGATCACCTGAAGTCAGGAGTTCAAGACCAGCCTGGCCAACATGGTGAAACCCCATCTTTATTATTTAAAAAAAAAAGAAAATTCTCCTGCCTCAGCCTTCCGAGTAGCTGGGATTGCAGGCATGCACTAACATGCCGAGCTAATTTTGTATTTTTAGTAGAGACGGGGTTTTGCCATGTTGGATAGGCTGGTTTCGAACTCCTGACCTCAAGTGATCTACCTGCGTCGGCCTCCCCAAGTGCTGGGATTACAGGCATGAGCCACCACGCCTGGCCAGCTCATATGGCAGTTTTACGTTTAAGTTTCTGAGGAACCACCAAACTGTTTTCCGCAGCAGCTGCATCATTTTACATTCCCGCCAGCAATGAGCAAAGGTTCTGATTTCTGTACGTCCTCACCAACGCTTGTTAGTTTCCAGTTTTTGGATCGTAGCCATCCTGGTGGGTGTGAAGTGCTGTCTTGTGGTTTGATCTGCATTTCCCTAATGATTAGCGTTGTGGAGCGTCTTTTCATGAGGTTAATGGAAGAAGACATTGCCTTCTAGTGTTGTAGTAGGATGAGAGCACACAGTAGGTGCCAAATGCACAGCACAGGGGTGAAGGGAACGTACTCCTGCCCTCAGGGAGCTCACACTGTGGTGGGGTCAAAGGACTAGGACAAGACTGAGACAGGTATGGGCATGCCCTCTTGGGTGGGGAGCAGGGCGAGCATCTTGAGGCTTCCTGGGGCTGCAAAGCCTAGCTGATTTCACCGGAAGCCTCAGAGCCCTCCAGGGACAATGGTGGGAAGAGCTAGAACGTCAGGCCCAATTACTGCCTTCTCAGGGTTCAGTCAGAGGATCCTTCTCCACAAATAGCCTCCTTCTCCAGCCGCAGGTGTTCAGGCCTTCCATAGTCCCTGATTCCAGGCCTTTGGGAATTAGGGTGGGGCAGGGAGGATGGGCCCAGCCTCCTCTCCCTGAGCCCCAACCTGCAGGCATGCAGTGTGGCACTGGCTCACTCCACCGGAGGCCTACAGTGAACCAAAGATGCCCACGTGCACTTCCACCTGCTCTTGGGTGGGGAGGCTTGTGCCCTCAGATCCTCAGTCCTTTTCAAGTTTGAAAGCTAATAGCTTTCTTTATAACAGAGCTTTGTTAACAATATGAGCAATCACCACTGACCTTGCTGGCCCTCTCCTGAGTGGCGGGTGCTTTACTTACTCCATGCCATTTGATAGTTGATGACCTGGGGGGTGGGCCGCCATGGAGAGAAGGGGACTCAGCGCAGAGGAAATGAGGTACAGAAATGACCTAGCTCAGGCAGGATTTTGCAGCTGGGGTAATTGGCCTTTGTGAGGCCGGGTGTGGGGCTAGGAAAAAGCGAAGATTCTTTGTGGGCGCTGCATCAGGAATGCTCCACCCTCAGCCTTTAGGCCAAGGCTCCCGTTTCTCCATGGGCAGCCTTCACCCCTGGTGGGGTGGGGCCGTGGGTGTCAGCCGGGGGCTGTTGGACACAAGTGCTCTGACAGATGGGCCCACAGGCTGGCAGGGATGTCCTTTCCAGCCCCACCCAGGCCTGCCCTGGGGTTGGCTGAGGCCACCTGCCACATTGCAATGCGCAGCTGCCCAACTGGCCTGTGATCTCAGCCACCAGAGGGAGAAAGCCTGTGGTTATGCAGCTAGGGGCAGAGCTGGGACAAGGACAAGCCCCGCCCACTACCACCACCTCTGCTGAGTGCTTTACGAGTTTCTCAGCGCCATGGCACTTCCTTGCCAGCCATCACTGTGCTTACCACGCTCTACTGTAGGCCCATGCTTCGTCTCCCTTCCACACTTGCACCTGACTGTGGGAGCCTCCCAGTGTCTACATGATCCAGGACACGTTGGCTCCCACCAGCTCTGGGTACCACTGTCCATGAGTGATGGGCAGGACCTCAGGTCCAAATAGTCAGATCTCCCTCCAGGACCTTGCTTCATGCAGAGACTCAGGAATTGGGGGATCTATCCAAAGGGAAGGTGCAGCATTGTCCCTTGTGAGGAAGCTCAGCCCTGTCGGGGGAGCACATCCCCAGGTGAAGCAGCCAGCATGTATTAGTCTCAAAGCACTGGGAACAGTCTTAGAAAACATACCTTCCCATGGTGCCCGGGACACTAGCAAGCTGTGAGACCATGAATAAGTCATTTCCCCTCTCTGGGCTTCCATTTCATCTTCATCAGGCTAACCAGGACCTCTGAGGTCACCTGGTCCAGCTGCTTCTAAGAGAAGTGACTTCCAATTCCATGTTGCTTAGGAGTGGTACCATGCTGGGCTGGCACCAGACTATATGGACCCGAATCTCAGCCACATGCTTGCCTGTGACCCTCAATCTCGCTGTGCCTCGGTTTCCCTGTCTATAGCATGGATGACAGTACCACCCTCATGGAGCTGTTGTAAGGATCGAAAGGGTGAATGCAGATTGAGCTGTCACAGGATACATAGCCGTATCCACACAGATACTTGCTCTGATGAGATGTACAGCAAGTGTTCATTGTCATAACATTGTCACGGGAGTGACAGACCACAGTAGCTCCCTCTGTATGTAAAGCCTGAATTAGATGCCAGCTGGCTAGAGGCAGTGGAATGGCCGCGCTGACCTCTAGAGTACCCTCAGTAGCAGGAAGGAAGCTGCCTGGTTCCCCTTGGCTCACACACCCACAGACACCCACACTTCACTCCCCGTCAGAGGAATTCTCAACTGCCAGCCTGATTCCTGACCAGCACAATGAGGCTGGAGGGTCTGAGATGAGCCAGCAAGGGAGAGGAGGAGGAGGAGGAGGAGAGGAGGAGGCTCCACAGACAGCCAGGGAAAAAGCACAACGTTAACAAATACAAACCTGGAGGACAGCATGCCAAGTGAAATATGCTGGGCACGGAAGGACGAATGCTGAGTCTCACTTAGAGGTGGAATCTAAAACAGTGGCGCTCACCGCAGCAGAGGGTACAATGATAGTTACCGGAGGCTGGGGCGGGGGCAGTGGGGAAATGTGGGTCAAATAATACAGTTTCAGTTAGATGGGGAAATGTTTAGGTTTTGTTTTTCCTATTTTTGTATTGTTTTGTTTTGAGACAGGGTCTTACTCTCCCAGGCAGGATTGCAATGGTGCTACCACAGCTCACTGCAGCCACAATCTCCTGCACTCAAGTGATCCTCCTGCCTCAGCTTCCTGAGTAGCTGGGGCTACAAGCATGCACCACCACACCTGGCTAATTTTTTATTTTGTGTAGAGATGGGGTGGGGTCTTGCTATGTTGCCCAGGCTAATCTTGAATTCCTGGGCTCAGGGGATCTTCCTGCCTTGGTCTCCCAAAGTGCTGGGATTACAGGTGTGAGTCATGACGCCCAGTCGAGGAGGAGTGTTTTTGGAGACCTATTCCCCAGCGTGGTGACTACAGTGAATAACAATGTATTGCGTTTTTCAAAAGTGCTAAGAGAGTAAATTTCATGTGCACATCATGAAAAATGACAGGTATTTGCAATGATGGGTATATTAGTTTGATTTCATCATTCCATGTTGTATACGTATATCATAACATCACTTTGTACCCCATAAATACAGGTTGAGCATTCCAAATCTGAAAATCCAAAATCTGAAATACTCCAAAGTTCCAAACATTTTGAGTGCTAATGTGACACTCAAAGGCGATGCTCATTGGCCCATTTTGGATTTTGGATTTTAGGTTTAGGGATGCTCAACTGGTAAGAATATAATGTGGATATCCCCCAAATCTGAAAAGACCCCAAATCTGGAATACTTCTGGTTCCAAACATTTTTAGATAAGGGCTATTCAACCAGTATGTACAGTTTTTTAAAAAGAAAGAAAAAAAAATGGCCGGGCGTGGTGGCTCACGCCTGTAATCCCAGCACTTTGGGAGGCTGAGGAGGGTGGATCACGAGGTCAAGAGATCGAGACCATCCTGGTCAACATGGTGAAACTCCGTCTCTACTAAAGATACAAAAAATTAGCTGGGCATGGTGGCGCGTGCCTGTAATCCCAGCTACTCAGGAGGCTGGGGCGGGAGAATTGCCTGAACCCAGGAGGCGGAGGTTGTGGTGAGCCGAGATCGTGCCATTGCATTCCAGCCTGGGTAACAAGAGAGAAACTCCATCTCAAAAAAAAAAGAAAGAAGAAAGAAAGAAAGAGAGAGAGAGAGAGAGAGAGAGAGAGAGAGAGAAAAGAAAAGAAAAGAAAAAAAGAAAGAAAGAAACACAAAGATGGGCCAAGCGTGGTGGCTCATACCTGTAATCCCAGCACTTTGGGAGGCCAAGGTGGGCAGATTACTTGAGGTCAGGAGTTCAAAACCAGCCTGGCCAACATGGTGAAACCCTGTCTCTACTAAAAATATAAAAATTAGCCAGTTGTGGTGGTGCACACCTGTTATTTCAGCTACTTGGGAGGCTGAGGTGGGAGAATCACTTGAACCTGGGAGGCAGAAGTTCAGTGAGCTGAGATCACGCCAGCTGCACTCCAGCCTGGGCAGCAGAGTGAGACTCCATCTCAAAAAAGAAAAAAAAAAAAAGAAGATGGCTGAGCCTGCCTTAGACCCCTGGGTGTGGCTCCTGTCCTGCCCCCTTGCTAGCCTCTCACCCAGGGCTCAGATGGCCTTTCTGGCAGCAGAGCCTAGAACCTTGTGGTAGAGGGTGAGCATAGTTGTGAGCTGTGCAGGGGCTTCTTGCATAGGCTGAGTCCTCTGTGATGTTTGGGGTGAGGGTTTCAGCTGATGGGGGCCGGGGTCTCCCCACTGCTGCTCACCACAGGCTGCAAAGGAAGCAGCACTGTTGGGGGTGGTCCTGCCTGGTTTCTGAGAGGAGGTTCCCTTAACTAAGTATCCTTGCTGGGCTGCCATATTTGAACAACTGAGCCAAGAGTCATACCAGGGCAGTTAGTCCTAGATCTGTTCATCGTCCCCAAAGGTTTTTAACCTAATTTTGTATTTTAAAAATTATTTTTTTCAAAGAAAGCTTCCCAATTTCTTTCCTTTTTTTTTTTTCTTCTGAGATGGAGTTTCGCTCTTGTTCCCCAGGCTGGAGTGTAATGGCGTGATCTCGGCTCACTGTAACCTCCACCTCCTGGGATTAGAGACAGGGGTTTTTCCATGTTGGTCAGGCTGGTCTCGAACTCCTGACCTCAAGTGATCCACCTGTCTTGGCCTCTCAAAGTGCTGGGATTACAGGCGTGGGCCACTACGCCCAGCCAAACTTTCTAATTTCTAAATGTCTTAGCTTCACAAAAGTATGGGTTTCCTCATGTACAGAAAAATTCAGTGAGACCAGGATAGGCCAGCACTTTGAAAGTTATGTCGGACTAATCAGAAGTAAAAGGTTATTTCGTTTATTTAACTCACCCCTTTGTCTTAAAAGGCGTTTATTTAACTCACCCCTTGGTCTTTTTTTTTTTTTTTGAGACTGAGTTTCGCTCTTGTTACCCAGGCTGGAGTGCAATGGCGGGATCTTGGCTCACTGCAACCTCTGCCTCCTGGGTTCAGGCAATTCTCCTGCCTCAGCCTCCTGAGTAGCTGGGATTACAGGCACGCGCCACCACGCCCAGCTAATTTTTTGTATTTTTAGTAGAGACGGGGTTTCACCATGTTGACCGGGATGGTCTTGATCTGTTGACCTCGTGATCCACCCGCCTCGGCCTCCCAAAGTGCTGGGATTACAGGCTTGAGCCACCGCGCCCGGCACCGCTTTGTCTTAAAATAGTTACAGGACATCTGACCAACATCTTAGCATTCATTCCCTCGTCATTCAGGCAGCAAGTATTTATTGAGAGCCTACAACGTGCAGGCAGTTGTCTGGGTGTTGAGTATAAATAAGTGAATAAATAGACCAAGAATCCCGATTCACATGGACTGTGAATTTCGATAGGGTCACATGGACTGTGAATCAGGATTCTTGGTCTGTTTACTCTGATGGGGATGGGGGCACAGACAGTACTCATATAAGGTAGATTATGTGGTATGCTAGAAGGTGCCATAGAGAAAAGTAAAGGCAGTGGGAAGTGCCAGGGTGGGCAGGAAGGGGTATGATTTCAGCCCTCAGTGGGATGGTCGGGGAAGAGAGAGAATGGCAGCCAAGGGATGCAGGTGGTGGGGGCCTCTGGGGCAGTGTTCCCTGGAGGAGAAGCAGGAAGCACAAGGATCTTGGTGGGGTGGGTGTGGGCCTGGTGTTCCAGGACAGCAAGTTTAGGATGGAGCAGGTGGACTAGATCAGAGAGGTGACTGAACTGGGGTGGCCAGATCCTGCAGGGGTTTCCAGGCGGCTGGAAACTTGGACACTGTTAATCTGAGGGAGATGGAAGCCATTGGAGGGCTTTTGAATTTCGATAGGGTCCCTGCGGCTGCTGTTAGAGCATAGACTGGGAGCAGGGAGGGAGTGCAGGTGGAAGGCGATGATCCTTATCCAAGCCAGAGATGACAGGAGCCCTGACCCTGGGGGGGTTTGGTGGTGCACAGTGGCTGAATTCTGGCTAAGTTTTGGAGGTAGAGCCATACCGGACTATTCATTCAACGTATAGGTGCCAGGTATTGGAGATGTGGACTTGAACAGAGGTATAGTCTCTTCCTCTGAGCTGCTGAGAGCCTAACAGGGAAAGACAGACACGGATAACTAACGAGCACATGATAACCTGTGTGCAAGGGACGGACTGTAGGAGCAACAAAGAACCGTATCCCAGATGGTCTTTGAAGTGGCCCTGCCATCCCATCCCTCCTGCCATCCACCACCAGCACCATCACTACCTTGCAGCTCTTGGGAACCTCTCTTCCTCCCTCGTGCTTTTCTTTGCCCCTGGACTAGTCTCTGAGCTGGGTTACCAACCTGGGCCTAAAGCATGATCATTTTACAAAAAAGGAAACTGAGCCACAGAATGTTCTGAGTCAGCGTTGAGGTCTGTGTCCTGCATTTGTAGAAATTTGGAAAAATCTGGAGGAAAAACCTTAAAGGAACTAGATTTAAGAAGAGAAGACTGAGTGAAAGTCCCTAAAGGGAAGAGACTTGCCGTGCTCCCAGAGCTCATTTGTGGAGCTGCCAGGTTCTAGCCCGGCTCCACAGCTCCCAGGTCTGTGGTCCTAGTTCACTGAGCCACCGGTGATGACTTAGACCCGAGAGGTCACACGAGTGCCTTTAGTTAGATCTAGGGTAGAACTGTTGACCATTCGCTAGACCACCAAAGCATTTTCCTGGAAAGCTTTGAGAGGAGGAGACATCTTGTGGACTCAGGGTTTTAGGTGTAGATCAGCCCGCAGACAATGTCCCCAGACTCTGATTCTCCCCTCCCTCCTTCCTCCAACACAGACAAGGCAGTGGTCCCACGCCAGCAAACCTTTTCTGGCAGACAGTACCTCTGGAGAGTAGCCTCTTAATTTGGCCTTGGCATTGGGGAAAGGTCAGCTGGGGGGCCAGCTTGGCCTTGGCTGTGCACTCTGGTTACAACCCAAGTGGCAGGCAGCCCACTGCCCTCACCTCCCCGGGTACCAGCAGCTTCCTCCCATGGACCGACAGAAGCTCCCAGGCTCCTCAGGACAAGGCAGGCTGGCAGCTGCTCCCTCTGATCCCCTAAGGTGGAGCAAGGAGGTGCTCCAATTCAAACCCTCTTGCTCTGCCTCTCCTCACCTGATGCTTTTCTGTATGGTCTAACACTATGCAGGGGTCAGGGGCCACCTGAGGGCTTGCCTGACCACCCATCCCAAGCTAGCCCCTGGTCCTCTGGACACATCCCTGTCTGAAGCACCCACGGACTCCATTGTTTGGGCACACGCCGTCCCTGAGCTAGGTGACACTTTGAAATCAGCAGCCCCTTTCATCATCTTTTTCAATACTGGAAGCCATGGGCGCTCCTTGGGGTTTTCCAGGATGCTTCTGGCTTGGCAGCAGTCCCTCGGGAACCTTGCTGTTGAGGTGTCTGAGTCAGCCACGGGGCTGCACATGTGCACTGACTGGCTTTTCTTCATGAGCAAACGGGCTCAGGCCTCCTCTCCGGGGACACTCAGTGTTTCAGCAGTTTCACCCCCCGTGCCCGCTGCTGCCCACAGTCAGGACAAGAAGTGTGGACACTCCTCCTCATTTACAGAGATGGAGGGCACTGTGGCAGTCACACAGGGCTAGGCCAATGACCCGGCACCTCCCTGGAGCCTCACAAGTGTGCAGAAGGCCCCAGGAGAAAGTGTGGGGAGAGGGGAGGAGGCGGCCAGCCCTGGGTGAGGAATGGTACGGGGTCAAGGGAGGCTCTGGGAGTTCCTCAGGCTGTGTGTGGTTGGCGGCCATGGTTCCTGTTCATCTTGTTCTCAGGTTTCAGTCCCCACAGTGAGGCCTTGTCTTCCTCTTGCTGCTGATCCAGAGAGGGAACCCACAGAATCCTCACCCCACATTTCTGCTTAGGATGGGCAGAGAGTGAGGGCAGGGCTCCTCCCAGTGTGGAAGGTACCCTGCACCCCCTTGCCATTTCCAGCCTTTTGTCCTTCTCCCCACTGAGAGGCTGCTGGTGTCTCTGCAGGTCGGAACGAGCTGATTGCCCGCTACATCAAGCTCCGGACAGGGAAGACCCGCACCAGGAAGCAGGTGGGCCTCAGGAGACGGGTAGGGGTCCCAGGGGTGGTATCCCAGCACTAGCCTGCTCCCAAGGTGGGCCAGGCTTTCCCAGGACCAGGCTCGGGCTTTTAAGGGGCAGCAGCTGTGGATGAGTTATCTCTGTGGGGCATGTCACAGGTGGTCCAGTTTCCCTTTTTGTTTTTGAGACGAAGTTTCGCTCTTGTCACCCAGGCTGGAGTGCAATGATCTCGGCTCACCTCAACCTCCACCTTCCAGGTTCAAGATTCTCCTACCTCAGCCCCCCAAGTAGCTGGGATTACAGGCACCCACTACCATGCCCAGCCGATTTTTTATATTTTTAGTAGAGACAGGGTTTCACTATGTTGGCCAGGCTGGTCTTGAACTCCTGACCAAGGTAATCCACCTGCCTCGGCCTCCCAAAGTGCGAGAATTACAGGTGTGAGCCACCACACCCGGCCGGGTAGTCCAGTTTTCTTGGGGTCTCTGTTGCCATCACTTAGGAGGAAACCCCTTGCCTCTCTGGGGCGTCAACAGCCCGCTCTCATCCTTCTCCAGGAAACTAGGACACACAGGAAAACATTGGCACCACTTTTTTGTTTTTTGAGTTAGAGTCCCACCCTCTCTCCCAGGCTGGAGTGCAGTGGCACGATCTCAACTCACTGCAGCCTCTGCCTCCTGGGTTCAAGCAATTCTGCTACCTCAACCTCCTGAGTAGCTGAGATTACAGGAGTATGCCACCATGCCCAGTTAATTTTTGAATTTTTAGTAAAAACAGGGTTTTACCATGTCAGCCAGGCTGGTCTTGAACTCCTGACCTCAAGTGATCTGCCTGCCTTGGCCTCCCAAAGTGTCGGGATTATAGGCATGAGCCACCCCTCCTGGCTGGCACTGGACTTTTAAAATATTGCCAGCTTTTGGATTAGCTGGGCAAGGCAGGGCTGAGGGCCCACCAATTGACTCATTCATTCATTCATTCATTCATTTGGTCCACAGATAGGGGTTGAGGGCTGTGGAGGGTGAGGGTCAGGAAGCCAGGCTGGGGAATACAGGTTGTCGGGAGGTAGGGACAGTAGCCCTCTCTCCCTGCCTCAGGTCTCCAGCCACATCCAGGTGCTGGCTCGTCGCAAAGCTCGAGAGATCCAGGCCAAGCTAAAGGTAAGGAAACCGCGGTATGGGGGCTGGAGGGGCCGGGAGTGGGGAGCTTTCTCCAGCAGCATAAGTCTCCCCTTTGGGGTGAGGGCGTGGCTGCTGATGTGCAAGTCAGTGTGCTTCTCTCTATTGAGGAGAGCCAGGTTGGACCTATAACCTCTCCCATCTCCACAGGAGGGCCAAGTGTGTGGACGTCCCACACCCTGGGAGCTACAGGCCAGGCTCCTGCTCGGATTCCCCACTTGCTGGCTCCTGCTTAGAGGAGCTCATATGACTCAGAGCAGCTGGATCACTCGCCAGCCTTCATTTCTTGAGGGTCACTTAGTGCCCTCAACCAGAGCATGTGGAGTGGCAGGGGCATGGGGGGGTAGCTGCTGTGGGGTTGGGGGTGGTGTTTATGGTATTGTGGGAATTCCTTCCCCAGGGAAGGACTAGGGGCTCCTTCCCTTCCCTGGGTCAGCCCCATCTTGCAGGGCCTCTGCTGATAGGTGACGGCTCTTGGGGGGCCTGATGTTGCTGGCATTCCTTTGGGGGTGGTTTTGCTCCTCACGGGAGTCAGGCCTCTGGGACCCTGGAACCAGGGGCCCTTTGGGTGAACACAAGGAGGGAGTGAGAGCTCCATCAGGGAGGCGATGACAACAGAGCCTGCTCAGCCAGTCAGTGGGAAGATCTGACATTTGAGGCACTAGACTAGACCATTTATGAACATTCTTATTTATTTATTTTTAGAGACAGGATCTCTCTCTGTCACCCACGCTGGAGTGCAGTGACGCAATCATAGCTCACTGCAGCCTCGACCTCATAAGCTCCAGCAATACTCCCACGTCAGTCTTGTCCTGAATAGCTGGGACCACAGGCAAGTGCCACTGCTCAGCCATTTTTTTCTATTTTTTTAATAGAGACAGCGTCTCTCTGTGTTGCCTGAGCAGGTATTAAACCTCTGGGTTCAAGAGATCCTCCTGCCTTGGCCTCTCAAAGTGCTGAGATTATGAGCCACTGGGCCTGGCTTATGTCTAAAACGCATTTGTTTTTTAAAGCAATGTAGCACCTTTTCTTGTTTTCCCCCAACAAAATATCACCCTAATGTGTTCTCAGAGAGCCATTCTGGTCAAAGCTAGGTTGGCAAGGCCCCTCTCCTCCCATGAATCCTCTCCTACCCCATGGCGCTTGAACTCTAGGGGACCTCCGAACCCAGTTTAAAAGCCACTGGGAGGCCAGGTGTGGTGGCTTATGTCTGTAATCTCAGTACTTTGGGAGGCCAAGATGGGCAGATCACTTGAGGTCAGGAGTTGAGATCAACCTGGTCAACATGGTGAAACCCTGTCTACACTGAAAATACAAAAATTAGCCAGGCGTGGTGGCCCACAACTGTAATCTCAGCTATTCAGGAGGCTTAGGCAGGAGAAACACTTGAACCCAGGAGGTGAAGGTTGCAGTGAGCTGAAATGGTGGCACTGCACTCCAGCCTGGGCAACAGTGAGACTCCATCTCAAAAAAAGAGCCACTGGGCTAGCTGGGCACACACGCCTGTAATCCCAGCTACTTGGAGGTGGAGGCAGGAAGATTTCTTGAGGCCAGGAGTTGGAGGCTGAGTGAGGTGTGATTGTGCCTGCGACTGGCCACTTCACTTCAGCCTGGGCAATACAGTGAGACCCCATCTCTAAAAATATTTTTTATCTTAAAGAAAAGCCACTATACTAGATGACCTTGAAAGTCCCATCTGGCCCTGGCAGTTCATGATCCTGACACTGGAATCTCAGAATGAGTGGGTGGGAACCACAGGCCTTTCTGCCTCCTAGGAAGCCACACCCCACTGCCCACTCAGTTCCATTCCTCCTGCCATCAGCCCAGCTGTTCCCCGAGCCCCACAGCTGTGGTCTGGCACCTCGCTCCTGTTTCCCTGGGACAGCTGACCAGGCCTCAGCTGTTGCTCCCTGCCTCTCAGCCTGGCTCATGTACCCTGGGAGCACCCACAGCCCTGGAGCCCAGCCCTGCTCTGTTTTTCCTCTCTCGTCTGCCTCTGACTCACTGGGACCCCACAGGTGACCATGGTGAACAGACTTCCCACTGCTGGGTTTAGGGTGATCCCTTGGGGGCCGGCTGTCCGGCCCACATTTGCTTTAGGGAATTGTACTTGTTCTTGTCCACAGGTTCTGACCTGGGGCCCAAGGACAGCCTTCAGTAGATGGCTGGACAGACACTAAGGGGAGCCATAAACTCCTTAAAATATGCAAATGTTCATGTCTATGTGAGTTTCCCTGGAGAGATTGCTGTGAGGATTTTGTCATATTCTCAAAGGATCTGGAACCCAAAGTGATTAAGCTCTGGGTTAGATAGTGATCCAGGAGAAATCCTGAGTGAGAGGCTGGGTCCTAGGCCTGGCTCTGCCCTGTGGCCATGGGTGCTTGGGCAGAGTCACGGGAGCCTCCTGGAGCTCCGTTCGGTTTCCTCATCTGTAAAATGACAGGCAAGTAAGGTGGCATCCGAGTTCCCCTCCTGCCCCAGTTAGCGGCTCCTGGCTCCATTGCCCGGCCACTGCCGTCACTCCCCATCAGGTCCTTCCCACTTCCTCCTGACCCCTGCCCCACCCTGCCCAGGCCTGGTTTCCTGAGCCCCAGCCATTTGTTTAGATCGAGTATCCAGGAAGGCAGGCACTGAGCAGATGCAGCCCTGGCCTCGTGATGCAGTCAAGCGCCGAGGTCTGCGGGCTTGTGGGGGTGTGCCTGCCAAGTCCCTCGTGCCCTCCTGCAGAGAGAGGTCAGGGGCTGGCATCCTGAAAAGTGCAAGTGTCCTGGGAGGAGACACACCCTTAGACTTACTAGTTAGCTCCCTCTTTGGTTATGAGAGACAGCCTCTGAGAGCAAAGCCCAAGTCTGGCCCAAAAGGACAGTGGGGAGGGCCAGGAAGGGCCAGGGACAAATATCTGTTTCACTGCTGTGTCCACGTTGAAGATGACCCACTACTCAGAACGGTTCCCCCTCCCCACTGCCCTCTGATGTCAAATCCTGATGCGTCTCCCTGCACCCCTTGGTCTGCACAGCCCCCTATGTGCCAGTCTGGACCAGGCTCACCTGGCAACCATCACCACTCTCAGTACCCTAGTCACCCCAATTCTTAGAGCCTGTTTCTTCATCTTAAAATAAAGGTCCTGCTAGTCTCACAGAGTCAGAGTGAGGTTGTATTTTTTTTTTGTTTTTGACACGGAGTTTCACTCTTGTTCCCCAGGCTGGAGTGCAGTGGTGTGATCTCAGCTTACGGCAACCTCCACCTCCCAGGTTCAAGCGAGTCTCCTGCCTCAGCCTCCCGAGTAGCTGGGATTGCAGGCGTGCGCCACTACGCCCGGTTAATTTTTATTTTTAGTAGAGACAGGGTTTCTCCATGTTTGTCAGGCTGGTCTTGAACTCCCGACCCCAGGTGATCTCCCCGCCTCAGCCTCCCACAGTGCTGGGATTACAGGTGTGAGCCACCACGCCTAGCCGAGGTTGTGGTCTTGAAAACCTTCCATGGGCTACCTTGTGCCACACGGGTGAAATGGTCACCTTAAGAGGACGAGTGGAAAGGCCTGCTGTGTTCTGGCTCCACACTGCATGGCGCCAGGAGGGTGGGGGGAGCACTGAGCCTCTCCTGAGCCTCCAGGCTGTGGTGCTGCCCACCTCACAGAGCTGCAGTGGGGACCCCGTGGAGGCATCCCTCAGAAGAGCTTGCGAGCTCCAAGGCTCACGCTGTTGCTTCTCAACTTCTGTGTTTACTTTATTTAGCTTTTAGAGACTCCCACCCTGTCGCCCAGGCTGGGCGCCTTGACCTCCTGGCTGCGGTGATCCTCCTGCCTCCCAAGTAGTTGGGAGGTTCTCAACCTTTGTATCACTTAAAGGAGATCTAGGTCTACCAAGTTAATTATTGTTAATTATCCAATGATGGTTTTATCTTTCTCATTCATGGCTGGGAACAGTGGCTCAGGCCTGTAATCCCAGCACTGGGAGGTTGAGGAGGGAAGGAGTTTGAGACCAGCCTGGGGTATAGTGAGATGCTGTCTGAAGGTCATAAAGATATTTAATTTCTTTTGTTTGTTTGTTTGTTTGTTTGAGACAGATTCTTGCTCCATTGCCCAGGCTGGAGTGGTACAGTGGTGCAAACTCAGCTCACTGCAGCCTCTGCTTCCCAGGTTTAAGCAGTCCTCCCACCTCAGCTTCCTGAGTATTGTGGCCTACAGGTGCACACCACCACACCCAGCTAATTTTTGTATTTTTCATAGAGACAGTGT
This sequence comes from Callithrix jacchus, assembly GCF_049354715.1. Lineage (NCBI taxonomy): Eukaryota > Metazoa > Chordata > Mammalia > Primates > Cebidae > Callithrix > Callithrix jacchus. Next base: position 16,340,599 of record NC_133510.1, read on the forward strand.
TTCGCCAAGTTGCCCAGGCTCGTCTAGAAATCCTGGGCTCAAGTGATCCACCCACCTCAGCCTCTCCAGGTGCTGGGATTATAGGCAAGAGCCACCGCGCCTGGCCAGATATTGAATCTCTTTCTTTTCTTTTTTTTTTTTTTTAAATTAAAGATTTCACTGGGCGCGGTGGCTCACTCACGCCTGTAATCCCAGCACTTTGGGAGGCCGAGGCGGGTGGATCACGAGGTCAAGAGATCGAGACCATCCTGGCCAACATGGTGAAACCCCGTCTCTACTAAAAATACAAAAATTAGCTGGGCATAGTGGTGCATGCCTGTAATCCCAGCTACTCAGGAGGCTGAGGCAGGAGAATTGCCTGAACCCAGGAGGCGGAGGTTGCGGTGAGCCAAGATCGTGCCATTGTACTCCAGCCTGGGTAACAAGAGTGAAACTCCATCTCAAAAAAAAAAAAAAAAAAAAAAGAAGATTTCACTGTCTTGGCCAGGCTGGTCTTGAACTCCTGACCTCATGATCCACCTACCTCGGCCTCCCAAAGTGCTGGGATTACAGGTGTGAGCCACCGCACCTGGCAGATACAGAATTTTTTTTTTTTTGAGATGAAGATTCGCTCTTGTTACCCAGGCTGGAGTGCAATGGCGCGATCTCTGCTCACCGCAACCTCCGCCTCCTGGGTTCAGGCAATTCTCCTGCCTCAGCCTCCTGAGTAGCTGGGATTACGGGCATGCACCACCATGCCCAGCTAATTTTTGTATTTTTAGTAGAGACGGGGTTTCACCATGGTGACCAGGATGGTCCCGATCTCGTGACCTCGTGATCCACCCGCCTCGGCCTCCCAAAGTGCTGGGATTACAGGCGTGAGCCACGGCGCCCGGCCAGATACTGAATTTTTAAACTGAGCTCCTGGGTTGACTCAGTTGAGCTATTTAGCCTGTTAAAGCTGCAGACAGTTACTAATACTTGCCGTTGCAGTCTGTGTGTGTGTGTGGGGAGGGTTCTCATTTTTGGTAATCCCTGCAGGGTACCATAACCCATGCCTGTGGTCCCAGCTACTCAGGAGGCTGAGATGGGAGGATTATTTGAACCCAGGAGTTTGAGGCTATAGTGAATGTTGATTGTACAATACTTCATTCAGCCTATGCGACAGAGTCTCTGAAACAAAACAAAACAAAACAAAAACACAATTTCCATTAGGCTTCTTGAAATAGGGAATGTTGTGTCATTGATTTTGAAGACCTTTGGAATTGGGGCACTCAGGATGGAAACCCCTGGCTTTTACGAATATAACAAATTATTAGTGATGTTACCGGTGCCATCCAAGTGGCTTTCCCTGTGTGTGTATTTGTTCTGGGCCTATGCAGGGTGAATCCATCTTCTGGGGTCTTAGAACCTTTGAAGGGCAGACATGAGTATTTACAATCCGACAGGTGAAATATGGGTGAGTCCTGGTGCCTGCCGTGCCCAAGGAGGTCCTTAGGGCAGGAACGAGGCAGGCGGGGCCACAGGAGGCGGTCTCTTGCCTCCAGACAGCCCATGTGGCCAGGGATGGTCCTTCCTGTGCACTTGAGGAGGGATCCAGCGGATACTTGTGCATCGTTTTCACAAGACAGGTGCGGAGCTAGGCATGTGAGGTAGAGAGGTGAGCAAGGCATAGAAGACCCTTGTTCTCAAGGTGGCCCCGTAATTAGTAAAATGACAGACAATGTTTCTCTAAGCTCTGATGAAATAAGCAGAGCAAGTATCACGCCCCTCTGACAGATGAGAAAACTGGCCAGAGAAACCAGTCAGTGACTTTCTCAGTTGCAAAACAAGTTAATAGCTCAGCACAGACCTAACGCCTGGTCCCCCAGCTCTGGCTACTGGCAGCAAGACAGCTTCCCTGACCTGAGGGCCAGATCTGCCTGGTCTCAGCCTGACTAGTGACCCTGCTGAGGTCCTCCCTTGCAATGTCTCCCTCAGGACCAGGCAGCTAAGGACAAGGCCCTGCAGAGCATGGCTGCCATGTCGTCTGCACAGATCATCTCCGCCACGGCCTTCCACAGTAGCATGGCCCTCGCCCGGGGCCCTGGCCGCCCAGCAGTCTCAGGGGTAAGTGGGCTGCTGAGAGCCGGAGGCCAGGCCAGCCCTCCCTCCACCCTCCTCCCCCTTCAGAAGAGCCAGAAGCACTGGCCGGCCCAGATTTCTCTCACCTGAGTCCTATTGGCCAGGGCAGTCAGGGAAGGAGGGAACAAGGACCCAGGGGCCACACAAGTCCCAGCTTGCTGGTATTGGGACAGCTGTTCACAAGGGGGAAGGGGGCCATCCCCAGGAGCTGACCAACTGGTAGCTCTGCCAAGCTGGCCCAGTTTACAGATGAGGAAGCTGAAGCTGAGGGAACTGGAGCTGAAGTCTGAGACCAGTATGTCCCTGGGCAGCCCATGCCACGCAGCCTCATTCCTGCCCTCCTGCCAGGTGGAGAGCTGGTGCCCAAAACAAAGCCCTGGTCAGATTTTTAATTTCCCAGCCATGGCCATGCTGGCCACACTCTCAGAATGATCCAGAACAGCCCCTTTTCAGAGCTATCTCCTCACAGGGTTTTCGTGGCTCCAGGGACTAAGTGAGTCTTCAGGGTACCTGCAGCACCACCCTAGGCACGTGGGGAAGGGGCAGTGCCAGGCCACGGCATTTTTTAAAGTGTGTCCCAGAGAGCACTAGTCCGTCTGCATGTTAAACAGATAGGACACAGTGGTTCTGTGGGTAAGTGTGGGACCCTTGGCCGTAAGTGGGTTCTTGGTCTGCACTGTGACTCTGTGGGGGGTTGCCTTGTGCAGTGTGGACCACACCTCGGTGCTTTTCCCACGGAGCCCCTCATCCACAGAGCCTGAGAGCCGCCTGAAACACACTCTGGGCCTGTTAACATTTACTAGCTAGGTGAGGGCTTGGGCTGCAGCCTCTCCTCCCAGTGGAGGCCCTGCCCTGTCCCACTCCCATCCCCATGCCACGGGGCCCCTAGGGCCATGCCCGGGTGCACCTGGGGCCATGCTGATTCCATGCCTTTTGCCTCCTCAGTTTTGGCAAGGAGCTTTACCAGGCCAAGCCGGAACGTCCCATGAGTGAGTATGGCCTGGTTTCTGCTGCCAGTTGCTCCCATAACTGAACTTGAACCCATAAACTCATGACATTGAGCCTGGGCTCCAGGGTGTGCTAGGGCCAGTGCTGGGGTCAGCCTTTCAGGATGGCTTTGCGCTCAGGGATTGGGCTCTCCTGCTCTCAGGCATCACTGGGCTCGCCTGTGATGTCCACACCATAGGGTGGTATTTGCCAAAATTTCAGTCTGTCTAGGGTATAGGTACGGCCAGAGCCGGAGTCCCCCAGGGGAGGAGATTGGTAATGAGACCTCTGGCTGGCCTGGGAGGAAGAGAGGGAGGGGTGGATTTCTTCATCAGACACACTGTGTCTGCCGACCCACCACAAAACTGGAGGGAGTTAGCAGGGGTGGGAGCAGGAGACCAAGGCCCATCAGGACCACTGAAATCCTGACTACCAGGACCTGCCACACAGACCGTTGGACCCAGTGTAGGGGTCAGGGCAGCAGCCTGCCCGAGGCTGACACCTCCCTCTCTCCTCTCTCCCGCAGTGTGAAGCCTTTCTCTCAACAAACCTATGCTGTCCAGCATCCGCTGCCTCTGCCAGGTGGGTAGGTGCTGCGTGGCTCCCTTGCCATTGCAGCTATGCGGCTCCTGCCTCTGGGCCCAGGCCCCCAATAGCTGAATGCCTGCATGTCCCTCTTAAATGCTGCCCATGATGCACTGCGACCACACATCCCAGTCCCTGGCCACACCCCATTCCTTACCCCCAGCATGCACACCTCAGCCCAGTGCCAAGCCCCTTCATGCCCCTCAGGTTGCCTTGCTGCTGTTCCCCTCCCAGCTGTGCTCAGGGCTTGTGGGGCACATGCAGTTCCAAGGGCAATGCCTGCTCCTGGGCCTTGTTGCTGCAGTATGCCTCGCACACCTGGCTCCTGGGAGGGCTGAGGGGTGTCCAGCTCACCAGCCTGGGGCCCCTCCCGGGAAGAGGGACCCTTGTGGGAGAAGACCTGGTTAGTGGAGGCAGCCAACGTTGCCGACAGGAGCCCCCACCCCGCCCTGTCACTGACAGGCTCCACTGTGTCCTCACCTTTCTCAGGAGGGGCTCTCACCGCCTCCCACTCTGTAGGACAAGACCAGCTGCCCTTTCTGGCGTGGAGTCTGCCTGCTCTGCCCCTTGGCTTTCCCTGCCACCGAGAGCAGCCCTGCTCCTCCTCCTGCCCCCAGGTCCTGAAGACTGCTTTCTCTCATTTACACATCAAAACCAAGTCACAGCATCGCGTCCCGTCTGCCCTCTGTCATGCCAGTCCTCTCCTGTCCATGCTGACCCTGTCTTCACTCCGGGCCTGCTGCTGGCTCTTGCCTGCGTCCCTGCAGAAGCCTCTTCACCAGCTCCCTGTCCCCTCTCTCACCTCCTCTCATCACCCTGTCACTCACCAAAGCCTCAGTCTCACAGTGTTGCTTCCAGGCTTACGGTGCTTTCCTGTTCCCCTGGTGCCTTCAGGACATGATCTAAACTCTACAGTAGGACTGGTGTAGGTTCTTAGCAACCCTGGATCAGGAGCCTCTTCTGGGCCAGGCCCTGTTCTGGGAGCTGGGGAGACACCTGTGACGCAAACAGGAAACGTCCCCATCTCTCGGGGCTGATGTCACATTGTAATTGTTGATTGATCTGGTTATTTCTCTGACTGGAGCAGAAGTTGCTTGAGGGTGGGAACTTAACAGTGCCTGTTCTGGAAGCCTCTCGGTCCTGCAGGGCCCCAGCTGCCCTCTAGAATCCAGTCTTGCTCAGTGGTTCCATGCCAAGGCCTGAGTGGCTTGAGTTGTACCAGTCAAGCCCCTTTCCACCCGGGCAGCTCCAGGATGCCCTGGCCCAAGACTTGCACTCTCTCTACCAACCCTGCTAGGAGGTTCATTTAGGGAGACAGGCGGTCCCCCAGGCAGCACAGGTCCCCCTAAGGAGTCTTGGGGTCCTTGCAGAGGGTGTGGGCAGGGTGGGTGAATGAGGTCAGGTTCCATGTGCCTCTCTCACTTTGTGCAGGCTTTGAGTCTCCTGCAGGGCCTGCCCCGTCGCCCTCTGCACCCCCAGCACCCCCATGGCAGGGCCGCAGCGTGGCCAGCTCCAAACTCTGGATGTTGGAGTTCTCTGCCTTCCTAGAGCAGCAGCAAGACCCGGACACGGTAGGTCCTGGCCTCTGCCTGGCTGGCTCCCCAGCTGCCCCCTCCACCTCTGTTTCTGCTTCTGGTGCTCTTGCCCTACTCCACACTGGGCCTTAATTCAGGTTCCCCGTTCCTTTCCGAGCTTCCCTTCTGTTCCTTTTCTCCACTCCTCTTTTCCTCCACGCCACTGCTCTTCCCTCTTTCCCTCCTCCCTGGCTTCCTGTCCATGTTCCAGTGCCCAGGCAGCCTCCTGCTCCTCTCTCCCTGTCCTGCGTTCCTCCTCCCCTTCTAACTCAACCGACCCTTAGACTAAGGTCACTCTGGCCCCACCCCCACCCCCACACTGTCCCAGCCTTTCCCTGGCTCTGAGAGGCGGGCAGGAAGCTGAGGAGTCTCCTGTGTCTGCTTCACATCCTACGGGATACCAGCCTGTCCCCTTTGGTGTCCAGTGTCCTGGGTGACCAGTATCACCTGCAAAGGTCAGAAAAAGACCTAGAGGAGGCCAAGGTGATTAGATGTCCGACATCTTCAGACCTTTTTTTTTCCCCTTGAGACAGAGTCTTGCTCTATACCCAGGCTGGAGTGCAGTGGCATGATCTCAGCTTACTGCAACCTCTGCCTCCTGAGTTCTCCTGCCTTAGCCTCCCGAGTAGCTGGGACTACAGGCGCCCACCACCACACCTTACCTGGCTAATTTTTGTATTTTTAGTAGAGATGGAGTTTCACCATGGTGGCCAGGCTGGTCTTGAACTCCTGACCTCAAGTGATTCACCCATCTTGTAATCCCAAAATGCTGGTATTATAAGTGTGAGACACTGTGTGCAGCTCAAACCTCTTTTTAGCTGAAGAACCATGAACCAAACAGACTCTTACTCAGAAGTCCAGCATGTAAAATAAAAGAAAGAGACTTTCACCATCTCCATTTTACTCATGGGGAAACTGCAGCCAAGCGACTTGCTCCAGGTCACGTGGTGGGCATGTGGAGCCGGGGCTGTCTGTCTGTCCATCTGGCCCATGCTCCATCTCCCTCAAACCCACTCTCTCTGCAGTACAACAAGCACCTGTTTGTGCACATTGGCCAGTCCAGCCCAAGCTATAGCGACCCCTACCTCGAAGCCGTAGACATCCGCCAGATCTATGACAAATTCCCTGAGAAGAAGGGTGGACTCAAGGAGCTCTTCGAACGGGGACCCTCCAATGCCTTTTTTCTTGTGAAGTTCTGGGTAAGCCTGTAATAAACTCTTCCCTTCCTGCCACCAGAGCATCCGTGGTAGTGAGAATGGGGCGAGAGTGCCCAGAGTGTGCCGTTGCCATGGTGGAAACTTGGGGAGGCAGCACCATTGAGAAGGGGAGAGCATGGCTCTGTGATGGTTGGAGCTGAGCCGAGGAGTGGGGTGGTGATCCCAGAGAGCTAGCTGAATGAGGCCTTGCTTCATGGGTATTGATGCCAGCTAAGCTCAGCAGAAAGTGGGCCCTCAGGAGGTTTAGTTGGAGAAAGAGACAAAGGGGACCCTACAGGGATGAGTGAAGATGTATTGAGGAGCGCCCTTGTCACCCAGATCTGTGAATGGCAAGCCCTGCACTTGTTCCGGGCCTGGAGCTGGTCATTGAGTGCTCGTGTCCAAGGCATGCTGGGCTGGACAGAGCTTGGAGAAGGGGAGGGAAGTGTTGGATGGGTCATCCAGCTGACACTCTGCAGGGCAAGGCCACAGAAGAAACACTTACTCAACCTCTCAGACAGCTCAGCCTATAGACTTGGCCTCTGCTGCCCTCCCACCTCACCCATGGGCAGGTGTTTTGTGGGTAAAACCTCCTCCATTAGAAACGTCTTGTTGCCGGGTGTGGTGGTTCACACCTGTAATCCCAGCACTTTGGGAGGCCAAGGTGGGTGGATCACCTGAGGTCAGGAGTTTGAGACCAGCCTGACCAACATGGTGAAACTGGATCTTAAAAAATAAATTAATTAATTTAAAAAGAAAGAAATGTCTTGCCTGAGGCCAGGAGGTACAGTAGCTGATCTGGGAGCTTAGCTTCCTGGGGGCCCAGTATGTGCAGAAAAGGGGTACAAGGAGACAGTCACAAATAAGCGCTAATGAAGCCAGCAGTAAGGAAGGGCAGGAAATCAGGCTCTGTGACAGAGGCTTGGAATATTCTCAGGACATGGACTGAGGCTTGCGTGACTCCGCCTTCATTCCTTTCCCCAGTTCCCTTCAGTTCTCTTCACGCTCCTTTCAATGCCTCTTGTGCAAAGATTCTTACCTTTTATTTGCTCCCATACCACTTTCAAAAAAAAAAAGAATGGAAAGCATCATATTCTTGTCCTACTCCTCCCCACACCCGAATCCCAATCCCCAGAAGTAGTCACTGCAAATTTTAGCTGTTTATTTGGGTTTTATCTCTTTAGTTCTAAGTAATATGCTTATGTTGCTGGATCTCAATGTCATGATTAAGACACTATGTTTCCATTCCATTACATATCACTTCTCCCCGCGTCATCCCAATGTAATAATATCCAATAAGTTATTTAATTTAGTAAAAGTCATAAAATTTCACATTTTTTGACATGTATATTGATCACCAAAGAGCCAAGAGGGGGCTGGGTGTGGTGGCTCATCCCTGTAATCCCAGCACTTTGGAAAACCAACATGGGCAGATCACTTGAGTTCAAGACCAGCCTGGGCAACATGATGAAACCCCATCTCTACAAAAAATACAAAAATTAGCCAGTCATGGTGGCTCATGCCTGTGGTCTCAGCTACTCAGGAGGCTGAGATAGGAGAATGGCTTGAGCCTGGGAGGCAGAGGTTGCAGTGAATCAAAATCGCACCATTGCACTCCAGCCTGAGTGACAGAGCAAGACCCTGCCTCAAAACAAAAGCACAAAGAGTCAAGAAGCGTATTATGATTGCATTTTTACCTCTTGTACAACTTTTTTTTCCTGCAAATAAATGGCTCTTGTACTTCCATATTTCTTAAGAAGGCTATTCTTAAAAGTTTGTAAATTGCTCTATCAGAACCACCATATAAAATTAAAACTTTTCTTCCCAAATATTCAAAACTATTAGATAATTTATCAATTCCTCCTTTCTCCTAGAGATCCTCCTCCCAGCTGCCTCTGTTCTGCTGCAGTTTGAACGTGTTATTCTTTAGGCTTGCCCTACAGTTGTCATCCTGAGGCTCTCCTATATTGATTGTACAATTTTCTAGCTCTTACATTTCTCTCTTTATTGATATACCTTCTTCATTTTGCTGGAACACATCCTCTAGTACCTTCTAAGAAAAGATGCATGGTACGTAAATGACCTTACTTCTTTGAAATGTCATTATTTTTATTATATCCTTATACTTGACTGATTGGTAGTCTGGGTAAAGAATCTAGATCATGCATCGTTTTCCCTAGAAAATGATGACTTTATTTTTGAGACTGTGTGTGTGTGTGTGTGTGTGTGTGTGTGTGTGTGTGTGTTTGTTTGTTTTGAGACGAAGTGTGTGTTTGTTTGTTTTGAGACGAAGTTTTGCTCTGTTGCCCAGGCTGGAGTGCAGTGTTCGATTCTGGTTCACTGCAACCTCCACGTCCCAGGTTCAAGCCGTTTTGTGCCTCAGCCTTCTAAGTAGCTGGGATTACCAGCATGTGCCACCAGGCCTGGCTAATTTTTGTATTTTTAAGAGAGATGGGGTTTTGCAGTGTTGATCAGGCAAAGAATCAACCAGTGTTGATCTCGAACTCCTGGTCTCAAGTGATCTGCCCACCTTGGTCTTCCAAAGTGCTGGGAAATAATTTTCAAGAATCATTTTTTAATGCATTGTGTCATTATCTTCTGACATAGTTTGATAGCGTTCTAATTCCCTACCTTTTGCTATATAACTTGTTTTCTTTTCTTTTTTTTTTTTATAAAGATGGGTTTCACCATGATGGCCAGGCTGGTCTTGAACTCCTGACCTCCGGTGATCCACCCACCTCGGCCTCCCAAAGTGCTGGGATTACAGGCTTGAGCCACCGCGCCCAGCCTCTTGTCTGTTTTCTTAGAGATTTCCTTGATTTTGTCTTCTGACTCTCTTCTGAATTAGTTAAGGTTGTGTCCAAGTACCATATCACACAAAACCTAAAGAAACAGTGGCATAAATTGTTTTTCTTTCACATCAAGGAAGTCTAGAGGGAGACAGTCCAGGCTGGCCCAGCACTGCTGACATTATCAGGGCCCTGGCTTCTCTCTATCTGCCATCCTCAGCATATGACTTCTGACCTTGGGGTCATGACTGCTGGTGTTCCCGCCACCATATCCATCTTCCAAGCATCAAAAGAAGCCAGTTTAGCTCCCTGTATGGGGCCTGCTGGGAAGTCCTGCATAACACCTGATTAGTTGTATGGTTGCACCTAGCCACAAGGAACCAGGGAAAGGTACTTTTTTTGTTGGGTAAGTTGTCATTCTGAATAAAATCAGGGTTCTAATACTGTAGAAGAAGCTGCCTGCATTCTTTTATGGATGTATCTTAGTTCAGTTGATGACATTTTGTTTTTTCTGGGTAGTTTATAAAGTATGCATCTTATAGTCAAGGGTGAATTAGATTAATGGTATACAGCAGCATCTGCACCGCACCTGTTGAATATTTAATATTGGCTCTGACATTTTAATTTTCCAGAGTTCCTTCTTGTTCTGTGATTACATCAAGATGTCTGATGGATGCACTTTTTATCTTGTTTTTATTAAGGGTATGAAGTGAGTGTTATTTCTTAAGTTTTCTCCTGCTCCTAACCCTCGTCCCACCCACACCCAGACTGAGTCTCGCTGTGTTGCTTAGGCCGGAGTGCAGCGGCAGGGTCTTGGCTCAGTGCAACCTCTGTCTCCCTGTTTAAGCGATTCTCCTGCCTCAGCCTCCCAAGTAGCTGGGACTACAGGCACATGCCACCACACCCAGATAATTTTTGTATTTTTAGTAGTGACAAGTTTTTGCAATATTGGTCAGGCTGGTCTTGAACTCCTGACTTGAAGTGATCCGCCCGCCTTGGCCTCCCACACTGCTGGGATTTAGCCACTGCACCTGGCCTCCTGCTCTTTTCTTTGTTTCCTTTTAATTCTGTTTTTCTGTCTGTTTTGATCCTTGTCTTTCCAGTTGGAGGGTTTTCTTTGGTATCTTCAATTCTTAGCGACCTGTCTGTATGTTTTAGTGGTTTTCTTGCAGTGTAATTAACCTTACCATACATTTTACCTACTTATAACATACAAGCCAGGCACAGCAGCTCACGCTGTAATCCCAGCAGTTTGGGAGACCGAAGCAGGCAGATTGCTTGAGCTAAGGAGTTTGAGACCAGCCTAGGCACATGGCAAAAACCTGTTTCTACAAAAAAATACAAAAGTTAGCCAGGCATGGTGGCATGTGCCTGTAAACCCAGCACTTTGGGAGGACAAGGCAGGTGGATTGCTTGAGGCCACAAGTTGGAGACCAGCCTAGCCAACATGGCAAAACCCTGTCTCTCCTAAGAATACCACAGTTAGCTGGGCATGGTGGTGTGTGCCTGTAATCCAAGATACTCAGGAGGCTGAGGTGGGAAGATCGCTCGAGCCTAGGAGGCAGAGGTTGCAGTAAGCCAAGATCATACCATTATACTCCAGCTTGGGCGACAGGGCAAGATCCTGTCTCAAAAAATAAAGCATACAATTCACAGTTTTTTAGTATATTCACAAAGTTGTGCAGCCATTACCAAAATCAATTTTAGAACATTGTCATCACCCCCAAAATAATAAGCCCTGATCCCTTTAGCTGTCACTCTCCACTCCCACCCCGCCTGCCCTGTGCAATAATCTGCTTTCTGGCTTTGAAGCTTTGCCTCTTCTGGACATTGTATATAAATGGGTTCATATAGGATGTGATCTTTTGTGACTGGCTTCTTTAACTTGGCATATGTTTTCAAGGTTCAGCCATGTTTTAGCATGCACCTTCCTTTTTATGGCCAGTAATGTTCCTTGTATGGGTAGCTCACGTTGTTCCTCCATTCAGCAGGTGATGGGAATTTGGTTGCTTCCTCCTCCTGGCTGTTATGAATAATGCTACTGTGAACACTGCCTGCACATGTTTGTGTGGACATTCGTCTTCATTTCCTTATGCTTACATGTGGAATTACTGAGTCATATGGCAACTCTGTTTCGCTTTTTGAGGCACTCTCAAGAAGCTTCCAAGTGGCTGCAGCATTTTATATTCCCGCCTGCAGGGTGTGCAGATCCTGTTTTCTCCACATCCTCACCGACACTTGATATTCTTTGATTGTACCATCCTAGTGAATGTGAACTGATAACTCATTGTGTGTATTTGCATTTCTGTGATGACTCATGATGGTAAGCATCTTCTCATGTGATTACTGGCCATTTGTATATCTTCTCTGGAGAAATGTCAATTCAGAAATTCAGATCCATTGTCCCCTCTCTTTTTTTTTGAGGCAGTCTTGCTCTGTTGCCCAGGCTACAGTGCAATGGCACAATCTTGGCTCACTGCAACCTCTGTCTCTCGGGTTCAACCGATTCTCATATCTCAGCCTCCCGAGTAGCTGGGATTATAAGCATGCACCACCATGCCCAGGTCATTTTTGTATTTTTAGTAGAGGCGAGGTTTCGCCATGTTGCCCAGGCTGGTCTGGAACTCCTGAGCTCAAGTAATTTGCCTGGCTCGGCCTCCCAAAATGCTGTAATTACAGGTGTGAGCCACTGTCCCCAGCCCCCATTGCCCATTTTTATAATAAAATTGGGTTATTTTTATTATTAAATTATGAGTTCTGGCCGGGCACGGTGGCTCAAGCCTGTAATCCCAGCACTTTGGGAGGCCGAGGCAGGTGGATCACGAGGTCAAGATATCGAGACCATCCTGGTCAACATAGTGAAACCCCGTCTCTGCTAAAAATACAAAAAATTAGCTGGGCATGGTGGCGCGTGCCTGTCATCCCAGCTACTCAGGAGGCTGAGGCAGGAGAATTGCCTGAACCCAGGAGGCGGAGGTTGCAGTGAGCCAAGATCGCACCATTGCACTCCAGCCTGGGTAACAAGAGCGAAACTCCAACTCAAAAAAAAAAAAAATTATGAGTTCTTAATTCTGAATAAAAGTTTCTTATCAGATATATGATTTGCAAGTATTATTTCCCATTCTGTTGAGTGTCTTTTCACATTCTTTTTTTTTTTTTAACCAGGGTTTTGCTGTGTCTTTCAGGCTGGAGTGCAGTGGCTTGATCATTGCCCACTGCAGCCTTGAACTTGGGCTCAAGTGATCCTCCTACCTCAGCCTCCTGAGTAGCTGGGACTATAGGCGTGCACTACTATGCCTGGCCAATTTTTTGTTTTAATTTTTTGTACAGGGTCTCATTATGTTGTCCAGGCTGGTCTTGAACTCCAGGCCTCAAGTGATCCTCCTGCCTCGGCCTTCCAAAGTGCTGGGATTATAGGTGTGAGCCACTGTGCATTCTTAAAAGTGTCCTTTGATGCCCAAAAGTCTTAAATTTTGATGATGTCCAATTTATCAAGTTTTTCTTGTGTTATTTGTACTGGTTATATTTAGTAGTGTCTGAGAGCTCTTTGTGCAAGGTAGGACTTGTCACCTGGTGGGCTTTACTTTAAGATGATTGGGCTTGGAGAGCCAGCTGTTTTATTGGGGAAATCAATAAATGTGTGTGTTTACTGGATTCCCCCATCCCCGCCCCCCGCCCCTCGAGTTGATTCAGTTTCTCCAGAGACAATTCCTTTAATTTCCCTGGAAGGGATGTACTTGGTCACAGGTGTTCTGGTAGTGGGGTAGGGTAAGGGTAGGGGCCCTGGCCATTTCTGATGCTGGCTTTCACTTAACTCTCCTGTTCTTACTCCCCTTCTTCCCTCTTTTGAACAAGCCCAGTGTCCCTGAGACCTGTAGCCCTCTGTTTAATTAGTGAAGATGGTCACCCTTTGGTCTTAAAAAAAATTTTTTTTTTAATTTTTAATTTTGTAGAGACAGGGTCTCACTATGTTGCTCAGACTAATTTCCAACTCCTGGGATTAAGCCATCTTCCTCAGCCTCCCAAAGTGCTGGGATTACAGGCGTGAGGCATCACACCTAGCTGACCCTTTGATCTTCTGCTGGTGCATGGGAGGGATGGGGGCCGGACCGTCCAGTGTATAGACTTTTGTCAGTTCCTTGGGTCAAATCCTGTGCCTCCCTAGCCCCTATTCTCCTGCCTCAGCCTCCCGAGTAGCTGGGATTACAGGCACGCGCCACCATGCCCAGCTAATTTTTTGTATTTTTCGTAGAGACGGGGTTTCACCATGTTGACCAGGATGGTCTCGATCTCTTGACCTCGTGATCCACCTGCCTCGGCCTCCCAAAGTGCTGGGATTACAGGCTTGAGCCACCGCGCCCGGCCACATTTTTTAAAGTTCCTTGCTGTTATCCTTCTAGCTGTGTCTCTGGAAGGGGAAAAAATAAACATGTCTAGTCAATCTCCCACCTTGAGCCAGGTGTCCAGGATGCTGGGTGTGACCTGTGTGACACTTTGAAGGGGTCAGCAGTCGCTGTTTGGAGTGCTGGGCTGAGAAGCCTCTAGCAGGGAGGAGTGCTGGGTGGACGGTCACGGCCGCATGGCGTAGCTGGGGAAATGTTTGTCAGCCCTTCTCCTTGAGTGATGAGGAGTCATTTAACAAGGTTTTTGAAGAGGGCAGGATGTGGCCGCAGGTGTGCTTAGTTGGATAACTCCAGCACCCAGACTGGAAGCAGGTGTGAGACTCCTGCAGCCAAGGCATGAGGCTCCTGGGAGCTCCCGAGAGGCTGGCTTCAGGGCATGTCATGGGAGATTCTCAGGAAGGGCTTCAGTCATCTCCGAAGTCTCTCTTCCAGCTCTGGATGTGGGAATTAGAACCTGTATAGCTGGTAGTGGCGACTTCTAACCCTGCTGTGCGTCTAAGGGGGTCCCCAGCTCCCCTGCAGAAGCCTCCACCCTCACTTGAGCACTTACTCCCCTGGTCTGTCCAGGCTCAGCCCTGACTCAGGGGAAGGAGCTTAGGCGAGCTGATCTGTGGCTCTTCCCTGGCATGACTCAGGACCCTGGGGGTGCAGTTGGGGTCAGAGGGGAGACCCGGTCAGCAGTGGCAGGAAGCACTCATGGGAACACTTCCTTGGTGTGGGAGGTGGCGTGTCTGGGGCCCTCTTGCTCTAGCTCCTGCCTTCTAGCTATTGGTAATATTTTCTGTTCTAGCCACCCTCCAGATGAGGACCATCCTAGGTCTCTTGTTTCACAAGTAAGGGAACAAAGTCATGGAGTAAGCCAAGGCCTGGCCCTGAGTGCCCCAGCCAGAGTGACCTCTCTCCTGTGGGCACTCCTGTTGGCTACATGCTGTGAGATAGATGGGCACAGACAGACTGAGAGAGATGACAGCCACACTTTTCTCACTATGTTACATAGAGTAACACGTCTGGTCCTCACCACAGCCCAGACTGTTGATAACCTCATCTGCAGAAGGGAAACTGAGGCATAGGCAGGTGAAATCACCTGCCAAAGGTTGGCCAGTTCACAGTAGCAGACCCAGGATCCATACCTGAGCAGCCTGACTCCAGGGTGTGTGCTTGGAGCCACCACACGAAACAGTCCTTGCCAAGTCCCTGGCTGCCCTCCATGCAGGGTCCTGGAGCTTCCTCTGCTCCCGCTGGAGAAGGTTCTGAATTGTCTAAAACAGATCCCCAGTCCCTTGGGGAACGGCAGGCAGTGGTAGCGTGGAGAGAGCAGACTTAGCTCTGTGCAGTCGGTGCAGAGCCAGGCACTTGGGCTTCTTGCGTCTCCTCCACCTCAGATATCCCTTCCAGAAAATAGGGCAGACGAGGCCGGGCGTAGTGGCTCATGCCTGTAATCCAACCACAAGGCGGGCGGATCACCTGAGGTCAGGAGTTCAAGATCAGCCTGACCAACATGGTGAAACCCCGTCTTTTAAAAAAAAAAAAAAAAAATAGGGCGGACGAAGGTTGCCAGGGAGGAAGGAAGACCTAGAAGGTACTTTTCCAAATTTGGTGGTGGCTGTGTCCTCTCTTCCCTTCTGACTCTAGGGGAGTTTGTAGGTGGGGGTTGATGGGAGAAGAGAGGGTCGGGACAGCTGGTGCCGAGGGCGTGGGATTCAGTGGGTTCCTATGTGGGCTCAGTGCTCTGGCCATGTGCTCTGTGGACCCAGCATGACCTTTGGCTTCCAGGAGCTCAAACTCTGGATGGGAGTATCCAGCAGGGGTCTCAGAGTCCTGGGTCAAGGGCCGCTAGACAGGGCAGTGTGGTAGGCCACCAGTGAGGCCCTCCTGAAGTGTCACGGCCAGGCACGGTGGGCAGCAGTTGACCCCAGCTGGGACACATTTGAGAACTGTGTTCTGGGCAAATATTGGCTTCTCTGCACCTCTGCTTCTTTGTGTGAATCGTCAGCAGTTTGATCTTGGGGGCCTGCCAGGGGCTGTGTTGCTGAAGACCCTGTGTGTGTGGCCAGCTGGCACTGAGTGGGGGGCTGTGGCCTGTCCCTACCCCCCCGCCTTGCCTGAGCCCTGTCTGAGTGCCAGCAGCCTGGGCAGGATGAGGACAGGTGAAATCAGAGACGAGGGAGCGCTGGAGGCCAGGGCACCTTGGCGGTCATCTGCTCCCTCCTCCGCATGTATGGGGCGGGCAAAGGCACCAGAGGAAGACGCATATGTTAGAGGAAAGGTAAATATTCGTATTTGCTGACGGTGAGACTTTGCGTCAGTTGTGGGTCCTCACAGCCTGCTTCGGCTGCCCCAAGCATCGGGAAACTCCTGTCTTCTGCTTCCCACCCTGGTCCCCACTTCCCCTGCCATCAGCTGGTGTGAACTTGGCCACACACAATTAGGAAGGAAAACTGCTCAGGCAAGGAAGCAGCGTCACCTCTCCTGGAGCCTTTCTTTTCCTGCCTGGCTGTTTTTTCAGTCCCAGCTCCCAGGCCCTGAATGTGCATGCTGGAGAGGCCATCAGAACTCCCTTGGAGTGGGTGGAGGACTTGGCTGTTCCCAGTCCAGCCTCCGTGCCTGCCCCCTGAGTTACTGCTTTTACTGAGGGCACTGTGGTGGTAATCCATAGACTCGTGGACTGCTGGGACATATTTCCGGCTGGAAGTGGCATCTGCCAGCCTGAGGGGCTGAGGCTGCTGGGGCTGTGCCCTATCTAATGACTGTCACGGGGCCTGGAGTGAGGGACTGATGCACTGAAGCCCCCTTACCCCCACAGAGCCCTGCAAGTCTGGCAGAGGCCACCTGTCCCTGGGGCCAGGGAAAGGGGGCCTTTGGGTACTAGTGGCCATTAATGCTGCTCTGCACATTGGAAATGCCGGGCAGAGCTGGGCACCGTGGAGGCAACAGAGGACCCCAGGCGTTCCTCCCATCTCAGCCTGCTGTTCCCTTTCAGGCCCTGACATTTCTCCCAGGCACATACCAGCACATGACAATGAATCTGAGCCCCTCCAGGCCCCCACACCCGGGCTGCGGCTGTCTCCGCTCATCTGTCAGTCACCCGATCCCCCACACCTGTTCCAGGCATAGCCTGTGAGCTGCCCACCCTCACGCACAGCTATGAATAGGGTGGAGAGAAGGTTGCAAGGGGGCACTCACAGGGCAGGGGGCGGCTCTCATTTTTTCTTAGGCTAAGAAGCATAGCTTGTTTTGGGGAGGTGCTCACCGTGGGGGGATATGAGGGTGGACAGGAAATGTCAGGAGTATATAGTTGCAGGAGAAGGAGTGGGCTGTATGTAATTAGAAGGATCCAGGCACTGAGGACCTGACAAGGTGCTCTCGGGCGGGTCGTCCGTGTGGCCAGCTGGTGTCTTCTGGGTCTGTGCAGTGTGACCACAAGCTCTTTTTCTCCCCTGGCCTCTACCCCCAGAGCCTGATTCTATTTGCTTTCCCAGTTACAAGTTCCCTGAGAGCAGAAACAATGTCTCAACTTCTCTGGGCCCCCCTGCCTCTAGCAGTGCTGGCCTGGGCTGGATAAATGAGTGGCTGAGTTGTGGGAAGAGCCAGGGAGCCAGAGCTGATGACAGAAAAGTGTATTTGAGATGGGGGTGGAGCTGGGGTGCAGAAAGCTCAGGGTGAGCAGGACTGGTTAGATTCCTGCTTATGACTGAGGGACCTTGCTCTTCTCACTGATGCCACCTGGAGGTGAGAGGGTGAACAGCCGCCTGCAACCTTGATTGAAGTCCCACCCTGCCAAGGACCTGGGGTAGAGCTTAGTTGTTGCTTCCAAGGAGCATCCAATCTGGAAGGGGACAAGGACGTCTGGACAGATTATGACAGATAGGGTAATGGAGGGGGATATACCAGTTGCTCCTGGGGTCTGGGGGGCAGCTGCTGCCTCTGTGTGTCTGTGTCTGGAAGAACTGGAAGATATGGGTGCCAGTCCTTCCCAGCTTGGCACACAGCATTCTTCTAAGGTGGCACATGAATACGCTTTTTTTTAGTTAATAGTTATAAAGTTGGCTGGGCTCCGTAACTCATTCCTGTAATCGCCCCACTTTGGGAGGCCGAGGCAGGAGTATCACTTGAGCCCAGGAATGGCAACATAAAGCCCTATCCCTATGTTTCAAAATAATTTTGTTTGAAAATATGAAAAGTAGTTACAGGCCAGGCATGATGGCTCACTCCTGTAATCCCAACACTTTTGTGAGGCTGAGGTGGGCGGATCACTTGAGGTCAGGAATTTGTGACCAGCCTGGCCAACATGGTAAAACCCTATCTCTACTTAAAAAAAAAAAAAAAAAAAAAAAAA
This sequence comes from Callithrix jacchus, assembly GCF_049354715.1. Classification (NCBI taxonomy): domain Eukaryota; kingdom Metazoa; phylum Chordata; class Mammalia; order Primates; family Cebidae; genus Callithrix; species Callithrix jacchus. The sequence goes on from NC_133510.1 coordinate 16,358,572, forward strand.
GACAAAATCTAGCCGAGCATGGTGGTCGGGATGCTGAAGCAGAAAAATTGCTTGAACCCCGGAGACAAAGGTTGCAGTGAGCTGAGATCGGGACTGCATCTCAAAAAATAAAAATAACGTTATATAGTTATTTCCATATATATTAAAGAGGATAAATCCTTGATTTCATGGATTTATTACTTAGAATGGAATTAAGGAATAAAAGTGAGTTGATTTAAAAGGATCAGGACTGCAGTAGATGGCGCATGAATGCAGCATTGGTCAGAGGGGCCATGTGTGGCTGACGGCTGAGGGTCACCACCGTTGATGCCTGACCTCAACTCTCGATGTTCCCTGCCATGTCCAGTGTGTCCTTCCCAGGCAGCTGGGCTTCCTGCTAGTGGCTCTGCAGGCACTGTTCACATTTCCGGCCTGTGCTTCTAGCTGCAGCATGTCCTGAGCACACAAACTGTCCCCCAGCCCCTTTTTAGGAACAGTCTGACAAACTCAGTCTCCTAGGAGGAGCAGGTGACTTAGAGAAAATAGCAGACAGGTCAGGTGCAGTGGCTCACACCTGTTATCCCAACACTTTGGGAGACCAAGGTGAGAGGATCACTTGAGGCCAGCCTAGGCAACAGCAAGACCCTGTCGCTACAAAATATTTAAACAATTAGCCAGGTATGGTGGCACATGCCTATAGTCCCAGCTACTCAGGAGGTTGAGGTGGGAGGACTGCTTGAATCCAGGAGTTCGAGGCTGCAGTGAGCCATGATCACACCACTGCACTCCAGCCTGAGCAACAGAGCAAGACCTCGTCTCTAACAAAAAAAAAAAAAAAAGAAGAAGAAGAAGGAAAAGAAAAAGAAAATAGGAGACAGAAAGCCCTCCTCTGGTCCCGTTTGCCTTGGGCCAGTCACAGCCACTTAAATCTGGCCCGGCAGAGGCCTGAGCCACCTCTGCCATGCCCCCCTTCCCCACACACTGCCTGTGATGCGCCATCTCCTCCCTCCCAGCATCACAGATGGAGACAGAGTGGGGAGACTGAGGCAGCCCAGGGTTGCAGAGGTGGGTGTTTGAGATTAGCACCGCTGTCTGTGGCAGAGGCTGAGCCTGACTCGAATGCTCTTTTTCCCTCATGGCCTCATCCAAGCCGAGGCAGATGCACTGAACCATATGCCATTCTGTTTCAGCGTGAAAACAGCCTTTCCTTCCTCGTCATAAGCATAGTCCACCCTCATTCTGCTCTGTAGCCTGCTCTCCCACTCAGTGTGTTTGTAGTCATCCATGGTAATAAATGCAGGTCCTCAGCGTTTTTTGTGGCTACATAATGTTTCCATTGTGCTATAGACAGTCAACACCCCCTGCCAGTCTAGAGAAAGGTCCTACTCTTAAGAAAGCTTTTCTCCAGAGGAGAGAAAATAATGACTGAGTGTCCCCTCATGGCCAGTAGTAGAATTGCTCGGTGCCTGGCTCTGAATCCGGCCAAAACCTTCCGGGGGTTCTGGGGATCCCTTATATCTTTGCATAGAAGAGCCTTGGTGTCAGAGCCTTGGTGAAGGCCTGGGGCTCTGCTGCATTCGGAGGGCTGCACTCTGGGTGCAGCTTGCAGTGATTTTAGACCAGTGGCGTGGGTGGGAGGAGCGGCCTCCCCTGAGAATAAGCCTTTTGTGATGTGCCTGCTCATTGCTTCTGAGTCTTGACTTGTTCTCTTAGCACCCCTGGCTCAGATGGGGTGATTTGATGTGGGGCTGAGGTTCTGGGTGTGGGGATCCCTAAGTGACCTAGGGCTTCAGGAATATGGTTCCTGCCTCAGAGTCAAGTTGTCTCATCTGGTGCCTTCCTTTCTTCACTGTGGCTCCCTGCCCATTTGGGACAGGTATTGGGGTTGGAGCCTGAAGACCTAGGGTCTTTCCCTTACCAGCAGGATGGCGTTGGGCAAGGCTAACAGTCAGGACCCCTTGTGTATAAAACTGAGGCTGTGGTTTTGGGCGTGAAATCGGCACCATCTTACTCCGCCTTTTCTAGAAGGGAAGTTTTGGATTAGCCTGACATCCAGCAGGAGGCCCTCTGGGCCCTGTTTTCATCAGGGGAAGGAAGAGCAGCCTGTCTGAGGCAAGGTGAGAAGCTGACTTAGAGGACCAGTGGCTGGGCCTATGAAGGGCCTTGTGAGCCAGGCTGGGGACTGAGACTCCTGTCCTTTGTGACTCAATGAGACAGTGCAGTGACTTGTCTTCTCCCAGAGAAGTTAAGAGAATGAACCAAAGGGAGGGGCCGCTGATGCTGTAGAGATTGCTCTGGAGGCTGAAGCAGAGATGTCAAAAGATCCAAGGTGGTGGGACTCAGCAACACCTAGCGGGGCGAGAGGCCAGCCCCAGAGCCGTTTCTAAGGGAGCATCAATTGGGTCTCCGGTGAGACCAGAGGATGAGACGGGAGCATCCTTCACCCCTTCCACCCTCCCCTCTGCCGGTCTCTTGTCCTGGCTTTCTGTTCTCTTGCTTCCTGCACTATCAAAATTCACTCTGGAAGGATTCTGATAGAGGCATTCAAACTAACACAGAGCTGGCTGGTAGAGATTCAAACCTTTGCAGTTCAACAAAAACAAAGTCTTAGACTATGAAACTTGAAATCCTAAAGATGGAATCTGGGGCTCCCACCTACTGGGTGTGTTAGTATCTGGGCAGGCAGTGGTGGCCTGAAACTATTTGGGTCCCAGTGTCCTCTTTTCCCGTGATTTAGGCAACACGACCTGATTTTGTAACAGGCTGAGATGTAGAGGTTGGTGGACACTTTCCAGCGTCCTACTGTCTACCCTCAGTCTGATTTCTCCCCAGCCCTGGAACTGGGACTGGGACCCCGAGGTCTCCTTGATGCTCCCCATCTGACATGGCACCTGCTAACCACTCCCTCGGCTTCCCCCTGTCTCCCTCCAGGCAGACCTCAACACCAACATCGAGGATGAAGGCAGCTCCTTCTACGGGGTCTCCAGCCAGTATGAAAGCCCCGAGAACATGATTATCACCTGCTCCACCAAGGTCTGCTCTTTCGGCAAGCAGGTGGTGGAGAAGGTTGAGGTAGGAGGCCACCCTGCTGGGTGAGGGACGGTGGCAGTGGTCCTTGTTTGCTGGGCATGACTTCCATTTGTTTTCAGGAAGAGTGCCCTGCGCTAGGGAGCCAGGACAATTCCTCGTTGCCTTCCGTCTCTGCTGTCAGTGCTGCGTGCCTCCCACATTCCCCTTGGCGCTATTCTGCCCAGCTCACCAGAGCATTGCTGCCCTTCCAGGCTGGGCCTGCATCTTCCATGCACGTCATTACAGGCACCCCTGGTCCTCTCCAAGAGCAGAGCCACAGCCCAGGCAGGGCCTCGGGGCATCTACACAGTCCAGCCCTCTGCTTCACAGTGGAGGCCCAGAGAGAGCAGAAGGCCTCTCCCTACTGCTGCCTTGTGGCCACACAGCTCACGGTGCAGAAGCAGGGCCAGGCGTCTAGGATCTCTGTCCCCTGCTCACTTTTACCCCATGAATGCCCAAAACTCTTCCTTCCCTGATTTTCTACTTGTGGGTACCCCAGAGACCCTGCTCTAGTGGAAGTTAGAGAGACTATAGTCCCTGGCCAAGGGTGGTGCAGGACAGTGGCGAGGAGCACAAGCTCGGGGAATCCTCCCCCCCCAGCCACACTTGGTGGGTGTTGTGATAAAATCCTCTGTTTATCTTTAAACGAGGGCAAAGTCACCTTCCCTGTTGGTGACGCAGACTCTGGCAGCACCCTGTGCTCTGGGCCTGCTACGTGGTGGCAGTGACAAGGAGCTGGGACTAACGGCCTCCAACCCAAAGCACCTGTGGACTCTGAGAGTCTGGGAGCCTGTACAGCCCACACACTCGCTACACCAGACCTCCTCCCATGCAGGCCGGCCTCCATCCCTCCCCTCACCGCTGCCCTCACATTGGTCTGAATTAATGAAGTCTCAATCTCACAGCCTGTCAGTCCTTGATAACCTTCCTCATGCCAAGGGCAGCCAGATGCCAGGCCAGCACCAGGGAAGGGACACTCTTCCATCCAGTGCTTCTCCACCTGCTGCACCTTACAGTCTCCTGGGAGCTCTGGAAACACACCAGTCCTGAAACCCATTCACACTCCCCAATCTCTAGGGTAGAGTCCAGGCATTAGTGGTTTTTAAAAAGTTCCTCAAATTATTTATTTCAAATTAAACTTGTAAAAACTTTGGAGATAATTGTGGATCCACTTGGGACCATAATCCTGTGTGCCCCTCACCCAGCTCTTGCTCTGGCGATATCTTGCATAACTAGAGTATAATGTGGGCAACCAAGAAATTGATGTTGATGCAGCCCACCAGTCCGGTTCAGATCTCACCAGTTTTATATGCAGTCCTATATGCACGTGCATACCTGTGCGTAGGTATGGAGATTTGTGTGATCACCACCAGACTCCCAGTGGGCCCTGTGCAACCAGCAGTGTCCTCGTGTAGAGCCAGGATTGAGAGGTGCCTACCCTGCTCTTGTGTCTCCTTAAGCTCCCCTCCTGCCATCCCCAGTTCCTGCTGGCCACCTGTGGAGGAAGGAGGTCTTGTTTAATGTCCACCAACCTAAGAGGGTGACTGTTCTCTCTTTCTCTCTCTCTCTCTCTTTTTTTTTATGAGACAGTCTCACTCTGTCACCCAGGCTGCAATGCAATGGTACGATCTCAGCTCACTGCAGCCTCTGCCTCCCAGGTTCAAGTGATTCTCCTGCTCAGCCTCCAGAGTAGCTGGGATTGTAGGCGTATGCCACTATGCCTGGCTAATTTTTTTATTTTAGTAGAAATGGGGTTTCACCATGTTGGCCAGGCTGGTCTTGGACCCCTGACCTCAGGTGATCCTCCTACCTCAGCCTCCCAAAGTGTTGGGATTACAGGTGTGAGTCTTTGTGCCTGGCTGGGGGTGACTCTTTTCTCAAGGGCCCCTGGACCTCCTGCGTTTCCGGTCACCAGTGACTGGGTCCTGGGGCTTCCCATGAGATGGGTCTGGGCTGGAGGTGGTCAGAAGGGATTCTAAGCCCTTGCTGTCCCCGGGTCCTGCAGACAGAGTACGCTCGCTACGAGAATGGACACTACTCATACCGCATCCACCGGTCCCCGCTCTGCGAGTACATGGTCAACTTCATCCACAAGCTGAAGCACCTGCCCGAGAAGTACATGATGAACAGCGTGCTGGAGAACTTCACTATCCTGCAGGTGTGCGGCGGGTGCTGTGGCTGTGGCTGGAGTCTGTCCGTGGGTAGCAGCAATGGCGTGCCCTCATCTGGGGCCTTCTTAACCCTTGACTTTTTAACCCTCTTCCACAGGTGGTCACCAACAGAGACACACAGGAGACCTTGCTATGCATTGCCTATGTCTTTGAGGTGTCAGCCAGCGAGCACGGGGCTCAGCACCATATATACAGGCTGGTGAAAGAATGAGAGACTCGGGGAGCAGGGAGGGGGGAAGAGACGTGTGTGCAGGAAATGGGGACGTGGGGAGGGGACCTGCAGGGGCAGCCCCCTGAAATGCCAAGAGTGCTGAGAGGAGTGGTTGTGACTCTACCCAGGAACAAACTGTGCCTGAACCTGCGGTGCCCAACCCCAAATAAACCCAAGATGCTCTGTATTTTCAGAGGACCTGGTCTGGCTGTGTGAGCCTCGGGAGGGACTGGGGGAGCAATGGGGCCATCTGGGAGGCAGGCCAGAAGCAGTGCTCAGAGACATAACCCAGGCAGTTCTGAAGCCAGCGCCCCAATGGACTCAGCCAGGAACATCACTGGACCCTGGAACCGAAGATGTGACGGTCCCTGTGCTGCCACTCAAGCCCCTGCACTGTGGCGCTGGCCTCGCCGGAGGCCCGAGGAATACATGGGCCACGCACCCATAGCCACGCGCACCCCTGCTGCACTCCCAGGACAGTTCATACAGGGAGGCCTCATCCCCTGGGGGGCGGGTTTTAGGCGTGGAGGTGACGGTTGTTGGATGGGGACATCGTCTAGAGCTCTGGATAGTTTCCGTCGATCTCAGTGGATGTGGATTCCTTGGCCGTCTTCCATGACCACATTGGAGGCCCTGGGCCCAGATCAAAGGAGCCTGAGGCAGGGATGGCAGGAGGCGGCAGGGCTGAGGCCGGGTGGAGGACTTCCGGTGGGAGGCTGGTTGCACCAACATCCTTGGCTGTGGCTAGGAGGCTGAGAGGTCTGTGGTGCTCTGCTGGTCCCCAGGAGCCATCGGTGCTTGTGGGCCTGGTTCAAACTCCCTCCCAGCCAAGGTGCCCATGAGGTGGAGGCCCCCTCAGAGCCAGCCCATGCCGGCTAACCTCTTCTCTAAGGGGTAGTTTCTGTGCTCTCTGGGGTGGAGGCGCCTCGACTTAGATCCACAGCTGAAGGGGCTCCTGGGTTTATTTCTCCTGAGAACTGGTCTGGGCTCTGGGTTTTGCCGGTCCTGGCTTCGGTCCTAGTAGTCTAAGCTGCCTGACCGTGGGCAAATTGGTCAGCCTGTCTGAACCTAGTGCCCCTTCCTCTCTGTGGAGTGGGAGGAGATGAAGTCTGAAGTGCCTGGTGCGAACTGCACTCAACACACCTGAACATGAGCTCATCCCTCCCGTCCACGGGGAGGCCTGAATCTGGCACCTTGCTGCCACCTAGTGGCTCTTTGGGGTCATCTTCCCTCCTAGGAATCACAGATCCTAGAGCAGAAAGGGAAGGAAGATTCAACCGACGGGTGTTTGTTTATTGTGTGTCTGGCACTTGGGGAGATCCTGTATGGGACTGTGTACACGAGTAAGGCAGCATCTAAGGGGGGTCATGGAGTGTGGTTAGCAGCGAGGGCTCTGGAGGTGGACCAGCTACAGACTAGCTGGGTGACCTTGGGACAAGTTATTTAATTTTGCTGTGCTTCAGTTTCCCCATCTGTATGATAACAGTAACCTACCTCACTATCTACAGTGCCTAGCGCCACACAGAAACGTGTTCACCAAGTTAACGTTGTAATCATAGGAGTCTGCAGTCTTGTTACGACAGACTGGAAAACGCTTAAGTGAGCCTGCGAGCCACTGGTGCTCAGACTGGAGAGATTGAGGTGCAGAAGACTCAGGGAAGGGTAGTGCTTGCGGGGAGATGCCCATAAAGGGTGGGCAGCATCTAGTAAAGCAGATGGAGGGAAGTTGACCCGCATCCCAGATTTGGGGAAGAGGCCAGCAACCCAGTCTCCCTCTCCACGGCCCAGCACCCACTGTTTTACCAAAGAACAGCTTTAACCGGCCCCTCTGGGCATCTAGACCTCATGCCAGGCTGTGGAGCTGTGCAGTCTGCAGGCCCAGCTCTCATCAAAAGCTGGGGCGTGGGCTCCTGGGGAGCCTGGGGTCGGATGAGCCCCTGAGCAGGTGGCAAGTGCCCATGTGTCCTAGCATGGGTTTGTGTTTGTATAAGGCTCTCCTGCCCCCACCCCCAGGCACCAGCATAGCCTTTGCCCTTGCTCTCCCCTCCTCTGTTCCTGGGGGATTGAATAAGGGAAGCTGGTGTTGGCTGTCCTAGCTTGACTGGCAGCACCAGTGCTGTGATGGAAGGATGTGTTGCGCCAGCAGCCTCTTGGCCACAGGACAAATGCACATTTAAGGAGATAACCTTTTTGTGTCCTGGCTGGGAAGGAGGTCAGTGCAGATGTTTTTGGGTCCAGGTATTGGCTGAGTTTCCAGATGGGGAAAGGCAGTGGGTGGCCCAGTGGCGCCTCCTCACTGGGTGAAGGCTTTGGACTTGACCGGGTGAGATGGGAAGTCCTAGAAGTGTGTTAAGCAAGGGAGTCTTTTTGATCGTTTTTTCTAGAAAATGACAGTGGGCTGCTATGGACCTCAGAGAGGCATGTGTGCTTGTGTGTTTCAAGGTCTTCCCACTAAACTCGGGCCCACATTTCCTGGTTCTGTGTGATGAGTGAGCGAATGCGCATGGCAGGCGGTCATGTCACGTGGGCCTGTGAGGTGAGGAAGGGTCCCTGAGCCCCGTGGGGATAGAGACTCCTCCACCATTCTGACATGATCAGAGTTAGCAGGCAGCACTGTCCAGATGGACATGGGGATGGGAGACGGGCCATCTGTTGCAGTGGGTCCAGCGATGAGGATGAGCCAGCAGACTGTTTCCCACTGGCCCCCATCTTTCCGAGCGGGATGATCTTTCTAACAAACCCTCACAGGAGTTTGGTGTGTGTGTGTGTGTGTGTGTGTGTCTTCCCTTTCAGGACAGAAGCCAGTGAGGTGAGGGGTGATACGGTTGGCCTCGCCCAGCTCCCGTATCCTGTATGAGCTTAGAGCATGCACCTGCTCCCTCTGCTGTGCTGAGACTCAGAGGACTCTGGGCAGGTGGCAGTGGTGGAGGGTGGGGGTGTTGGAGGGCCATGGCTGTGTTGGGTGAAGCTGCATCAGGTGTGTGGCACAGATCGGGGAGGTGAGGTGGAGGCAGTGTGTTCCACCCAGTGGGTCCTGTGTTTGACCTCTTCATACACTCTCTGTTGTATTAGGTCTCAGAATGAAAACGAGACACATTTCCCCAATCTGTGTAAGCTGTTCTTAAGAACTTAAACTTGACCAGGTGCAGTGGCTCATGCCTGGAATCCCAGTACTTTGGGAAGCCAAGGTGGGCAGGGAACCTGAGGTCAGGAGTTTGAGCCCAGTCTGGCCAACATGGTGAAACCCCATCTCTACTAAAAATACAAAAATTAGCCAGGCATGGTGGTGTGCACAGGTAATCCCAACTACTTGGGAGGCTGGGGCAGGAGAATCCCTTGAACCCAGGAGGCAGAGGTTGCAGTGAGCCGAGACTGCCATTGCACTCCAGCCTGGGTGACAAGAATGAAACTCTATCTCCAAAAAAATAAAATAAAATAAATTTAAGCCAGGCCGGTGATTGAACTGACCTCTTACAAGTCACATGGTCTTAGACAGACACCATCTTGGGAACTTCATGACCTCATTTGCGAAATGGGAATAAACACTCTGAGCGCTTGGGGAATGTGAAATGTGGGTGTAAAAATGTCCCCCGACTCTGCCCTTCCCACCCCTAAAATACATGCACATGCACGCATACTTATTTTCAGAGAAAAAAAAAGCTCTAATGTCTCTCAAAGGTGAGGAGAAGGCCTTGAGTCTTGGCTTAGCGAGGACTGCCCAGCGCAAGGTTGTGCTTTGGACTTCCATCCTCACACTGGTGTCAGGAAAGGGGAGGGAGTGTTGTAAATTGGATAGATCACTTTGTGGCCCATTGAAGGGAAAGAGCCCCCAAGGGAAGGTCTAGAAAGGAAAGACAGGCTGGGTGCTGTGGCTCACACCTGTAATCCCAGCACTTTGGGAGGCTGAGATGGGAGGATCACTTGAGGCCAGAAGTTCAAGACCAGCCTGGGCAACCCCATCTCTACCCCCCGAAAAAAGAAAAATTAGGCCGGGCACAGTGGCTCATGCCTGTAATCCCAGCACTTTGGGAGGCTGAGGTGGGTGGATCATGAGGTCAAGAGATGGAGACCATCCTGGCCAACATGGTAAAACCCCGTCTCTACTAAAAAAACAAAAATTAGCTGGGTGTGGTGGCATGCACCTGTAGTCCCAGCTGCTCAGAAGCCTGAGGCAGGAGAATTGCTTGAACCCAGGAGGCAAAGGTTGCAGTGAGCCGAGATCGCGCCACTACACTCCAGCCTGGCGCCTGGCGACAGAGTGAGACTCTGTCTCAAAAAAAAAAAAAAAAATTAGCAGGTCATGATGGCATGTGCTTATAGTCCCAGCTATTTGGGAGGCTGAGGTGGGAGGATCGCTTGAGCCCAGGAGGTTGGGTTTGCAGTGAACTGAGATTGCATCACTGCACTCCAGCCTGGGCAACAGAGTAAGACCCTATCTCAAAAAAGAAAAAAGAAAAGAAAAGAAAGGGAAGGCAGAGCAAATGGAGGACTAAACTACTCTAAGAAACTGTCAGGCAATCTGACTTTCATTTGGCTTCCTGAGAAACGGCCGGGAGAGGTGGTCAGGTGCCTTCGTAGAAGGCAGGAGCCCCACTGGTGACAATGTCTTGAGCCTTCTTAAGCTCATGAATTCTAATACTCAGCTTTCATTTTTTTGTATTTTTGCTATGTAAACCCCCTTTACCTCTCCAAATCTTCAGTAAAGTCTGCTACATACACAAAGTCCTTTGTGTGGGTGATCTTTTTCTTGGAAATGACAGAGGTGACACCTGTCCCCGGAACACAGAGGTGGCAGCAGCAGGTCGCAGCCACCGAGGCGGTCACGGTCTGAAGCAAGGCAGTGGAAGCGGGACTCAGAGGTGCAAGCTGCCCAGCCTCCCACCCAGCCATCCTCTCAGAGAATGAAAAGCACTGGGGGATGCCTCCAAGCCTGGGGTCAAGTTGGGGTCAAGTTCAAGCCAGTGTCACTGGGCTACCTGGAAACAAGTGTCTCCCTGGCCACGTGGTTGTATCAGTCCTTTACCGTCCCCAGGCAAGGTTCCAGGAGGGAGTTCTGTCACCAGGTTCTGTGAGCACTGCTCCTTTAGAAGCAACAATAATGGACACAGACCCACTGGATTTGAAGAGTGATCAGAGGGGATCAGGCAGGGGCTGGCAAGATGTGGTCCCAGCTTGGCATCCTAGGAACTTGAGTCTAGCCCTTGGCTCTGGAATAAGCAGGCTTACTGACTAGCAGCCACATGACTGGCTGACTTGCTAGCCAAAATCAGAATAGCATGATTGATAAGCCCAAGTGCCACTTCATTAGTTTACATTGAGCAGCACCACTCCCAGGACGTGGGAAGCTTGGATCTGCCTGTCAGCACATTCCTTCCTCTGTAGGAGCCCTCCCTCCATGGAACACCACATCCTTTGCATACGGTAGCTTGTGCCAGTGCTTACCCAGGGAGTTGCCCCCCTTAAAGGACTGCAGGCCATGGATGTTGAGGACCTGGTGCCCCTGTGTCCACTGCGGGGACCTGAATTCTCCGAAGATAAAGAAATCGTTTTTTCTGGACATTGGTTAGCAGTGACTTTTGTTTGTTTGTTTTGGAGACGGGAGTCTCACTCTACTGCCTAGGCTGGTCTTGAACTCCGGGCCTCAAGCAATCCTCCCACCTCAGTCTCCTGAGTAATTGGGATGACAGGCATGAGTCACTGTGCCCAACAACGTTTTTTGCCACCACATGTCCATTGTCAGAGGTCCCCAACTCCTGGGCTGCAGACCCGTACCCAACCGTGGCCTGTTAAAAATCAGGCCACGCAGCAGGAGGTGAGCAGCGGGAGAGCGAGCATTACTGCCTGAGCTCCACCAGCTGTCTAATCAGCTGTGGTATTAGATTCTCACAGGAGCCCGAACGCTGTTGTGAACTGTGCATGCGAGGGATCTAGGTTGTCGTCTTCTTATGAGGATCTATGGCCTGATGATCTGAGGTGGAACAGTTTCATCCCAAAACCATCCCCCCTGTGTCCCCCCATCCGTGGTCTTCCGCGAAACCAGTCCCTGGCACCCCAAAGGCTGGGACTGCTGCATCGAGCCACGCGGAAAAGTTACGATGCTACTGAATAGGGTACGGTGTGAGGTCAGCAGTCCTTCCCCCAACGCTGCTGAGCACCTGATAGTTGGCTGCTCGACCTACTCATTTTCAGTAGTCTAGGGTTCAGGGGGGAATCATTCTGAAGCCCCATTTGTAGCTGGAGCAGTCTCTCCCCACTTCCTCTCTCTGTCTGGGTGGGGAGACAGGAGGCCTGCCGGTCGCATGCTCAGCCCCTTCCTCTTGAACTTTGGGCTGGACTAGTGACCCTACACGACCCCTCAGCTTTAAAGTTGGCAGGCTGGAAGAGGGTCTGCTTTCGACTGGGTCCTTTTTGGTTCAGGCTTGTGGATTGTGCTGGGCATCACAGACAGGCTTACAGTTTGAGACTGACGAAAGCAAGGAAGGGGAAAGGAACAGGAAAACGCAAGCGGAAGGGATGTGGGAGGAGCCAAGCCGGAAGTGCCATAATTGTCCCCAAGAGTTATTCTTTCAGGCGCTGCCAGCAGTGAGGAGTGGGGTGAGGGTGGCCAGTGTGGCCAGCAGTGATTCTGTCGCAGCCAACAGCTGTATTTCCTGAGCAAACACCAGAGGCAAGTATGGTCCTAGGTGCTGGGGTACAGCAGGCAGGGCAGAATGCAGAGGTCTTTACTCCCCTGTGGCCTCCATTCTAGCACGGGAGACTTCCAAGAAACAGGCAATACAAAGGGTGGTAAACAAGAAAACAGCAGGAAGCGATGTGTGCTGTGAAGAAAATCAAACCAGATGGCGTGGAGTAGGGTTTGGCCAAATCCAGCCCGGCACCTGTTTGTTTGGGTTTTTTCAGAGACAGGGTCCCACTATGTTGCCCAGGCTGGTCTTGAACTCCTGGCCTCAAGTGATCCTCCTGCTTCAGCCTGCCAAGGAGCTGGGGCTACAGGCCCACACCATCACATCCAGCTAAGAATGGTTTCTACGTTTGTTTGTTTGCAGACAGGATCTTGCTCTGTTGCCCAGACAGGAGGGCAATGGCACGATCATGGCTCACTGCAATCTCAAACTCCTGTGCTCAAGTGATCCTCTTGCCCCCGCCTCCCGAGGAGCTGGGACCACAGGAGAGTGCCATCATGCCAGCTAACTTTAAAATTTCTTGTAGCGATGAGGTCTTTCTATGTTGCTCAGGCTGGTCTCAAACTCCTAGGCTGAAAGTGATCCTCCCACCTTAGCCTTCCAAAGCACTAGGATCACAAGCGTGAGCTACCATGCCTAGCAGGATTTTATGTTTTAAACGATTGAATAAAAATTGAAAGCAGAATAATATTTGAGGCTCTGAAAAATGATATGGAATTCCAGTTTCAGTGTCCATCGAGTTTTGTTTGTTTTTGCGAGATGGGGTCTTGCTCTCTTGCCCAGGCTGGAATGCAGTGGTGCTGTCTCAGCTCACTGTGGCCTCCACCTCCTGGGCTCAAGCAATTCTTCTGCCTTGGCCTCAAGAGTTGATAGGACCACAGGCGCATGCCTTGCTAATTTTTGTATTTTTTTTTTTTTGAAACAGGTTTTTACCATGTAATCCAGGCTGGTCTCAAACTCCTGGACTCAAGTGATCCGCCCGCCTTGGCCTCCCAGAGTGCCGGGCTTACAGGCGTGGGCCACTGCTCCCAGCCTTAAACAGAATTGCAGTGGAACACAGCCACAGTCCCTTATTTACAGATTTTCTCTGGCTGTTTCCATGCCACAGTGGTAGAGTTGAGTGGTCTTGGCAGAGACCATATACAGCTCACAACACCTGAAATATTTACTATCGACCCTTTACAGAAAAAGTTTGCCCACTCCTGCATTAGGGGGTGGCTGGAAGGGCTTTTTCAGAGTGGGTGGTCCTCAGAAGCCTGTCTCAGATGACACAGCAGCCAGCCATGTGAAGACCTGGGGAAGGAGCCCAGGGAAAGTGTGTTGAGGTGGGAGAGCACGTGTGCTAAGGGGGAGAGAGAGGGTCGGAGTGACGTGTCCTGGTCCTGCTCCACGGGGCTGTATCTTCAGTCATTTACTAGAGGAGAGTAGTGGTTTTGGGAGGCGGTTTTCCCCCTGCCCGGTCTGTTTCCACCCAGTTGCCTTTCTCTTGGTTAGTTTGGGTCTTGGCCCTTCGTGGCAGAGCCTTTCCTCAGAAGCCCAGCAGTCCTGGTTGCTCAAACTTAAGACTGGGCGCTAAAAGCCGATGAGAGGCTCTGACCACAGCAGGTGCTGGAGGCTGTGCCATGATCTGTGGCCATCTGGCTGGGCTCTGACTTTAGGAAGTGGGTTTCTTTAAGGTATTTCCTCCTGGCCTGGTCAAATTCCATGGACAGGATTTCTTCAGTTTCTTTCTGGGGAGAGCCGTGTGGCTACCAGCATTCTGGGAACCAAGTGCGGGAACGTCTCAATCTGCAGGGGAAACTTTCACTAATCCCCCTGCTTTATGCACTGTGCTCTTGTGTTCAGCTGTATCTGGTGTCCCCCAGGGAGAGAACTCCCAGCTGCTGCCTGAGCTGTGGAGGTGAAGTCCCCGGACCATGCGGCTAAGGAGCGATTTGGGGAATCTATCTCTTCTTGAGCTCAAATTGATCAATTCTTCTGGCTTTGGCCCCATCTCCACCTCTAATCCTAGAGATACCTAGTGCCACCAGTTCATGACTTTTGAAGGGTTTGGTGGTATGAGTCATGGTGGTCCTTTGTGGTTTTCTGTGGGTTAGGATTTAGCCTGCCTGCCTGCCCACCTGCCCTCCCTCCCCCTCCCCTGCTCCTCCCCTCCCCTTTTTTCCCCCTCTCCCTCTCCCTCCCTTCCTCCCTCCCTCCTTCCCACCCTCCCTTCTTCCTTCCTTCCTTCCTTCCTTCCTTCCTTCCTTCCTTCCTTCCTTCCTTCCTTCCTTCCTTCCTTCCTTCCTTCCTTCCTTCCTTCCCGAGTCTCTCTCTGTCACCCAGGCTAGAGTCCAGTGGCATGATCTCAACTCACTGTAACCTCCACCTCCTAGGTTCAAGAGATTCTCCTGCCTCAACCTCCCAAGTAGCTGGGATTACAGACGTACACCACCACGCCAGGCTGATTTTTGTGTTTTTAGTAGAGATGGGGTTTCACTACATTGGCCAGGCTGGTCTCCAACTGCTGACCTCAAGTGATCTGCCCCCCTTGGCCTCCCAAAGTGCTAGAGTTATAGGCACGAGTCACCACACCCAGTCCCTTTCTTTCTTGCATGCTTGCTTTCCTTCTTTCTTTCTCTTATTTATATCATTTTTTTTTAGACAGGTTGGAGTGCAGTGGCATGATCTCAGATCACTGCAAGCTCTGCCTCCCTGGCTCAAGGGATCCTCCCACCTCAGCCTCCAGAGTAGTAGAGACTACAGGTGTCTGCCACTACATCTGGCTAATTTTTGTTTTTTTTTTTTTGTGGAGATGAGTTTTCACCATGTCGCCCAGGCTGGTCTCGAAATCCGAAACTCAAACAATCCACCCGTCTCAGCCTCCCAAAGTGTTTGGATTACAGGCTTGAGCCACTGTACTCTGCCTTTCTTGCACTCTGCCTTTCTTGCACTCTGCCTTTCTTTTTTTTTTTTTTGAGATGGAATCCTGCTCTGTCAGTCAGGCTGGAGTGCAATGGTGCAATCTTGGCTCACTGCAACTTCCGCCTCCTGGGTTCAAGTGATTCTCCTGCCTCAGCCTTCTGAGTAGCTGAGATTAAGGCATGTGCCACCACCCTCGGCTAATTTTTGCATTTTTAGTAGAGGCGGGCTGTTGGCCAGGCTAGTCTTGAACTCCTGACCTCGTGATCCACCTGCCTTGCCCTCCCAACGTGTTGGGATTACAGGCATGAGCCACCGTGCCCGGCTCTTTCTTTCTTTCTGTAAAGAGATGCAGTCTTGCTGTGTTACCCAGGCTGGCCTCAAATTCCTGGACTCAAGACATTCTCCTGCCTTGCCTTCTCGAGTAGCTGAGATGACAAGCATACCACCACACTGGCTCTTTCTTATTTTATGACTTCTTTTTGAGACATGGTCTCACTTTGTCACGCGGACTGGAGTGCAGTGGCATGATCGTAGCTCACTGCAGCCTTGAACTCCTGGCCCCGAGCAATCCTCCTGCCTCAGCTTCCCAAGTAGCAGGGACTGCAGGCATGGATCGCTGTGCCCCGCTCTAGGATTCAGCTTTCTTTCTTTTTAAAATTTATTTGGTTTTTTGGATTCAGCTTTCTTGAGTCTGCTAAGTTACCACTCGTCCTTCTGCTTTCCGACTCCCGCACTTTGTCACCGTTCCCTCAGCTCCTTCCCTTCACGGTCATCTCTGGAGAAGGGCTTCAAGAGAGAACAAAGTAGAGGAACGTGTTGACTCCATGTCTTTGTCCTGCTTTGCTTATTTAAAAGATCACTCCGGCTGCTATGTGGAGTTAGATTATAGAGGGCAAGAGTGAAAGCAGGGAGACCCAGTTAGGAGGCTGTTGGAAAGGCCCAGGTGAGACCTGCTGGTGCTCCCACGAGGGTGCAGTGTTGGAGACAGAGAAAGAGGGTGACCTTGGGGTGTGTTTTGAAGGTAAAGTCATCATGGCTTCTCGATAGCTTGGATGTAGAGAGTATAGGAAAGTGAGGAGTTAAGACTAGCGCCCAAATTCCTAGCCCGAGTCACTGGGGCCATTTATTAAAATGGAGAAGACTTGGGGAGGAGCGAGTGTGTGCATGGGGAGATCAGGAGTTAAGGTTGAGATCCTATGATTCTAGAACTCAGGGGAGAGAGGCCAGGGCTGGATTTAGGATTCATCGGCACCCAGGTTGGTATTTAAATTATTGGGATTTGATGAAATTGCTTAGGAGGAAAGTATGGATGCATAAGGGAAGGTGTCCTCAGGATTCTCCTGAGGCATCCCAATATTTAGGGGTAGAAGAGAGGGAGGAAGCCAGTGAGACAAGAAAGTGTTTCCGGAGGGGAGGAGGGCAGGGGTTAAAAACTACCTGTTGCCGGGCGCGGTGGCTCACACCTGTAATCCCAGCACTTTGGGAGACCGAGGCGGGTGGATCATGAGGTCAAGAGATCGAGAGCATCCTGGTCAAAGAGGTGAAACCCCGTCTCTACTAAAAATACAAAAATTAGCTGGCATGGTGGTGCACGCCTGTAGTCCCAGCTACTCGGGAGGCTGAGGCAGGAGAATTGCTTGAACCCAGAAGACGGAGGTTGTGGTGAGCGGAGATCATGCCATTGCACTCCAGTCTGTGTAACAACAGCGAAACTCCGTCTCAAAAAAAAAAAACTACCTGTCAGGTACTATGCGCACTACCTGGGTAATGGGATCATTTGTACACCAAACCTGAGCAATGTGCAGCAAAGCGAGACCCTGTGTGTACAAGAAAACACAAAAAGTAGCTGGGCATGGTGGTGCATGCCTGTAATCCCAGCTACTCGGAAGGCTGAGGCAGGAGAATTGCTTGAATCTGGGAGGTGGAGGTTGCAGGGAGCTGAGATTGTGCCATTGCACTCCAGCCTGGGTGACAAGAGTGAGACTCCATCTCAAAACAAAAAAGAGTCAGGGGCTAGGTGTGGTAGCTCACGCTTGTAATCCCAGCACTGTGGGAGGCTGAAGCAGGCAGGTCACCTGAGGCCAGGAGTTCGAGACCAGCCTGACCAACATGGGGAAACCCCGTCTTTACTAAAAATACAAAAATTAGCCAGGTGTGGTAGCGTGTGCCTGTAATCCCAGCTACTTGGGAGGCTGAGGCAGGAGAATCACCTGAACCCAGGAAGTGGAGGTTGCAGTGAGCTGAGATTGCACCATTGCACTCCAGCTTGGGCCACAAGAGTGAAAATCAGTCTTAAAAAAAAAGCGTCAGGGATAGTATTATTGTTATTATTACAGCTGTTTATGTTTTAATCATTAGGCCTCCGTATTTGTCGCCAGACCCAGTGATGTATCCGTTAGAATTGCTTGGCTGATAATTACAAAAATCACAAAATATAAGTGATTTAAGATAGAAACTTATTTCTCTCTTATGAAATCCGTCCATAATTGTTATGGTACTCCATGGTATCAAGGACCCAAGATCTTTTTTTCCTTTTTTCTTTTTTTTCAGATGCAGTCTCAGTGTATTACCCAGGCTGGAGTGCAGTAGCACGATCTCAGCTCACTGCAACCTGGGCCTCTTGAGCTCAAAGGATTCTTCCGCCTCAGCCTCCTGGGTAGCTGGGACTCTGGGTGTGTGCCACCATGCCCAGCTAATTTTTTGTATTTTCTTTAAAGACAGGGTTTCACCATGTTGGGGTATTTTTTGACCAGCCCAGGCTGGTCTCACACTCGTGGACTCAAGCGGTCTGCCCCATTGGCCTCCCAAAGTGCTACGATTACAGGTGTGAGCCACCATGCCCCCGCCTCAAGATCATTTTACCATGCTGCTTTACTATGAGTAGTCTCTATTCCTAAGGTTATACCATGGTTCAGAAGAGCTTCAGGAAATCCAGCTGTTAACGTAGCATTCCATTCAACTGAAAAGAGAAAGAGGTGAGGAAGAGCATGCCCCCTCCCTTTTGGGACATTTCTGGAAGTTGCCGTTTTGCTCACCTTCATTGGCCACATTTAGCTGCAGGAGCCCCTAGAAAATGCAGTTTTTATTCTGAGTGACCATATGCCAAATAGAGGAGTCCTATTACTTGGGAAGAAGAGGAAACCAGAGGTCTCTAGGACAATTGGTCATTCTCTGCCCTCATCTTAACTCTGTCGGTAGCATTTGACCACTACCCATGGACAGTCTTTTTTTCTTTTTTAACGATGGTTTCACTCTGTCGCCCAGGCTGGAGTGTGGCGATGTGATCACGGCTCACTGCAGCCTCGAACTCCTGGGCTCAAGTGATCTTCTCACCTCATCCTTCTGAATAGTCGGGGACGCAGGCATTGTGCCACCAGGCCTGGCTAATTTTTAAATTTTTTGTGGAGTCAGGGGTCTTATTATGTTGCCCAGGCTAGTCTCAAACTCCTGGGCTCAAGCAATCCTCCTGCCTTGGCCTCCTAAAGTGCTGGGATTACAGGTATGAGCCACTGTGCTCAGCTTCTTTTTCTTTCTTTCTTTCTTTTCTTTTTTTTTTCCAGAGACAATATCTTGTGTGGTTCCCGGAGCTGGAGTGCAGTGGTGATCATAGCTCACTGCAGCCTAGAATTCCTGGCCTCAAGCACTCCTACTACCTCAGCCTCTTGAGTAGCTGGGACTACAGGTGCACGCCATCGCACCCAGTTTTTTAGAGATGGAGGTTTCAATATGCTGCCCAGGCTGGTCTTGAACTCCTGTACTCAAGTGATCCTCCTGCCTTGTTTTCCCGAAGTGCTGGGATACAGGCATGAACCATGGTGCCCAACCACTCTGACTACAGCACGCTTCAGTTTACAAAGCACTTTCAAAGTTTCCGTTTTACAAAGCACTGTCTTGCTTGCTGTTTAGCTACACTGTGATACCACAGACATCCTCTTCACACATGAAAAAATGGAAGCTCAGAGAAATCACTAACTCACGTCACTTGCTTGCTAAGTCACAGATCTTGTGCTGTACTTCAACTTGGAAGTCCTGGCTCCTCTGCAGTGCTCATGAAAAGAGGTGGACAGCAGGTGATGAATGTGCAGGGTTTGCCTAAGGCTGGGTAGGAGAGTTGGAAGCTGTCTCCGAAGGCCCCAGAGAGCCCCAGCATTAAGAAAGAAAGGAATCCAGGGCCAGGCGCGGTGGCTCAAGCCTGTAATCCCAGCACTTTGGGAGGCCGAGGCGGGTGGATCACGAGGTCAAGAGATCGAGACCACCCTGGTCAACATAGTGAAACCCCGTCTCTACTAAAAATACAAAAAATTAGCTCGGCATGGTGGAGCGTGCCTGTAATCCCAGCTACTCGGGAGGCTGAGGCAGGAGAATTGCCTGAACCCGGGAGGCGGAGGTTGCGGTGAGCCGAGATTGCGCCATTGCACTCCAGCCTGGGTAACAAGAGCGAAACTCCGTCTCAAAAAAAAAAAAAAAAGAAAGAAAGGAATCCCTTTTGGATGCAGCAATCACAGCTTTCTCACTGTTTGGGAACAATCCGCACTGAGACAGCGGATCATTCAGCAAGGCTGGTTTGCTTCCTGCAGAAAGGTGCAGTCTCGCCGGCAGTCTTCCCGTGAGAGCACACCTGAACAAAGGAGACAGGGACATTTCTCACTTTCATAACCTGACGCAGTCACCCTACTGCTGTGTCCAGTTTCCATTGGCCACAATAAGACCTCGCATTCTAAGCATGACCCAAATGGCTAAAAAACTTGGAAATTTCCTGTATAGATAAGGGAGAAAGAAGACAAGAAAGAAGACAGGGAAATAGAGGAAGCTAGTGAGGAGAAGGTCAGGAGGGTTTCCAAACACTAGGGTGTGGAGCTTGCCCAGTCCTGTTCAGACATGCTGGAGGAGTCCAGGCAGCTGATTTAAGACATGGCTGATTTAGAGAATATGTATACATGGGTATATGTTTATGCTAATAGTGGGTAATGGCCATAGAGGAAGATATCGTAACTCCTTTTGATGTAGTCTAAGATACAAACTTTGAAGAAGAACTTTCCCATCTCTCACGTCACCTTTTGGGTAAAATTCCCTCCCTCCCTCCCTCCCTCCCTCCCTCCCTCCCTCCCTCCCTCCCTCCCTTCCTCCCTCCCTTCCTTCCCTATTTCTTTCTTTCTTTTTTTTTTGAGACAGGATCTCACTCTGTCACCCAAACTGGAGTGAAGTGGCCTGATCTTGGCTCACTGCAGCCTCTGCCTCCCAGGCTCAAGCAATCCTCCCACCTCAACATCCAGCATAGCTGGGACCACAGGCATGCGCCACCACGGCCAGCTAATTTTTCAGTATTTTTTTTTTTAGAGACCATGTTGTCCAGGCTAGTAAAATACTTATATTTCTATAGGGATGATGTGGGGTGCAGGAGCTTGTGGAGAATAAAGGGAAGTAAAAATTAGACAACCACCACTAGAGGGAAAATGTACTTGCCAGCTGGCGTGCTAGCAATCCCATCTTAGAAGTAATCAGGGTAATCAGATGTTCAGACCAAGAGTCTGCTGAGTGTCTTGTGACTATATAAATGTTTTCTCGGAATCAAAGGGATCTGCTTCTCTTTGCAGCCTCCCTCCCTCAGAGGCCAAGCTGAGAAGTTTCGAAGTTTATCGTGATTCTCTTATTCTGTTTCTCCTTGTCAATAACTGCTTTGCTGACTTCTTTCCAATTTCTTTCTCTAATCCCCGCCAATCCTGCACAGACCCTTTGTAGCTGGTGTATGCCAATATTATGTTGAAGTCTGAGTTGAAGCTGTTTAAGGGTGTGCACCGTCTTAACAGCAGGCAAAGGTGAGATGGCTTTTGCGTAAGTTGCTCAAGGTTACACAGTCCGAGTGGAAGCGGGGACTGAAAGCCAGTCTTGTGCCTTCCGAGACCACATGCTGTCTCCCAGCATCAGTTCTGAAAAACGAAGAGCCCTGGGGAAGACCAGTCTGTCCATCACATCCGTGTGCCCCTTTCATCTTGCCTGACCCACCCTAGCACTGCCCCTGGAGGCACATTAAAGCGCGCCTCGGATGCCTTCTCCGGGGAGGGCTCGAGCCCCTCCCGGCTTATAATCGGCCCACTTGTTCTTTCTCTTCATCTCGCTGGGTCTCAGATTCCTGGCTGGAGTCCCTGGCTTTGATATTTACTTTTGCTCTCCCTGGTTTGGCAACTGATCACATTCCCCTTGTGGCCTGTTTTTCGTTAGCCCTCTGCTCTGCTCCCTCCTCTGGGTTTGTGTCCTCCCAGGGCCTTGAGAACAGTCTCTAGTCCTGGCTCTGCAGAATCCCATGGCTGGGCCAGAGATACAGCGCCACTGAGGTGGCATTTATGGCAACAGGCACGGGATGACCCCAATCCTGCCCTTGGCCACAGTAAGCAGACGTTCAGGTAAATGTATGGCCTCCTCCTACAAGGGCGATACCTGCACACAAGAGGGTGAGCAAGATGCTTCTCATGATCTTTATCAACCAGGACTTGGACCCCGCTGTGGAATTCCAGTAGGAATTCTAGGAATGCCTAGAGTCCAGACAGGCCTCATTCATCCCATAAACACGTACTAAGCACCCAGGGTGTGTTGGGCACAGCTCTATCTGCCAGGGATGCAGCAGTGAATAAAATCAAATCCCTGCCCTTAAGGAGTGTTCATTCTAGTAGGGGGAGTCACACAACAAATTGAGAGCTGTGTCAGGCCTCCTGTTCTGTTTCTCCCCCTCCCAGCCATACCCAAACTGGTCTGGGATCTGATCTCTGTGATAAAGGCAAGGCCACACACACACATTAGATCAACAGAAGGAGTGTGAGATGCAGAAGTGAGAGGAGGCAGGCGCTCCAAAGCCTCCTGAGACAAGGTCCCTGCTGTTGTGTGAAAGAAAATGCTAGAGAAGGCCGGGGCAGTGGCTGACATCTTTAATCCCAGCACTTTGGGGGGCTGAGGCAGGAGGATCGCTTGAGTCCAAGGGTTTGAGACTGGCCTGGGAGACATAACAAGACCTCATCTCTATAACAAAACAACACTCCAGAGAGAGAGGGCTGACCTGGCTGAGGGAGCAGTCTCAGCCTGTGTTCACTGGGACCACAGAAAGAGCCACATGCACAGGTGCTCACTTGTGAACAGCACCTACTTTCTGGGCTTCAGAGCGACGTCCCCGGAGGAGCGGCAGCGCATCATCTGGGAGCTCACTGCACATGCAAACCTTGACCCACCCGCCCCACTCCTTCCGAACCAAAATCTGCAGGGGGTTCCTGAAGTTTGAGAAGTAACAACTAGACCAGGTGCAGATTGACCACTCCAAGGCCGTGGTCAATCCATAATAATTCCTCCCCCATGGAGATGGAGTAGGGATACGAGTGGGATACGGAGACTTCCTTCCCTGGAAAGGTATGTATTTGAGCAGCATATTCATCACTGTTTATAAAAAGTAGTGACTTTTGCTCCCCGCCGCAGCCCCTGCCGTAGCTGCCGCCGAGCCGGCCATCACCACCTCGGAGCAGAAGATGGCTGTGCCACCCACATATGCCGATCTTGGCAAATCTGCCAGGGATGTCTTCACCAAGGGCTATGGATTTGGCTTAATAAAGCTTGATTTGAAAACAAAATCTGAGAATGGATTGGAATTTGCAAGCTCAGGCTCAGCCAACACTGAGACCACCAAAGTGACGGGCAGTCTGGAAACAAAGTACAGATGGACTGAGTACAGCCTGACGTTTATGGAGAAATGGAACTCCGACAATACACCAGGCTCCCAGATTACCGTGGAAGATCAGCTTGCATGTGGACTGAAGCTGACTTTTGATTCATCCTTCTCACGTAACACTAATGAAAAAATGCTAAAATCAAGGCAGGGTCCAAGTGGGAGCACATTAACCTGGGCTGTGACATGGATTTCGACATTGCTGGGCCTTCCATCCGGGGTGCTCTGGTGCTGGGTTATGAGGGCTGGCTGGCCGGCTGCCAGATGAATTTTGAGACTGCAAAGTCCCGAGTGACTCAGAGCAACTTTGCAGTTGGCTACAAGACTGATGAATTCCAGCTTCATACTAATGTGAATCACGAGACAGAGTTTGGTGGCTCCATTTACCAGAAGGTGAACAAGAAGTTGGAGACCGCTGTCAATTTCGCCTGGACAGCAGGAAACAGTAACACGCGCTTCGGAATAGCAGCCAAGTATCAGATTGACCCTGACGCCTGCTTCTCGGCTAAAGTGAGCAACTCCAGCCTGATAGGTTTAGGATACACTCAGATTCTAAAGCCAGGTATCAAACTGACACTGTCAGCTCTTCTGGATGGCAAGAACGTCAATGCTGGTGGCCACAAGCTTAGTCTAGGACTGGAATTTCAAGCCTAAATGAATACTCTACAATTGTTTA